>NC_134711.1:256827588-257130619 GCF_049634645.1 Pelodiscus sinensis
TCATAATGTGCCTACAGTCATGCATTGGCTATCTGTCAAGTATCACTCATCAGGAATGACAGTCACACCTTCATCTCTATTGTAACTCATCCCTTTTTGAATGACACTGAGAGACAGAGCTCCAGAGTGTTAGCATGGTTCTCACTGCCATGATTCCTATGAGCTTCTAGAAGCTACTGGAAGACAGTCAAGCCTGCCTTCTCCTGCCTCTTGTTCCTTGTGTTGTCTCCTTTGCACCTACTATATAAGCACAGCTGGAAGAATAAGGTGGTTTCCAGTGTCATAGCTGGTAGTGTTGTACTGTCTGTGTTTCAGTGTCGTCTGGTCAGGGTCCTCGGGGTTGTCCTAGTGCGCTCCTAACAGGACCTCTACTCCTTCGGTGATGATAAACTTTCGGCTGCATGCGTAACTATCAGTGTTCCCTTTATCTAGACTGTTAGACCTTATGCACTTGCGTCAACACAGTTCTCTGAGAGCCCCCAGAAATAATAGATTCAGGCAAGGTTTGAAATCAATTGAGCAGGTTTATTGTCAAAGCTCTGACAGTTGGTAGCAGAGATCCTACAATGCTACACCACTGCGCACTTGGCCCGCATTGACAAGGTACCAACACATAGCAGGCCTATTGCCATATAACAGATTAACAGCAGTTAGTCAGAGTTAAGCCACTGTGCATTCTGTAGGCAATGACACCTGCCATTCAGGTGCCTAGTACACCTCACCCAGGTCAGCATCATTTGTGGTGTCCTTTTATA
This sequence comes from Pelodiscus sinensis, assembly GCF_049634645.1. Taxonomy (NCBI): domain Eukaryota; kingdom Metazoa; phylum Chordata; order Testudines; family Trionychidae; genus Pelodiscus; species Pelodiscus sinensis. The sequence goes on from NC_134711.1 coordinate 256,828,344, forward strand.
GACAGGTACAGACAACTGACATCATTTCTTGGCTCCTGTGTTACTGAACTAAAGTCTTGCTCACTAGATTGCAGGCCTGTTGCTGTTTTCATGTTACAGGCCTTAGGCCTGCTGACTCCATGTTACTGATCCTCAACTTACTACATCCAGCACTATCTGTCTCATATTTACTCTCTCATTCACACAGCTACTCCACTTAATCCATATCACAAATAAATCACTGCAGGTTGGATCTCTCTGGTCCATCACCCTCAGGACCTGACCTGTCCCGAATGAGGGAATTTGCCAGATCAGGGGAGGTCTCCTGCCACGGCCTCCCAGGACACTGCGACATCCTCCGGCTGGCTCTTCTCCAGCCCTGCTGCTTCAGGGACTGGGATTGGCCCCCTCCCACTGGTACCAGCCAACTGGTGCTCTCCGGGACAGAACAACCCAGGACAGAGGCCCCGCTTCTGTCTTTCCTGGCTAGGGCTTCCTGGGGACAGGGCTCTGCGGCTGCCATGCTTCTGTCCCCATTGGGGTTCCCAGGGATGGGGCTCCATGGCTGCCCTTCTGCTGCTTTACCAAGCTGGGCCCCACGGCTCAAACTCCCAGGCATTGGGGCTCTCTGGTCCAGCAACATCCATGATCCTGCCAGACCAAGGATGTTGCTGGACCAGAGAGTCAGGAATTTAAGAGGTTCAACCTATTTATTCACTTCCTCCTCCCCAGTTGTCACTAAGATTTTATAGTTCAATTCCCTGCTTAACAAGTTAAGTTCATCTTAGGGTGACTTCCCCTTGGTCAAAGTAAACAAAGAATAGTTCTGTTTTACTTGTAGAGTAAGGATAACAACATTTAATTCCATCCTGCTTTCAAATATTAGAGTGACTTGTAACTTAAAACCAGCCAAAATTCATCATTTTGGCAAAGCAGCTTACTCTGCTGGGTACTTATACTGGGGAAAACAATAAGCCAGATGCACTTTACCTGGCAGGTCATTGTCACGTTATTGATCTGCACATCAAAGAAAACAAAAAAACCCAACCCAAACACTGTATTTCTAAAAAATATACAGTCATTTAAAAAAGCATGTACATTTTCCTTTTATTAAAAAAAAAACCTTAAAACTTCATTGGGTTAAGGACCCGAGGAAGGTCAGATAAATTCTAAATAAATTTGGGACCAACTTGAGCCTTCTCACTGCTAGTGGACAGGAACACATCTGATATGTTGTTTGTGACTCCTGGCTTTGGTCCACTACATTCTCCAAACCAAGCCACATGCCTTGGGAAATTCTGCTTCACTCCAGAAACTCATGCAATACATAAGAAACTCTGATCAGCTAGTGCAGTAGCCATTCCACTAACTAAAAAGGGAGAAAAATATACCTCACAAGGAAAAGCTTATGCATGCAAAGTACAAATCTAGGCATGTCTCCCTGCTTCCCAATAACATCCAGATAGCAAAGGGAGGCAACATCTGAATATCATGGTCTCATGTTGAAAGGAAGTGCCTGATAGTAAGCACTTACTTTATTTTGTGCCTTGGAGTTAGCTCTATATCTGCATTGTTTGAGAGCTCTCAGAAGTCTTGTGCTCATAACAGCATGTTTTGATAGATGAGTTCCTCCCAAGTGACTGAAACTGTCTGCCAGGATTGGAAATAAAACCTGAATTGGCCAGATTTACAATCAAGGATTTGTCTTTTTCAAGGATGATCAAGCTACTATGACTTCTTATATCTAAAACTATGACCCCTTAAATCCCTATGGGGATGTTCTCACTCAACACAATTTTGTGAGTATCCCAATATAGGCAAACTGTTAATATCCAGATGCTCAGCTAGTATAAATCAATTGAGTTCTACTGACTACATGAAATGGCATAGCTATGGCCTCTGTGGAACTTGTGCTGATTTATATTGGCTGAAGAACTGGCCGTAAGTGGTTTCTCTTGGATATTTTTGGCTTGGGGATGCCACTGTGTAAAGCAGTGGGTTACAGATAGAATAATTACTTTCCATAAGTATTTAACACATTCTTAATCTGTACAGTGTACACTGCTATTGTGTATTTACATAATAGATTGAAATGACTGTGATTTGAAGTGAAAATTATTCCATTTGGTTTTCAATAATTAGAAAGGGAAATGACTTACATTTGCTTTGTCCTGTAAGGAAGAGTTTGTGTGTGAGGGAGAGAGAAATGAATGATCAAAATTCATAAAACTGCATAAGCAGCAAATATATTGCTTTGTATAATGCTCCTAGCATTTTGATGATCTCTCCTCAGGTGTCAAGTGCACAGTTAGCTCCCTAGCTTATCTCTCATTTTGCATTTTTTTTTGTCATGCAGTTCACATGATATGTAATATTCAAAACAGAAGTGATCAGATTTAAACCTACTGTTTACCTCTAAAATATGCTGCACGGACACTTTATACTGCACTGGATGGGACACCCTCTGTATCTTGGGAGATCTATGTCCAAAGACAAATGCTCCAGTGTCTTTAGTACACCAGAGAGAAAAGCTTCATGGCAAGGCTAAGAATGGACTTGATCAGCATACACAGGCTCACAAGCCTCAGACTGCAAGGCTAAAAGTTCCTGTGCTGATACTCCAGCTGAGCCTGAACATCTTCATAGCAATTTTTCAACCCTGGAACCTGAGTCTTGCCAGCCTGAATCAGCTGAGCTGTGCCAGCCATGTTTTTTTATGCCCACGCGCACAGAGGCTACATCTAGAATGCAGGCTTCTTTCAAAAGCAGCTTTTCCAGAAGAGATCTTCTGAAAAACCTTCTTCCAAAAGAGCGCATCCACACACAAAAGCTTCCACACTGATTGGACACTATCTCACATATAAGGCCACCCAGAACCATTTCAGGAAGGGCTTTAGGTCACTAGTTGCTTCTGAGTGCTGGTGCCAGAGCCTAGCAGAGACACATGCTTAAAGGGACCCCCCTGGACAGCCATTTTTCTGCTTCTGCTAGCCTGCTTCCATCTGTGGCAAATGGTGAGAGGGCATCCCCCCACCCTGGGGCCAAACATGTGTGTGGCCTTCCCTGAGCCTGGGAGCAGGAGCCTGGGCATGCTCAGGGGCTGCCTGCTGAGTCTGCATAGCACATTTGGCTCCACATCCACAGACTGCAGCATGATATCCAGCATTGCTCACACCCCTCCCTCTTTGTGCTCACTTCCCCTGCCCTGTGTGTGTGACGAACTGAGAGCACCCAGCTGAAGATCCCTCCCAGGCATCAGACGATGCCTGGAGATGTCCTGGCTCATGGCAATTGGCTCCAAGGAAGACATGATGGTGGCCGTGTCGTCCTCCTCCTCCTGCTGCTGTCTCTTCTCCTCCACTGCTGTGACCTCTGGCCAGGTGACAACAGGCATGTCAAGGCCAGAGACCATCACAACGGTTGGAGAAATGGCTTCCCCACCCCCCAGAATCTGGTGGAGCTCTGTGTAATAGGGGCAGGTGGGTCCTTCATGTATCCCTGGCAGAGCTCTTGGACCTTACTCCAGACCTGTTCCAAGGTCTTGGGTGGGTGTCCATGCCCCATCAGGGATTCAGCTATGTGCCCATATGTGTCTGCATTCCGGTGCTTGGAGCAGAGATCCTGTAGTGTCTCCTCCTCATCCCAGAGATCGAGGAGGGACAGGATCTCCACTCCACACCACAAGGGTGCCCGCCTCTTGGTACCCCTTGGTGGGTCCTGGGAGACCTGCTTATGCTTCCTGCGAAAGCCAGGGCGGTTTCTGGGGGCTTGTGGCCGTGCCATGGTTGTGCAGGCCTATGGCAGGGAGAGCTGCGCAGTCAGGGTGCTGCTTCTAGGCTGGCTTCCTGCCACAAGGCTTGTTCAGGGTGCTTGCAGCTTTAAGAGGTGCCAGGAGACAAGAACTATAGAGTTGTGATTACTTTGGATGGAGGAGCCAGCAGTGCACCTGTGTTATTTCATGGCGGTCTCTTCTTTTGAAAGAAAACCCTCTTCCCTGTCCACACATGCCTTTTTCCAAAAGAGCTCTTTTGGAAAATGGCTTCTTCCTCATAAAAAAAGTATTACTGGTTTCGGAAAAACCCTCAGTTCTTTTGAAAGAAAGTGATAGCAGTGTGGACATAATTCAAGGTTTTCTGAAAAAAACTCTGTAGTGTAGACATAGCCATACTCTCAGTTGCCAAGCTTACACTCTCCATTGTGGAAGGAACAACAGGGAGGCTTCTATGCCAGAAAACCTGCATGTATTTCTGCATGGAATACGCATATGGAGGCTCTGATTTAGCATGGTTCTGAGTCACACACATGTTAAAAAAATATATTAATGTATCACATCACCTTTATGCTTTTATGTTTACTCAAGTTTCCCTATAGATAACTATTAGGAAATCCAGGGCTGCTCTTTCCAATATCTCAAGCACTGTGAAAGAATCCACCTTACTATCTAGTGAATAAAATGACCAGATTAAATATAAAGGCACACAACAAAAATAGTTTTGTATTAGGCAATTGGGAGCTGAAAACCTGTGTGGTCACATGTGTGTCAGCTGAGCCAAGTAATCCACCATTTGTGTGCAGTAGCCCTTATACAACAAATGAAATTGTTGCAGGCAAATTAGATGTCAAGTAAGGGTGGTGATTGGTTGAGTTATCTCTCTTATCACAGTGGTCTACGACTGCTAGCATGGTATAGATTCATGCCTTACTATACTGTACACCTCACCAATGTGATTCAAAGAGACAGAATGGCCGAGAAGTTAAAAATTGGATGGTAACTGATCATTAAGCCAGTAATGATTGAACATGAACAAAAGGAACTCTTAATTATGCTTGTATCCCTGGAACATTGCCACACAAACATTCTAGGCTTCAGAGTGAAACAGTTCTGAAATCTTATTATGTAGATACATAGTTGAACATTAGAATTTGCATTAAGAATAGCATCTTTTCACTAATTAAAAAGTCAAAGACATATATGGGTTAGTTTTATTAGTAACCACTGCATCTGGATTGTAAGACCAAAAAATATTTTCTTTATATTTGAATAAAGATACAGAAACTTTATTTCCATATCAATTTCCTTTGTTTGTTTAAATCATTTCATCTTTCCGCACTTTGGTTTCACCATCTTTTGGAGGGGGATATTTCTATGTATCCACTACTGTGAAGTTGTTAGATGAAAAGCACTATCAATGAAAATTGTAATATGGAATTTGAATGCTAATTTTTCAGGAATCTGACAAATAAAAATCTCTATTTATTGTAACTAGATTTTAGCGTTAGAAGAGCAACATTTTTTATCATTAAGAAATAAGGTATCAGCTTTCTGTCTGGAACACTTTTGAAACCAGCCTATATCAAATAAGAACACAAATGTTGCAAAGTATTTTATTATATTTTGCATTTTTGGAGTAAAATTTAAAACAGAGTATCCTCTAAAAATATTTCTTGGAACAGTTTGGGAAACAGAAATATGTTTCCAGGAACAAGAGGAAAAAAAACTTAAAAAGCAGCAACAAATGAAAAGAGTTGGCAACAGCGCCTAACTTTTGTAGGTAACATATTTAATTCAGCATATTCAAAGGGAATCTACTAATCTTAAATTCATAGCTACAGTATAATCTCAGCATTATAAACAATAGTTACACTACATACCTCAGTCTGAACTGGCAGAATGCAAACAGGCAGCAGCTGAGACAAAAATCACAGAAAAAAATACAATACAGTACAGGGTACTTTGTTAAATGTAAGTTACTAAAAATATAGAGGAAAGTAAGATTTGACAAGATAAGGAAACTGTTTTGTTGCTTATTTTGTTGAAATTAAGATGATTAAAAGCAGCATTTTTTTCTTCTGTATAGTAAAGTTTCAAGGCTGTATTTTCAATGGTCAGTTGTAAACTTTTGAAACAGCAACCATAACATTATCTTCGGAGATACCCACAGTTCAGAGATGTGAACAACCTCCATTCCTGAGGCATCCATAAATTTGAGGTTGTACTGTATAGAATTTTCCAAACACTTGTTCAGATGTGACTGCACTTATGTTTTCATTTTTAATCAATTAGATTGTGAATTTGTACACACCAATTTCTTTGAAATTTCATTTTTTCTCTGTAATACTGAAATAAATTTTTTCCATATCCTTAAACTAGTTGATTCTCCATTCTCATTAAATCTGCTGACAGGGATTCTAAGGCAATAGGATCAAGTACAATAACATCAGAGCCTGCATTATTCTGTACCTGAACATTGGATTCCTGAATTTCTATGATCAAGTATTGAATGGAAATCCCATGTAAGTCATGGGATTCTACTAAAGATCTTACGTTAGTAAAATTACTCTCAATGCTGGTCTGCTGGTATAGAGGAAGTGATCCATCAGAGCTTGCCCTAGCCTTACAGGTAGTATTTTACTTTGTTGGTCTTAAGAACTTTTTCATATATAAAATAACTTTTTGTAAACATACACATAGTTGAGAGGCTAGACTGTTTATTTAAGCTGCTTTATAGAGATATTTTATTATATGGATTTTCTCAAATATCCCATTGATGGCATTTCAGAAGAAGACAGCAGAACAAATGTAAATAAAAGGGTTTTTTTTAATATTCTCTTCAATACAGGTGTTAATTGAATCTTAAAGCAAGTTACCTGACAATGACAAATGCTCAATAAACTATTATTTATGCCAGATTAATCATTTCAGAAATATGCCAGTAATATTCAGCTCACGAGAAAGTGCTAAAATATAGCAGTGAAAAGTCAAACAGCAGTAACTGGAGATCAGAGAGTTAAAGGGGGATTATTTTAACCATTGATCTGCTCAGTATTTCAAGGCCTAAGTTACTTGCATGTCTAATTCCAATATTCACAAATGAGTTAGGACCCAAAGTTTCATTGACTTGCAAAGAGAATTACATGCTTAAGCATTATGTCATATTTGAAAATGGGACATAGACATCTAATTCACTCAGGCCCTGCAGTGTTGAGCAGAGCAACAGCGAAACTAAGACCAAAATATTTACAGATCTTTAAAAATCTATCCCTATGTGTTGAACAAAGTTTGCAGCTGTAGTAACATCCACAGAGATAGCTAGGAGTTCAAGGACTAGCAGACACAAATAGAAGAATGTCTTGTAATATCTTCCCAACCTCTCCATATGTCAATTCTTGTTAGCAGAGAGAAGGCAGGAGAGTCCTAGCCCAGATGAGCGGCAGATGTTGTTTTGATATTGTTTTTGATCATGTTAATATTAATAGATATCATTTTGCTTTTGGAGGAAGAGGAGATACAAACAATCACCAATAAGCAATACAAATAGGAAGTTGGTAATGATACTTGTCTATCACTAACTAGTAGCTGCCACCTCAATGAAACAGATAAATAGAGAATAATGATCTGGCACCATATCAGAATTTAAAATATTTCAAGTTCCTTCCTGACAGAGATCCATAAGACACTAAAAACAGAGACAAAGTCCCAGATCCACAACGGATTCTCTCACCTGAGAGATAACTGTCTCTGTTCAGATTATTTCTCCAAGGGAGGGGGGAATTAAATCAGGATCTTCCACATCTTGCCAAAATACCTTAATCGTTGGACTAGAGAGTATAAAGGAGGCCTCCTCTTTCTGGGTACGTCTACACTGTGGTGCTATTTCAAGATACTTCTGGTATCCCAAAATAGCATTTTCTGCATCATGACAGCACATTCATTATTTTGAAATAGCTTTCTAAATAATGGGCACACTATTCTGATGTCCCTGTAAACCTTGTGGAACGAGGTTTAAGGGATGTTTTAGAATAGCTCTCTAACTCATAATAAGCTATGCAAATTGTGTAGCTTGTTTCTACATAACGGTGCAGTGTAGATACACCCTTTATGTCCAGCCATTGTAAAGTGTTCTCTGAGCATATCTATCAGATCAGGCTTTTGAGGAAAAATGTGGAAGAACATCTAACTTCATCTAGATTGTGGATCACTTTGAACTTAAGTGGTAGAGGTCCATCCAGATGCCTAGAGTAAGGCAGAAATGCTCATATTCAGAGGCAGAATTTTATGTACATAGGCAACTTTTACAGAGGTAATTTAGGTGCCGACTAAGTTTAGGCAATTGCAGTGTTGGGTAGCAGCTAGGCAGGAATTTTGAAAATTCCAGTGGTAGCAAAAACTGGGATTTAGACATTTAAATCCCTTTCTATGTCTAGGCCTAATTAACAGTGTGGCTGGGTGCATTGCAGAGGGCTGTGATCCAAATGCAAGACATTATCATATCACAGCAGCAGTTCAAGCCTATGGAGTAGGGAATGTCCTTGTGAGACAAGGAGAGGAACTTTGGCTCACCAGCATTTTCTCCAGGCAGTAGGAGGATTCAGCTTCATTGAAACTACACAGATAGTCAGTGGATACCTGCAGGATAACATTTTTGTGGCTGATAGTACTGAACCTTTGCTATGGAGGGTACTCAAGAGCTGTGGCTGGCTTCCTTTTGTAAAGCTGTCCTAAATCTATGCTGGCCCCCTCTCAAGTGTTTATTCCAAGTGGCTTTATAGTATGAGAAATATGATAATCACCAATGGGTATTCTTGCCTGTCCATGTACAATGTGCACAGGCCTGCACTAAAATGAACAAACACCTACTTTCATGGGAGTGCTGATTGCCAGAGAATGTGTCTACTGAATCCTGGTCTGAACTGCCTTGTGTTGCGTAGGCTTTAGGGACCAGCTTTAGATGCTGTTGGCTCTACTCTATTTTGGCTTTAGACTATCAATTCCTTCCAGCTTTCCATGTCTCTTCTTAGAGTTAGTATGATTGTTAAAACTATAAACAACATCTGTCCTCTCTTAGAGCTGTCTATAGCTCCTGTCACTGAATTACCTAAGGGCTGCACAGAGGGGCAGTGTCTACACTGGGCCACTTATTCCAGAAAAGCAGCTGCTTTTCCGGAATAACTTGCCAGCTGTCTACACTGGCCGCTTGCTTTTCCGGAAAAGCAATGACGATCTACTGTAAAATTGTTAGTGTTTTTCCGGAAAAACTATGCTGCTCCCATTCGGGCAAAAGTCCTTTTCCAGAAAAACTGTTCCGGAAAAGGGCCAGTGTAGACAGCACAGTAGTCTTTTCTGCAAAAAAGCCCCGATCGCGAAAATGACGATCGGGGCTTTTTTCCGGAAAAGTGCGTCTACATTGGCCACGGACGCGTTTCCAGAAAAAGTGCTTTTCCGGAAAAGCATCCTGCCAATGTAGACGCGCTTTTTCCAGAAATACTTATAATGGAAAACTGTTCCGTTTTAAGCATTTCCGGAAAAGGGTGCCAGTGTAGACGTAGCCGTGATGTAGATGTATAGAGCAAGATCCTTCTTAGTTTCTCCTGGGCAGCTGCTCAGTAAGAGGCACAATTACTATGCATGCATAAACAGAAAAATAAAAGACAAAGTAGGCAGACAAGCCAACTTATTAGCATTATTCAGTTTTCCTATTTAGGTTAAGAAAGGGGGCTATGCTGCATCTCTTAAAGGGATGTTGCAGACTGTTCATTCCCTGGACAACAGTGAAACTCGGGGTGGGTGGAGTTTAATTAAGGAAAACTATATAGAAGTTCAAACGCTGTGTCTTTAAACAAAGTGAAATGAACTATCCCTAAAAGTACATACCTCACTGGATTTTATCATTGGTTTACTTCTCCCCTCTGTGCACATCTTTTCAGTTTTATAATTCTCTCTTGTGTTGTGTTCAATTTACAATTTTCGTGACAGGAGATCTGTATTTACTTGAACTGGAAGACACATGACATGTTTCTGAGTGACAAACTATTCTGAATCATATAAATAGTTTCTCCCACCTAAAAGGAACATTCCTTTATTGTATGTAATGTTGTTGTAGTTATGTTGTTTGCGAGATATTAGGAAGACAACATGTATAGTAACATCTTTTTTTAAACCAAGTTCTATTGATGAGAGAGACAGTTTTGAGCTTTCATAGAGCTCTTCTTCAGGTCTTACTCTGGGTGTGTCTAGACCGGGACAGATGACAGTTTTGCGGGGCCCTGGGCAGCATAATTCTGCTGGGCCCCCCCTTTGCCACGGCGCATGCGCAGTGATGCCATGCGCATGCGCGGGGCTTTTTGAAGCGCGGGGCCCAGGGCGGCCGCCCCGTTCGCCCTGCCCTATATCCGCCCCTGGTCTAGACTACAGGGTTTTGTCAACAAAAGTGGACTTTTGTTGACAAAACTACACTACCGCTGAGTTCTGTCAACATAACATTGACAGAACTCGGCAGTTTTGTCGATGGAGGTAAACTTCATTCTACGAGGAATAACACCTTTTGTCGACAGAGTTCTGTCGACAGAAGGCATTATTGCATCTACACTGTCCTTTGTGTCTACACTCTCATGTCGACAAAGCAGCTTGCTTTGCTGACAGAACCGGATGTAGTCTAGATGCTCTTTGTCGACAGAGGCTTTGTCAACAGTATCTGTCAACAAAGCCTCTGTCGACAAAAGCCTGTAGTCTAGTTGTACCTTAATACTCCCCTTTGGTCTACTTTGTACCATTTTCAGAGAAGTGTGGTCAAGTATTTTACCCAGATGAAGGAGATTAGACATAGAAGCTAGGCATCATTTCCTGCCTTCTCAAAGAAGGAATATTTACTTCATGCAGAATCAAGTGTTGCCTAGAAAGTTTATCTCCATATTCTCTCCCATCTCACTCCCACTTTGCTTTCACAAATTCATACAGAATCCTTCCTTAAAAGTTAAAACCCTCCTGGTGTTTCGGGTGAAAACATGTTCATGGTGACAAAGCAGACAGGAAGCTTAAGTGCTACAATTGAAGGATAAGAGGATTAGCACTGTTTCTGTGGACATTTATTTTGCAGTTGTCATGATTTGCAAAATAAACTGCCTTTGAAAAAAAAGAGGAAATACTACCAAGAAATCTATCTCTGAACAAAGGGAAAGTATTTTACTTCTAAGAACAGCAGGTACCTGCTCTGCTTGCCTATTTTCTGATATCTTAAGTGTTCATATTTCCTGCCTTTTCAGAACACATTACAGTGCATCAAGCTAGCTGATTTTTTTAAGAAAACTTTTTTTTGCAAAGTAGCATTTATAGATTGTGACAATATTTTAATGGCAATTTGATAATAAAAATTGAATGAAACAAATTTGGGAAAGGATTTACCTGATAGCGCTATGAAAAGTGCATTGCCCTGAATATCATCACTCCCATGTTAAATAAGATCTTATACAAATTGTATAGCTATTGACTTAAAAGTAACATCTATAATAGTTTTAATAAACTGAAATGTACTATATGTAATGTTAATTTCCTACAATGTATTATTCACTTTTCAGTAAATACATCCACAATCCATGATGCAACCAATATACAGTGGGTGGAAACCTAGTATGAACAGGATTTTTATCATTGACTTCAACTTGGGCCAGGAATATATCTAACAAGCAGAAAGATATTCTAGCCTATACCTATTGTAAACATCAACACTTCTCTTTCCCTGGGGTGAAGAGTGTGCTTTTTTTATTAGTATTATACAATGGTGTGAACAATACAGTGTTTAGTTGTATGCCTCTGACTGTGAGAAAAAGAAAACAACGTTTTTGCCAGAGGAGACTATGTCCTAATAATTCTGAAGAAGGCGAGGTAGGTAAGCAGACTACGGAGTGGAAGGAGGGATATATAAATTAATTGTAAAGATATGTGAAGCAAAGACATTGTTTAAGATTAACATAATTCTGAAAGAAAGGGATTTAAAAACAAAAAATGCTATTCTACAAAAGTATTGTGGAGATATATTTTGCGTTCAGATTTGAAATAAATATTGCATCAGAAAATGAATCATCCCTATTACATAACACTCTTCTGAAGGTTTAACTTCTGTCAGAAAAATGACAATTCTAATTAGTTTTTGCACATTTAAAATAAAATTATTTTGAGCTTTCCAGGTTTTTAATTCACTACATGTGTATTCAATTTATTTTGGCCATATTTGCTCAGATAAATTAGCTGAATTAAGCCAATGAGACACATCATTCTATAGGTTATTTAATATATATATATATGGGCTGTCAATTGATATGTGTTAATGCCTGCGCTGCCCCTTTTTTTAATGCATTAAGTGCTGGCGTTAATGTGCGCTGCCCTTTGAAGCACTGTTCCAAAGAGGAAATGCATTAGGAACCTGAGATCAGCTCCAGTCCCCAGCTGACCACAGGCCCCGTGCAGTGCTCTTCCTTTGACGCACTGAGACACGTCAAAGGGGCAGCTCAAGGCAGAGCCTGGGATCAGCTGGTGTGCACCAGCTGATTTTGGACTCTGCCTTGTGCTTCCCCTTTGAAACACCACTGAAGCGCTTCAAAGGGGCATCACTGCATGGAGCCCGGGGTCAGCTGGGGACTCCAGCTAATCCCAGACTCCCGTGGTGCTGCCCCTTAGAAATGCCACCATTACGTTGCAAAGGAGCAGCTGCACTGAGCCTGGGGTCAGCTGAGGACTCCAGCTGATCCCAGACTTCCACAACACTGCCTCTTTGAAACGCTGCCCACGGTGTTTCAAAGGGGCAGCGCATGTAGTTAATGGTGATTACATTTTTTAATAGTTTGACAGCCCTAGTATCTATCTATCTATCTATCTATCTATCTATCTATCTATCTATCTATCTATCTATCTATCTATCTATCTATCTGCAGCTCAAGGCCTTTCATCCTAAAGGCAACCAAGAGCGATTGTTAATCTCTCTGTCTCAAATATTATTCTTCTGAATCTTCTGGCTTTCTTGTTTGATTTTGCTGCCCTCATTTTTTCTAAATCATATAACAAATGGTCTGTCCCAATTTGTAAATTACTAACCTAATAAGAAAGGTTTAGGAAGTTATACCTCACAGACTAGAAACATTTCTTATTTTTGATTTAATGTTTTAAGAAGCTGTAAAATAGAATGTATATTGATGTCACCTACTTGGGAATATCCCCAAATCTAATTTTCACCTTGGAGATAAATCAATAGCAGACTAAGAATATTAAGTACACTAAGCATTGGAAGCATGTGCTAGGCCTATATCACATGAAACACTACAGGGGTTGCAAATCTTTGAGCTAAACTGTATAAGTAAATAGCAAATGTAAATTTAAACCCTCACATTAAATATGCCAAGGAAAATTTAGCCATCTTAAATCTTTTCAATGATATTTTTTACTTTTTAAAATGCACAGCTCGATAAAATGAAAGGCAGAACTCAAATTTTGGACTTTTTTCATTTTCTTTCAAGGTCATCTAGAGTACATCTACACTGCATGCATATTTCAAAATAAACTATTTCAGAATAAAAACTCTAAAATAGCTATTTTGAAATAGCATGTCCACACTACAAATGCACATCACAATAGCACAGATCTGTATCAAAATAGTGAGTACATACTGATTGGAGCCTAAATCGCGTTTAAAGCCCCCCCTCCAGAAGCACTTAAGACAGGGCATTAGGACAGCAGTCACTTCCTGTAGTGCTGCCTAAAGATATCATAGAATACTAGAATTGGAAGGGACCTCGAGAGATCATCAAGTCCAGTCCTCTGCCCTCACAATAGGACCAAGCACCGTCTAGGTCATCCCTGATAGATTTTGATCCAACCTCTTAAATAATTTCCCTAGGCAATTTATTCCAGTGTTTAACCATCCAGACAGTTAGGAAGTTTTTGATAATGAACAACCTAAACTTTCCTTGCTGCTGTTTAAGTCCATTGCTTCATCAGAGGCCAAAGAGAACAATTTTTCTCTTTTGTCCTTGTAACACCCTTTTAGATACTTGAAAAATGCTATTATGTCCCCTCTCAGTCTTCTCTTTTCTAAACTAAACAAGCCCAATTCTTTCAGGCTTCCCTCAAAGCTCATGTTTTCTAGACCTGTTCTAGAGGCCTTTCTCAGTAGCGATGGATGTCAGAACAAGGAGCAATGGTCTCAAGGTACAGTGGGGGAGATCTAGGTTGGATATTGGGATAAACTATTTCACTAAGAGGGTGGTAAAGTACTGAAATAGGTTATCTAGGGAGGTGGTGGAATTTCCATCCCTAGAGGTTTTTATGTCTCAGCTTGACAAAGCCCTGGCTGGGTTGATTTATTTGGGATTGATCCTGCTTTGGGCAGGGGAATAGATTTCATGACCTCCTGAGGTCTCTTCCAGCCCTCGGATTCTATGATTCTATGACTGGACACCCATTTGCAACCCACCATCTGCCTCCGGAAGTGGGTCACTATCACTATTTGGAAACTCACCAGACCAGTACCTCTACTTTGGGAGCCAGTTTTATGTAGGGAGATTGACCATGCTCATGCAAGTTGGGCACTCTCATGCTATTGTCCCTGGAGGGTTGTAAACCACTGAAATGGCATTCCCTAGGGAAGGGCAGGGGTGGACTCTCCCTCTCTGGAGGTTTTGCAGTCCTGCCTTCGCAAAGCCCTGCCAGGGATGGGATCATTGGCGTTGCTCCTGCTGTTGAAAGGGGCTTCAGTTTGGGGACCTCCCGAGGGCTCTGGAAATGCTGTGATACTCTGGTTGTATCCTTCTAAAGGCGGTGAGGGCCATCAATGCCATTCTGCAGTGCAGGATCACTATCCTGGGTGACATGGACCCCATCATGGCTGGCTTCCCCATCTGCGAGGATGTGAGGGGAATTAACGGCACTCACATCTCCTTCTAGGACCCTGACCAGCGGGCCTCCAATTACATCAACTGGAAGGGATACTTTTCAATAGTCCTACAGGCCCTCATGGACCACCAAGGCTGCTTTACCAACATTAATGTCAGGTGGTTTGGAAAGGTGCATGATACTTACATCTTCAGGGACTCCAACCTGTTCCAGAAGCTGTATACTGTCATTTTTTTCCTCAGCTGCACCAACAGTGTTGGGGATGTAGACATGCAGATGTGCATCATGGATGCAGCCTACCCTTTGCTCCCCTGGCTAATGAAGCCCTACATGGGACAGCTTCAGCCCACCAAGGAACGTTTCAATACCAGACTCAGCAGGGCCCCCATCATGGTGGAGGATGCCCTTGGTCTTTCAAGGGGAAATTCCAGTGTCTCCTCACCTACCTGGACTCAGTGAATGGACAATGAATTTCAAGAACACAGATGATACCAAAGAATTGGTAGGCAAGATCCCATAGGAAACAAGTCTAGGGGTGGGAAGTTCAGGACAACTGGTGTTTTTAAAGACATACTATTGAGAGGATGAAAGCAAACTACCTTAAGGAGTAGGAAAGATAAAAAATATGGCAAGAGACCACCCTAGTTTAACCAGGAGAGCTTCAACAACCTTAAATTAAAAAAAAATGTCATACAAAAGTGGAAAATAGGTCAAGCTACAAAGGAAGGTGCCAGGACAATTTAAGGTAGACAATAAGGAGAAAAAAACTTTCTAAATGAAAGGGTAGTTAACACTGAAAAAAATTACTGGGGGAGGTTGTAGAATCCCCATCAATGGAGGTTTTTAATTAAGAATAGATTAGACAAAAATCTGTCAGTGGTGGTCTAGACTATAGGTAAAACTTAGTCCTGCCTCAGATCAGGAGACTGAACTAGATGATCTATCAAGAGCTTTCAAATCCTACCTTTCCGGGACATATCTGCATGGAGATTTGAGTGATTTCCCATTCAGTGTCTGAATAGGCTGTACTACCATGAGCCACTGTTTAATTAGAAACTTTATGGTTTCCTGGATCTTCCTGCAGATATCAGCATATTAATAGTATCATATTTTAAAGTTATGATAGCAATAAAAGTAACATTTCATTTCTGTGTATATTTCAGTATTATTTACAATTAAATATTTAAATTGATGAATGTCTGTTAAAGATGTTTGGTGAGTCAGGATAAGAATTCAAGGACATGTACAATGACTCAAGCTAGAAGGCTCAACAGCATGGTCATATATTTTTATTGTTATAAAATATATTTTAAATGTGTATATTGGATCATCTTACCTTTATGGTGATATGAAATATGTTCTTAATTGTATTATCTAAAGGAGTATAAATAACCAGAATTGAGACTAATAATATGTTGACTTCAGTATTGTATACACATATACCAAAAAAGAGAATACTTTCTTATGACAATAGAATTCTGTAAATAGTAGATTATGCAAAAGAAAAAAAAACACCTTTGATTCCAAAGAGGAAATGCAATATATCAGTATATGTTGTAAGTACTCAAATATAAAGCTTCTTATACACAAAAAGTGTACCAACATGCAAAAAGGATTGGTACAGGTAAGTCTATAACATAAATTCTTTATTCAACTAAATTTATCTAAAGTATCATTACAGTTTAGGCCTATTCATGCTTTGGGCTTTGAATATAAAATGAAAATACCACTACTTTTCATTGATAAAACGGAGTGGGTTCTAGCAGAATTCAGAAGCAACAGCAAACAATGTTATGAAATGAGGAAAATAATATTTGTATTCTTTTAGAATACATAAGAAACAGAAGAAACATTCAACTAGATGCCATTAACTGTACTCTTGGGCTACATCTACTGTGTCTACACTGGGCCACTTATTCCGGAAAATCAGCCGCTTTTCCGGAATAAGCTGCGAGCTGTCTACACTGGCCCTTGAATTTCCGGAAAAGCAACGACGCTCTACTGTACAAAATCAGCCGCTATTCCAGAAAAACTATTCTGTTCCCGCTCGGGCATAAGTCCTTATTCCAGAACACTGTTATGGAAAAGGGCCAGTGTAGACAGCCAGTAGTCTTTTCTGGAAAAAAAGCCCCGATCGCAAAAATGGCGATCGGGGCTCTTTTCCGGAAAAGCGCATCTACATTGGCCAAAGACGCTTTTCCGGAAAAAGGGCTTTTTCAGAAAAGCAGCCTGCTAATGTAGACGCTCCTTTTCTGGAAAAACTGAAAACGGAATAGTATTCCGTTTTAAGCAGTTCCGGAAATTCATGCCAGTGTAGACGTAGCCCTAGACTGCGGGCTTCTTTTGGAAGAAGCTTTTCTGGAAGAGAGCTTCCAAAAAAAGTTCTTCTGAAAGAGAGCGTCCACACTGCCAAAGAGCATCGAAAACGTGATCTGATTTTTTAAAAGATAGCATCTACACTGAATGGATGCTATCTCGCATTTAAGCTGTCATTACTATGGATGGAGTGACCACCAGGGCACGTGTGTTTTTTCCTCTTTCCTCTTTTTTCGAAAGAATTCTCTCTTCCCCATTCACACATGCCTTTTTCCAAGAGAGCTTTTTTATCAATGTTTGAAAAAAACCTATGTTCTTTTGATTTTTCTTTTTTTTTTCTAAAGAATGTGATTGCAGTGTGGACGTAAGTGAAGTTTTTTGGGAAAAACTCTGTAGTGTAGACAGCTTTGCTGACCTAAGCAGATGCCTGGAAGCAGTGTAGAAATATATTAGCTTCTTGACTGTCAGACCATTGTTTGTATGTGAATACATGATACTAACCTGAACAAATAGGACTTATTGATAAGTAAATGAATTTATATTGAATTTCTGGCAAAATAAGGATTTCCTATATTTTTAGATTATTATAATAATTCTTGTTATTTCTCCCAGAAACAAAATAAAATAGCATAGGGTATATTCAAATCAGAACTGTCGGTTGTCCTATTCTTAGGGAAAATAATAAATATCCTTCTTACTGAGCATAACAATGTATTTAGATTGTTGGCACTATGTTCCGATATGTTAACATCAAAGTAAAAAAGATAGTTTTCTGTATAAATCACATCAGGAAATATTCAAAACACTTTCTTCATAGAATGTTGAAAGGCACTTACTTTTAATAACTTATAGGGAATCCTATACCTATCTAATAACTTACACGACAAAGCCTATCATTTCACATAGATTTAATTTCAGCTTTAATATTCAATTTCTTATCATCTGAGTGTATTAATTTTTGTCTTGCTATGATTGTAGACAAACAGTTGCTAAATGGAGAAATCGTCTATGGTGATACAGGTCACACCTGCCTGAACCATGACTCTCTCGTCCGGCAATATTACTGAACGAGAGAGCCCCAGGCAGGAGGTCCAGCTGCTGAGATCCCCATGCGCGTTAAGGTTGATGGTAGTCAGGCAAGGGCCTTAGCAGCCCGGCGGCGGTAGTGGGGCTGTGGTAGTGAGGCAGAGGCAGCCCGGCAACCTGCCTGGGTCCAGGGCAGTCCATGTATGACAGCCCGGTAGTGGGGTTGTGTCGTGCTAGCCCGAGAGGGGCTGCGTGGTGGCCTGGAAGCAGGGACAGAGCCACGGCAGCCTGGCAGTAAGACCCAGCCGTGGCAGCCCAGCTGAGGCCATGGCAGGTCAGTAATCCAACTGGGGCCATGTGCCTGCCATGGCATCAGAACCAGGGCTATGTGCTGATATACCAGCAGTGCAGCTGGAGCAGTAGCTATGGTAGCATGGCCGGGGCATCCTTGTTGCGCATCCAGCAGTGAGGCAAAAGGAGCTGGCAGCAGAGAGGCGGCAGGCCAAGGGGACTGGTGACAAGGGACCTTCCCTAGTCTAACAAATTCCTTCATTGGGACTGCTCAGGTTTGGGAGCACCGAACTAGTGAGGTCTAACCTGTATTTCCCTTGAAAGTATTCTCAGCACATGTAGTGGTGTCAAAATGATTTAGGTCACTGTTTTTCATAAAGGTCAAAGTTATTTTCTTTTTTGATATGCAGTCATTTGCATGATGAAAAGGATCTTATATATGTCTAAGTACAAATGTTTTTGCTTTTATCACAACTTCTTAAAACAATGGACAAGTCTCATACACTTATATAATCCTCTCTGCAAGTCTCCACTAAGAGAAAGCAAACAAGCTACTTGTATATAATCAGAACATCTCGTTCTATGAGGGAAGGCACTTAGAGGCTGTAGCCAGCCAGAGTAAATCTCAGGTGCGACACTGGGTTTCCAAAGTACAAAATATGCCACACAGGTATCTGTCAAACACAAGGAGTTTATTTCCTAACAGCTAACAGCTGTGCCCCATAACTGGAAGAACAACATAACAAAGAAGCGGCATATCTTAGTTCCCTTCCTGCAAGCCTGGGACCCCGGGTAGGCTGCGGATGAAGTGGGAGGTTCTCTCAGCTTCCGAGGTGCCATCATTACAGTTTAGGCCTTGATGAAACTTGAGAGACAGTGTAGCAAAGCTCCTAATACCATATTCTGAGCTTAGTCTGTGACACATCACCAGAGTCTGAGGCAAGGTTTGGAAAGCATTATCCCCTGTTTGGGATGAAGGTCAGGGCCAGCATATGCTTGGACTCTTGCCTCCTGATTAGTAACTGATGCTAATAGAGGATCTTTCTTCTCAGAGAAGTGTTTCTTACTGATGAGCACAACATTTCCTTCTGGGATTAATTCCTACCTCCCCATAGATTGTGGAAGGGAATCAAGAGGATTTGGGCCTGGTCAAAGACAAGTGGGGAGCTCCTAAGCACGTGATCTGGGATTTTGGAATCATGTATCCAAACTTGTAGTGCCCCCATTACACCAACAGCAAAAAGCTGCCACCATTGATGCACTGGGGGTATGTCTACACTACAGATGGTTTTTTTGGATAAACAACCATTTTTCTGAAAAAAAAGGCAATTATGTCAACACTGCAATTGTGTTCTTCCAAAAGAAAATCAAAAGAACAGAGAGGGTTTTCCAACACTGGTAAACCTCATTCTACAAGGAAGAAGCCTTTTTCCAAAGGAGCTCTTTCGGAAAAAAGCGTATGTGGACGGGGAAGAGGGAGCTCTTTCGAAAGAAGAGGAAAGAGGAAAAAGCGCAGGTGCCTTGGTGACCACTCCATCCATTATAATCACAGCTGAAATGCGAGATAGCATCCATTCAGTGTGGACTCTATTTTTCGAAAAAGCAAATCACTTTTTGATGAGCTTTGGCGGCGTGGATTCTCTCTTTCAGAAGTTTTTCTGGAAGATCTCTTCCAGAAAAGCTTCTTCTGAAAGAAGCCTGCAGTCTAGACATAGCTGGAGAGATTATACTCTCCTGCTGTGCACATCAGCAATGCAAACCAGACAATTGTACCCACTGGTTCCCATTTCTGAATGCTTATAATCAAGTTCTATTGAAAATTGTTTCATAAGGGAGATGATGCTGGAATTCTGACTAATAATATAAGCAGAGAGGAAAGAGAATTTTAAAAGCATTGAGAGAAAACTGAGACTTTATAAACTGGAGAAAACATTTTACTGACCCAATATCTAGTCTCATTAACTCAGAGTAAAAGAAAATAAATGTATTTTATTCAAAATTTTTGCCCATTTTGGATTGTCTCTTGAGATGCATGTTTTATTTTTGTAACAAGAGGACAAGCAGTCAAGCATGCTTTAGTGCCATATAAAAATAATATAATGCAGGACACTCAGTCTAAAATAAGAAACAATATTAAGCAATCGCATTAAAATGAGGTGCTGCTGAGAAGATAAATCAGAGCTTTCTTTTCTGATATACATTCAAATCTTCCTTTTCAGAAGTTCATACATCTTCTCGTGGAACACATAGATGTTTTCCTGAGATAAAACACACACAACATATAGTGAAATGTTTATACCACCTTGTGAAATGTATGCCATAGTGAAATCTATACTGTGTGTGCGCGCGTGTCTGTGTGTATGTACGTGTATGCTACTTTGAAATGTCAGAGGGTTGGCAGCAGATGCTGAAGGTCCTGTGAAGGGAAGTGCAATATTTGGGTATATTTAGGCTCTTTATGTGGAGGCGATAGATTGGATTACCTTCCTAACAGCCCAGAGTTTCCTTATTTCAGTGTGACTGGTTTGGGATGTGAGAGGACATGATGGTACATTTCCCAGCTTATGGCTGTGTTTTCAACTTAGTCAAAGGCCTTATCTTCAGAATAAGGCCTCAGACTATCACAGTGAGGCTATGTTTACACTGCACTGCTCTTCCAGAAAAAGCTACTCAAATTGTGAACTGCAATTTGAGTAGCTTTTTCCGCTTCTTTTTTCAGAAGATGCTTTTCCGACATTTGGCTCATCTACACTGGGCAAAATGTCAGAAAACTCCCTTTTTTGGAATATCCCTTCTTCCTCATAAAATAAGATTTACATGGGATGCCAAAAAAGCGCATCTGCTCTTCTGCAAAAAAATTCGGAAGAGCAGACGCTTTCCCTGAAAAACTCTTCAGTGTAGACATAGCCCGAGATAAGACCCATATACAGCCAGACTGTGATTTTGAGTCTCTGTTTATATACCCCTGTAATTATCTAAATGGTAAGAATACACCTACATTCTTAAGATATAGGCCTTTACAAGCAGGCCTAAATATTTATATGCTAACAGTTCAATTATCCTGTTTTTCAACCAAAAAAGTCTTCCATCAACTTGATTTGATCTGCACTGGAGGTTAGGTCAGCTTACTATGCTACTCAGGATTGTGGATTTTTTTACACACCAGAGCAACAGAGTTCAGACAACTTAATTTTTCGGTATAAACCAGGCCTCAGAAACTACCCAAATCTAAAAGGAAAATGAGTATTCTGCAGTATTTATTAATTAAAAAGCCAAACAACATATTGATTATACAAATCCATTATCAGATTGTGCACTACCATATCTTGGCCACACCGTAAGTGAAATAACATTTAACATTTTCTTCCCAGCAGTTCAAGCAATGAAACTGTACCTACTTTCATTCACTAAGCTCTGACTCAGGCTGCTCTGACAACAGACTTTACGTAGTTTCTAGGCAACATATTATATTTTCTACCTACTATATTTTTTTCCTGTTTAATATACAAACTAAACCTACCTAAAAGTGCACCAAAAGGGCACATCTACATGGAGGAGTTCTTTCAAAATGACTCCCTTTATTTTGAAATAACAAGGTGAGTGTCCACACTACCAAGTTTGTTATTTTGAAATAATGGGCTTATTATTTCAAGATAATAACTCCTGCTTGTGAATAGAAATAACCTTATTTCAAAAGAGTTATTTTGTGAGTTATTATTTTGAAATAACCTGCTAGTGTAGCCATATCCAATGATGCCTAGAGAGCACGTATATTAACCTTCCTTGAACTGAAGCAAACATACTCCAGAAAGGTAACTAATGAGTCATTTTGAAGACTATTAATTCTGCAGCATATGGTAATTTGGCACAATTATTTCTGTAATAATGATACAATTGAAAATGCATTTTAAACACACATTCCTGGTCACATGTTGTAACCTAGAGTTAGTAAACTGAGGTATTTTTTCTAGT
The DNA here is from genome assembly GCF_049634645.1 of Pelodiscus sinensis. Taxonomy (NCBI): domain Eukaryota; kingdom Metazoa; phylum Chordata; order Testudines; family Trionychidae; genus Pelodiscus; species Pelodiscus sinensis. The sequence goes on from NC_134711.1 coordinate 256,850,587, forward strand.
ACTATTAAAAAATGTTAGCTGCATAGAAATGCATAATAATCTTTTTCTCTCTCTTGTTATGCTTCACCAGTTGGGATCTTTATTAAGAGCCAGATATTGTGTAAAAAGAAATGACGCTTTGTGCATTTCTCAACAATATGTAAATTTAATAAATAGGTAAAATGTGTTCCACCTTTGCTTCCACATGGTGACCCAATTTTTCCTCTTCAAACTTTTGCTGATACATACAGTATGTAACTTTGGCTTCTCAGTGAGGGACTATCAATTGATGAGGACCTCATTACTAATAGTTTTTCCACAAAAGTATATGACTACTTTGTATTCTGTGAATTGGGTGTCTAATCATATGATATACAACTCATATCTATTCATTCGTCTAGGGGTAGAATTCATATATTATCTTTACATGGATACACAGTGTACATTTTGTTTTCTACCTCACCTATTATATTATTAGTTTGGGGGACTCTCCCAGAAGAGTGCTTGAAGACTTGTTCTGTTAATGGACTTTATTGTGTATTCACCAGAATAAAAATTATGCAACTACTTATCAGCTCTTTATGAAATGGACTGCATGTGGCTAAAATACTGTTTCCTTTTTTCATATTATAGATCATTGTTAACTAAAAATAGGAAGATGCCACAAGAATATTTGCAGACTCTCTGTATGTGTTAAATAGTCTTCAGCTTGTCTGTGTGCTCATTTAGTAATACCATAACTTTTAAATAAGATATTACACTCAATAATTGTTTTGCTCTAACATATTAATATGAAGAGGAATCCTAGCACAGAGCTCCATTACCATTTATTTTTTTCTACCTAATGTAAATGTTTAGATGTTTTGGATGCAGACAAGATTTTTAAAGTTTTCAGACAAAAAAACCCCAAAACTAGGGACTTCCACTTCTGTGACTCTCTTATGTTTGCTCAATTTAGGGGTAAAACAATTCCTCAAATTCCCAATTATACTGAATTTCAAGAATCTTTTCCCAGGATCTCTGCAGAAAGCTATCTACATATGTGAACTATGAATACTTGAAATAATTAATTAGTTCATTGTCCCAAACTCATTGTGTAGTATGAAAGTATTATCCCAGTATTCCAAATGACAAATTAGCATGATGGGGACACAAGATTTTCAGTGTCACACAGAAAATCTGTACTGGAGCAGCAAACTGAATCCAATCTCTTGAGTCCCTACTAGTACCTTAACTTTATGCTTCTCAGTAGGTAATGAGACTGAGACAGGGAGCTTCAGGGATACCATTGAAATTGGATGAGGAATTGAGGGAAATTCCCTGGGGTTGGTAGTCAGTTGGAATGGAGGGAAATCAGTATGCAGTGGTAACTGGAAACTAGGGAAGAAGAGCGAGAGATTGGACAAAGAACTTGGAGCTAAGACTCTCTGGGCAAAGCTGCTGAAGATAAAAAAAGCTGGTATGTGGATTGGGAAATGAGGAATAGCAGTGAAAGAGACTGGGAGTGTGTGTGGGAGACTGGGATTGGGAGATTAGGACCTACTATGCAAAGTGTCCCACCCTTCCCTGGTACTGGTCCATGCAAAGGATCACATTGCTATCAGTTACTATGTTATCTCAAGTATGGTGAATCTATATGTTCCAACTCTGCTGATGTAGCACATGGCTATCATTAGGATGCTACATGTTGCAATTCTTTTCAGTTTACTTTTTAGATGCTAAGGCAATTATACACACACAAATACACAACACTGAAAAAACAGCAAAAAAACCATTTATGCCATTAAGTGGTTAACAAAATTACAAATATTTACTCTTTGAAAATCAAAAGAAATAGTATTTTCAATACAAATTTCACCTAATGCAAAAATTTTAGTTCAACAAAAATAACAGAATTCAAAAATTAAAAAATTGAAAACTTTAGTGCCTATAAGTCCACTCAGTCTTATTTATTGTTCAGCCAATTGCTCAAACTTTTTTTTAAATTTGTAGGAATTAAGGAAATAAGGTACTTTAAACACTTCTTGTTTAAAGTATCACCTGAAAGAGAGAACATATATTCCCATGGCATTGTTGCAGCTGGCCTCACAAGACATTTATGCACCAGATGTATAAATATCCATATGTCCCTTCATGCTTTAACCACAATTCCAGAAGACATGCATCCATACTGATGATGTATTCTGTTCAATAATTATCCAAAGCATTGTGAAAAATACATCTAAGTCAAATGCCTCTAGAAGAAGGTGGATTTTCCTTCTTGGTGGTGTAGATTTTTTATCGGATTATTACTCTTTTAAGACTTCTGAAAACATGCTTCATGTTTCATGATTTTGGAAGGCACTTCAGATAGTTAAACTTTGTGTTGAGTGCTGTAGCCAGTGCTTTTTTTATTAAAAAAAAAAAAAAGTGCCGGTACTCCAGGGGAAATGGTGTCGGTATTCCAGGGGAAAAGTTATTGAGCTCTGACTAGAGGTGCTGGTAATGAATAGTGGGCAGTACCATCACAAAAAGCACTGGCTGTAGCTATCTTTAGAAATATCACGTTGGTAACTTTTTTGTGTTTTGTCACATCTGTAATGAAAGTGTTCTTAAAACAAACATGCCATCATCCAAGACTGCTATAACAAAAAATCTATATGGCAGAATGCAAATAAAACAGAGCAGGAAACATACAGTTCTCCCTCAAGAAGTTGAATGTCACAAATGTAACCAACATTTTTAAACAGATTTCATCATTACATTTCAAATTGGAAAATGAGGCACAAATAGTTAAAGCAACTTTCCTGAGGTGACCTAGCAGACCAATAGCAAGGCATAGCTCCTTACTCTTTTAAGTGCCAGTGTAATATATTAGCCACCATGTCAACTGCTTCTCAGCTAGAAATATGAAATACTTTTCTTTATATAAATTTTAAAGAAAGAAACAGGCTTTTATTTTCATTAGCTCTTTATTTCCTCCACTTCTCACAAACAAAAAGAACAGCCCATTTTTTGTTGCTGGAGTATCTAATTTAATTTGCCTGTCGTTTCTTAATCGTATCTTGAATAAAATTGGGAAACATAGTGAGAATAACTAGGTGGCATTAAAATGCTTGAGAAATTAAGAGGCATATTGAAGAGATAGGGGTGAGACAGATAACATTAAAGACTTGTCAGATTTTTCACTATTGAAGCAGTCCTAAAATAACAAAATTTATTTCAGAATGTCTTCTAAAATTTGAAGGACACGGTAAGGGACAAGGGGAGCAAGAACTTGATAAAAATGAGGGCTAAAATTATATGAGAAATAAATGAGATTTAAGGGCAAAGGAACAGGGGCAGAGAGGTGAAAAAATGAAGCTATGTAAAGTATATGAAGGAATATGTTGAGGCCTCATATTTCATGAGTAAGGTATTGAAGAGGAGAAAGGGAGGCAATTTCCTATGGCTAAGTGGTATTCTTGTTTATAACACGTTCATCTTTCCAATTGCATATACATTGTAATGCTAATTTCTGATTTTTAGTATAACATGCCCATCACTCGGCGTGCAAATCCACAAATCCCATATGTCTCATTAGGATACTTAAAGTCACTTGCAATCTTGGAGCATATTTACAGTGTAGTGCAAAAAATGTGTAGAGTACACATAGGCTGCATCTAGACTGGCATGATTTTGCGCAAAAGCAACCACCTGTCTACACTGGCCACGAGTATTTGCGCAAGAACACCGACTTTGTTATGTGCAAAATCAGTGTTTCTTGCGCAAATATTCTGATGCTCCTGCTCAGGGATAAGGCCTCTTGCGCAAGTATTCTTGCACAAGAGGGCCAGCATTGACAGGCAAGTTAATTTCTTGTGCAAGAAAGCCCAATGGCTAAAATGGCCATCGGAGCTTTCTTGCTCAAGAGAGCGTCTACACTGGCACGGATGCTTTTGCGCAAAAGCAAATCTTTTGCGCAAAGGCACATGCCAGTATAGACGCTGTCTTGCGCAAATATTTTTAACGGAAAAACTTTTCCGTTAAAAGTATTTGCACAAAATCATGCCAATCTAGACACAGACATACAGTATCTCTTGCTGAAAGTGGCAGTATTGTAATGTGAAGTGGGGGGGGGGGGAAGGGAAGGAGGGGAGTAATCAGTTAAAAGAATTGAACATGTCATTCATGGTCTGATCCTTACTGCTTATAATAATTATTAATTAGGTCCTTTTCATCTGAGATACTTAGTTGCAAACTTATTGTTGGTGAAAGGTAGAAGGGGAAAAGGCCTTTGCTCACTTTTAGTGCCTAATTTCTTCTGAATTTCTTAAATCTTTGCAAGTGGAAAGCTATTTTATTTTTCCAGACTGGAATGGAACCAGAGTGCTGAAATATCACAAAGTGGATATTTCTGTGGTAATTTTAGCTAAGATTAAAAGGAGAAATATGGGAAATCACACAAGAAAGCCTGTTCCCATGTACCTATTCCAAATCTTCAAACTGAAAAGGTTTGGTGGATAAAACTTCAGATACGTAAGTAGTTTTGGTGGCCTCTTAGAAAGGTCATCCTATTGATTAATGACCTCAAAGAGATTTGTAGTAGAAATATTGCCTTGCCTGGACTCCTGAATTAAACTTAACTGAGCCATCACATTTTTCAGGTTTGTCCATTAGTAAAGGCCAAGAGCCGTTCTTTCTGAAAAAGGCTAGGTTGTAGCATTAATGCTTGATGGTTTTCCACTGACGCAGCTGTTATTTACAGAAAGGCTAATATGGTATGATGTTGATTTATTGGCATTCCAGAAATGTGTTGGAAAGTTTTGTTGCTTTTTTTTTTTTTAAAAAAAATGAGCATTACTAAAGAGAGAGACATTGTGAAATTCCATAATCTTAACATTCCATATTATGAAATGTTAAATTAATCATAGATTAATAGTTATTGAATTGAACAGTCTAATAACATTATATCAATGTTTCATTTTTTAAATATCAACTTACTTCCTATAGGACATACAAATATTTTCTTCAAAATTCAGTTATTTTGAGTTGATCTTCCCAGCATTTTTGTTTTGTTTTGTTTCTTGACAATAACCAGTAATTGTGAGGTATTGCCTCTGTAACTTTTGAATGTCAATATAGAACATGACAAAAAGAATGATTTTTTTCTACATTCATGCAGCATGGAGTTAACAGTCTTACTTTGCATTTTTTATTGTTATTTTTATGCAGGTACATTGATTGTGCTTTGTGAGAATACTGAAGATATAATAATTTGATTTCCAGTCTGCAAAAGAGAATTATTTATGTTGAAATGTCTCAAATAATAGTTTTATATTTAAAGAAACTTGTTATATATACAGAGACACTATGTACTGGGTATGTTATATATGTGCTAATATTTGCTGCATTACAAAATCCACCACAGTTGGTTGTAACTTGAATATTTTTGTTAATCTCAGCAGAGACAATCTTGGAGAATGAACAACACCCCCTTTCTCATGAGTGAACGACACCCCCTTTTTCATGAGGTCTCCCAGACATGGTTAAATAATAAGAGAGTGGAGAGTATGCTTATAAAATCACAACACCAAGCTGGAAAAGATTGGAAACATGTTGGAGGCCAGAATTAGAACTGAAAATGACCTTGGCAAATAAGAGAATTGGTTTTAATTCGGCAAGGTGAAATTTGATAAAGACAAGTGACAGTACTTCACATAGAAAGGAGAAATAAAATACATAACCATAGGCACTGACTTACCCTTTAGCTGAAAAGTGCTCACCTGCACTTTGCCCTGCCCTGCCTCTTCCTACTTCTGTTCTGCTCCATCCCACCCTCATTCTAATCTTTTCCCCAAGCTCCCATGCCAATTTATCCCTCCAGAATGTCGCATCTCCACTCCTCTCTCCTCTTCCCAGAGCTTCTTGAATTCAGCCAATCAGCTGTGGCAATCCAGAAACTGGGAGAGTGGAAAAAGGGCTGGTCAGTAGGGCCAGGAGCATGTTAGAGATGCTGGCCAGAAGGGGGCAGAGAAGGGTGTTAACAGGCATGTTAACAAGAAGAAGGTGATCAGAGAGGGTGTGCGGCCCCTACTGGATGAAGGAGGTAACCTACTGACGGATGAGGTGGGGAAAGCTGAAGTACTCAATGCTTTCTTTGCCTCTGTATTCACGTACAAGGTGGGCTCCCTGCATTAAGTAAAACAAGATGGGATGAAGATGGACAGCCGTTGGTGGGTAAAGAACAGGTTAGGAACTATTTAGAAAAGCTAAACGTTCACAGATCCATGGGTCAGGACTTAATGCATCCGAGGGTACTGAGGGAGTTGGCAAATGTCATTAAGGAGCCTTTGGCCATTATCTTTGAAAACTCGTGGAGGTCGGGAGAAATCCCGGATGACAGGAAAAAGGCAAATGTAGGGCCCATCTTCAAAAAAGGGAAGAAGGACGATCCAGGGAACTATAGGCTGGTCAGTCTTACCTCGGTTCCTGGAAAAATCATAGAAGGGATCCTTAAGGAATCCATTTTGAGGCACTTGGAAGAGAGGAAAGTGATTAGGAATAGACAGCATGGATTCACAAAGGGAAAGTCGTGGCTGACCAATCTGATTAGCTTCTATGATGAGGTAAATGGCTCTGTGGACGTGGGAAAGTCAGTGGATGTGATATACCTTGACTTTAGCAAGGCTTTTGATATGGTATCCCACAATATTCTTGCCAGCAAGTTAAGGGAATGTGGATTGGATAAATGGACAGTAAGATGGACAGAAAGATGCTGGAAGGCTGGGATCAATGGCTTGATGTCAGGATGGCGGTCAGTTTCTAGAGGAGTGCCCCAATGTTTGGTTCTAGGACCGGTTTTGTTCAATATCTTTATTAGTGACCTGGATTAGGGGGTGGATTGCACCCTCAGTAAGTTTGTGGATGACACTAAGCTAGGGGGACAGGTAGATACGCTTGAGGGCAGAGATAAGGTCCAGAGTGACTTAGACAAATTGGAGGATTGGGCCACAAGAAATCTGATGAGGTTCAACAAGGACAAGTGCAGAGTCCTGCACTTAGGATGGAAGAATCCCAAGCATTGTTACAGGCTGGGGACCAACCAGCTAAGTGGTAGTTCTGCAGAAAAGGACCTCGGGGTTACAATGGATGAGAAGCTGGATATGAGTCAATAGTGTGCCCTTGCAGCCAAGAAGGCTAATGGCATATTAGGATGCATTAAGAGGAGCATTGCCAGCAGATCCAGAGATGTCATTATTCCTCTTTATTCAGCTCTGGTGAGGCCACGTCTGGAGTATTGTGTCCAGTTTTGGGCTCCCCACTACAAAAAGGATGTGGATGCATTGGAGAGGGTCCAGTGGAGGGCAACCAAAATGATTAGGGGGCTGTAGCATATGACCTATGAGGGAGGCTGAGGGACTTGGGTCTGTTTAGTCTGCAGAAGCGTAGAGTGAGGGGGGATTTGATAGCAGCCTTCAACTTCCTGAAGGGAGGTTCCAAAGAGGATGGAGAAAGGCTGTTCTCAGCAGTGACAGATGGCAGAACAAGGAGCAATGGTCTCAAGTTGTGGTGGGAGAGGTCCAGGTTGGATATTAGGAAAAACTATTTCACTAGGAGGGTAGTGAAACACTGGAATGGGTTACCTAGGGAAGTAGTGGAGTCCCCATCCCTAGAGGTGTTTAAGTCTTGGCTTGACAAAGCCCTGGCCGGGTTGATTTAGTTGGGATTGGTCCTGCCTAGAGCAGGGGGCTGGACTTGATGACTTTCTGAGGTCTCTTCCAGCTCTATGGTTCTATGATTCTATCAAAATGGAGCTTGTCTGACATTGGAGGCTAATTTTTCACCATGAGTGCTCCAGCCTTGAAGCACCTCTGGAGTCGGTGCTTATGTGAATAACAACAAACTGGAAATAGCTGGCTAATCAGTAATACTGCTGAAAAGGATCTGAGATTTACAGTGGATCACAAACTGAATGTGAGTCAACAATGTCATACTGCTATAAAAAGGTTGTGAAAAAAGCTGTGAGAAAGGTCTGTATTAATAGGAAGGTCAGGATGCAACTGTCAGCACTAGTGAGGCTTCTGTTGGAGTACTGTATCCAATTCTGTGTGTAGAAAACATAAAGATAGTCCAGAGGAGAACAACAAATACAATGCAAGGTTTAAAAAGAAAAACTAACCTATGGGGAAAAGTTTAAAAATTGTGTATGTTTAGTCTTGAGAAAAGAAGATTGAGGTTTTACCTGAAACATTTAGAGAATATACTCTATGCTCTACCAAGGACTCAAAGTGTGACCCAATTAATTTAAGCATCCTTATACTATTACAGAAAGTTTATACATAAGGGCTACGTCTAGACTGGCATGATTTTCCGCAAATGCTTTTAACAGAAAAGTTTTTCCTTTAAAAGCGTTTGTGGAACAGAGCATCTAGATTGGCACGGACGCTTTTCCGCAAAAGCACTTTTTGCAGAAAAGCGTCCGTGCCAATCTAGACGCGGTTTTGCGCAAGAAAGCCCCGATCGCCATTTCCGCCATCGGGGCTTTTTTGCACAAAACAATACCGTATTGTCTACACTGGTCCTCTTGCGCAAAAGCATTTGTGCAAGAGGGCTTTTGCCCGAACGGGAGCAGCATAGTATTTCTGCAAGAACACTGACAATCTTACATGAGATTGTCAGTGTTCTTGCGGAAATTCAAGCGGCCAGTGTAGACAGAAGTCTAGACGCAGCCAAGGTGCATGGAGGTACAACTTTGGATGCATTTAACCTGATGTGGCCAAGATTAATTTGTTCTAGAGATTATATTTGTGTCACAATAACTTATTCCCTAAAATTTAATTTTGCCACATGTGATCAATTTGGTGGTTGTTTTCTTGTTTGTTAGTTTGTTGTGTTCTTGTTATTAGATCCTATTACAAGTTCCTAAAAGATTAACTGTATCCAAATTCTTTGCAACGTTTATTTATCTTCTTAGTAGGGACAATATGAAAAGCAGTTAGACAGCAAGATTGTAAATGAACTTTAAGCTAATTCTCAATACATTTACTACCCTAGGTTTTGTTGATTTATTCTGGGAGGGTATTATTTTCCATGTCATGTGGACACTTGCCCTAGGTTCATTGTTACAGTCCCCAATATTAAAAATTGTTGCCCAGAGTAATAGCCAATGCCCAGAGGATTAGTCAATGTACTGAAATTCGACTCCCAGATTGAACCAATTTAGGTTAATTGAATTCCATTAATACTCACATGTCAATTCCCACTCCTGGATGCCAAGCAAATTTACTAACTCGTATTTTACATTTGGGTTGTGGTATCTATGTCTCCACTGGGCCTTTATTGTACTGCCCCTTATAGTAATTAAGGAAGGTGTTTTAATAGACCTTTTTATACATTTAGTTTATGTACCACTGATGTGCATTTAGCATGGTTTATATGCCGGAGATTGATGAAGATTTCCTCATGATTTCTCTTCTTATATTTTAAGCAACCAATGTTTTTATGTAAGTTTTATTTTTGAAATTTAGCTTTGTTTATTATATTTATTTATTACTTATATATTTTTTATTATTTTTATTAACAGAGAATGTGTTTTATGCATATTTTACTTTAAAATATGCTTTTATTGCCATTGGATGTTTCCTTTCAACAGACTTGCATTTTTTGACATTTGCCCCTTTGCAACATGTGCTTGTAATTACTTTGCTTACTAAAGGGTTTTTTTCTTGATAAAGCATTTTTTTAAATATTCATAATGCCAGCAATAAGACAAAAAACATACAAACAACAGAACCACATTTTTTGTTGCAACAGCACATTTGTGGTATTTACGGCTGCTTTTAGCCATATTATGAAGTGAGAACTATTTCTTGTTACTTTTTGGGGAACAGATTATTGCTTAAAATACCTGTCCCTTTTATACAGGTAGTCCCCGAGTTACACGGATCCGACTTATGTCGGATCTGCAGTTACGAACGGGGATTTTCTCGCCCCAGAGGACTCGAGCGGCGGGACGCCTGGTCCTGCCGCCCGCCTCCTCTGGGGCAAGAACAGCTGCTCCCCGTCTCCCTGGTCTGCTGCGGGAGCCAGCAGACCAGGGAGACGGGGAGCAAAGCAGCGGAGGACCCGGGGCCGGACCCGCGGCCGCTTCCAGATCAGCTGATCTGGAAGCGGCCGTGGGTCCGGCCCCGGGTCCTGCGCCGCTTTGCTCAGCGTCTCCCTGGTCTGCAGACCAGGGAGACGCTGAGCAAAGCCGCGCAGGACCCGGCCCGACCCGCGGCGCTTCCAGCTGATCTGGAAGCGGACGCGGGTCCGGCCCTGAGTCCTGCGCGGCTTTGCTCAGCGTCTCCCTGGTCTGCTGGGGGGGGACGCAGCTAGTGCCCCCCCAGAAGACCAGGGAGATGTGGAGCAAAGCCCGGGGCCTGTGGTAGAGCAGGTGGGGTGCTGCCGGTTGGTCCCGCAGCACCGCTCCTTGGCGCTACTGGACCAACCCGGCAGCACCCCAGCTGCTCAGCCCCAGGAGTCCTGATTCAGCCACTGCTGATCAGTTTCAGCAGTGGCTGAATCAGGACGCCTGGGGCAGAGCAGCTGGGGTGCTGCTGGGTTGGTCCAGTAGCGCCGAGGAGCGGCCGCGCTACTGGACCAACCCAGCAGCATCCGAGCTGCTCTACCCCAGGCGTCCCCAAGTTAGCCGCTGCTGAAACTGACCAGCGGCTGACTACAGGAAGCCCGAGGCAGAGTTGCTCTGCCCCAGGCTTCCTGGAATCAGCTGCTGATCAGTTTCAGCAGCAGCTGACTTGGGGACGCCTGGGGTTCTTAAGTTGAATCTGTATGTAAGTCAGAACTGGTGTCCAGATTCAGCGACTGAATCTGGATGCCAGTTCCAAATTACATACAGATTCAACTTAAGAACAAACCTACAGTCCCTATCTTGTACGTAACCCGGGGACTGCCTGTAATTTTTTCAGATTGCCTGGCCCAAACTAGGTCTCATTGGCTGGGAACAGCAAACCGTGGCCACTGGGAGATGTGGGCCTTTGTGCCCACAGACACTCAAGTAAACAAAGAGTTTTACGTTCTGCTAGCAGCTAACTCTGACAAATCATGTGCTGGAAGGGTCCCATCCCTGTTTTAATGGCTTTTACCTTTAAGAAAGGGAAAGGGAAAATTATTCCACTGTTTGTTTATGAAAAAATATTGGATAGAGTACCATAGCTTTTTTGTTGTTATTGCTTATGAGTTTATTTTTTAGATAGCAGACTGATTTTATAATTTTGTGTTTGTTTTTGGTGTTTTGCTTTGCTAAGTTTTATGTTTATTTACAGATAATAGCTGAGGCAGCATTACCATAAGGATTTTTACTATGCGATGAGTTTTTAATTACCATTTCTAGCATGCATAAAGATTCTCACCCAAAAATATGCATATTATATATATTGTTACAGAGTTACTTACTAACATTACACTTATTTTAAGGTTTAATATTAACATTATCATTGCATTTATTACAAATGGGCATTTATGAATATTTTATTATATCATGCTTTTGATTTAGACAATTTTTGAGATAATGTTTAATACTTTTTGGAATTTTTGTATAGACTTTAATTTTAACTATATTTTGTGGAGTTTGGTGACTTAAGAGGTTGGGGCGTCTTGCATATAAGCAGACCACTTTTGTAACTGTGTTTAGAATTTTGCACTGTGAATACACAAAAAACTTGCTTAACTGTGTGTATGTATGTATGTATATACCTATGTGTAGCTATATGAAACAGGGTTGAAATTTGAGCCTTTTGGTTTTAAGGAGTTTGTTTGCTGACTGGTATGTTCATTATTTGCTGATGTTTTGTGCTACCTACTGTATATGAACAGATTTGTTATTTTCTTAGCTAGATAATTTACATTACTACAGATGCTTGCTTTTGTATATAAAGCCATTACCAGCCGTATGTCGGGAATGAAGCAGAGCTCCAGGAGTGGAAGGAAGTAGCTCAGGGTGGAGGATTGTCCTCTGGGTAGTTGGCGTGTTCCAGAATCTCTGCCAAGCCAGCAGCGGAGTTAGTTGCCACCATCAGGGCCCTGAGCTGGGACCTGGTGGAGTGAGAGGGCCCAGGTCCCCCTATCTCTCCACCCAACCACAATCCAGCTCCCTAGACTTTGGGGAAACTCACCTGGTGAATTAGGCTGGAAGGTTGCCTATACCCTGAGAGGGTATGTCTACACTAGCCCCCTAGTTCGAACTAGGGAGGCTAATATAGGCATTTGAAGTTGCAAATGAAGCCCGGGATTTAAATATCCCAGGCTTTATTTACATCTTCCCATCCGGGCACCATTTTTAAATCCCCTTAGTCCAAACTAACTGCCCGCGGCTACACGTGGCAATCAAACGTTAACTTGAACTAAGTCCTTAGTTCGAGTTAACTGTTACACCTAATTCCACGAGGTGTAACTAGGGGGCTAGTGTAAACATACTCAGAGAAGGGAGTATTTCTACTCTAGTTTGAATTAATGTTTCACTGATGCATGTAGTCGCGTGGCAGTGAGTTCGGACTAGTGAAATTTCAAAATGGCGACCGGACAGGAACATGCAAATAAAGCCTGGAATATTTAAATCCCAGGCTTCATTTGCAACTCCGGTTGCCTCATTTGCCTACCTAGCTCCAATTAATGAGCTAGTGTAGACATACCCTGGGTGATTATCCCAGAAGGCCATATATACCACAGTAGGGGGAACCACACTTTGGGAGTGGGTCTACAAGGCTATATATACCCCAGTAGGGGGAACTGTCCTTTGGGTATTGGGACTACAAGGCCTTAAATACCCTAAAAGATGGGCCTTAGCTATAAACTGAGTCAATGAGATGGGTGGGCCCTGTGAAAAGGGAACCCTAACTCAGACATTGGGAACTTCTAGACCATTGAGGGGGGCCGCCTCTCGACAACTTGCTTAACTGGTTTCTCCAGGAATTGCTCCTCCCTGTGAGGAAGAAGACAATGATACCAACTCTCTCGAGATCAGAAGGCCCAAGGAGAGAAACTGTCCCTATATCTTCAGAGTTTGGGGTTGCCTTAGAATTTAAAGACCTGCCATAGATCCTCATATGGAAGATGGACAGTTTTGGTAAGATAGATATGCATGTAGGCCTTCTGTTATTCTAAACCTTTCCTCTGGTTATGCAATGTTCCTATCACTGAGATTGAAATAGGGCTTGTCTACACAGTGATCTCTGCAGAGGCATGATTTCTAAAGATCACCAGATATTGCTCATTAATCAGTCTTTGTAGGTCCTGCTGGTGTACACTGAAGGTTCACTAGTGAGCTTTAATGTAATACTCTTTCAAATACCAGTACAGGAAATTTCGTGAGTAACATCTTCATGGATCAATTAATATGCTTTAGAAATCACACCACAGTGAACAGCATTATCCCATAATGCAGATGAGTCTTAATACTTTCTTTTAAGAAGGCTGCTTGGATCATCATATTCACTGCTGCTCATAAGTCCTGAAAGAAAGACCTTCAGGTACAGAATCCAGTAGGCTCTGCTGTGTGAATATGATTAGTTTGCTGCCCCAACCCTGCTTCCTTCCCTTCAAGGAATCTGTCTGCATCTCCTGTCTGGGTGTGTGTGCATCACTTGAACACAAGAGCATGACCGGGGACAGGAGCCTGGTAGGACTGGGGGCACCACAGTTGTACTGTAAGTGCTGCTGGTGAAGATGTTGGTGCCTGGGGATGTCAATCCCACATTCTACTCCTTTTGCCATTTCAGTTCCCAAGAAAGCCTTTGCAGATATCTGCATGCGTGGATATAAATTAATATCTGTACAGGGCTCCAGTCATAGTCACCAGCTCTGTGAATTGTTTGGGTCTAAAGCATCCATAGAAAAAAAAACACCCTACAGTGAGCATTGACTGGGGTGATCAGATATTGACAGCTGCCAATCAGCTATTTCACATGTGCAGCCTCCATAAGGTATTTGCTGCACTGCAACCAATCAGCTGTTTCCCATCCAGCCAATCAGCTGTTTAGCCTAGCCAAGATCAGCTGTTTCCCAGTATATGTGGCTGCAACTTTTAGCCTGGCTGTGAGTCCAAGAAGCAAGCAGATGAGTCCTTTTTCAGAGCAGAGGAAGTCCATCTGTGGGGGCGGGACAAACAAAGACATAGGAAGCTGCTTGGTTAAAGGCAGGAGTCTGTGGGGACACAGGATAGATGGCTTGTTTGCTGGCTGCAGGGGGTTAGGGTTTGGTGGAGGCAACCTGGGTAGATGGGCCGCATGCCAAAACTGGCAGAATTTCTCCATACACACACACCTCACCATCAAGTCAGGAGGGTGGATGGTGCTCAGGGATGGAGACTGAGGGAAGAGATGGAGCAGGAATGAAAAGGAGTAATGGAGTTGGGGATGGGACTCGGCACTGACTGGCAAAACCAAAGTCAGAATTTATGATAGGAGTATACAGGGAGTCAGAAGACTTGGCTTCTCTTCATAGATCTACTTCTGACTTGAATAAATTGCTTCATCTCTCTATATCTAAGGGTATGTCTACACTACAAAGTTAGTTCGAACTAAAGGATGTTAGTTCGAACTAACTTTAATAGGTGCTACACTAGCGCTCCGCTAGTTCGAATATAATTCGAACTAGAGGAGCGCTTAGTTCAAACTAGGTAAACCTCATTTTACGAGGATTAAGCCTAGTTCGAACTAGCTAGTTCGAATTAAGGGCTGTGTAGACCCTTAATTCGAACTAGTGGGAGGCTAAGGCTTCCCAGGTTTCCCTGGTGGCCACTCTGGCCAACACCAGGGAAACTCTATGCCCCCCTCCCGGCCCCGGACCCCTTAAAGGGGCACGGGCTGGCTACGGTGCCCGTGCCAGGTGCAAGCCTGCCAGCACCCAGCCAGCAGACCCTGCACCTGGCACGGATTGAGCCAGCCACCCGATGCCCCCCAGCCCTCCCCCTCTTCCCGGGACCAGGCTGGCGGCTCCCGGGAGCTTGCCCGGGACCGCAAGAGGCGGGCACCTGCCTGGGCTAGTGCGGACATCGTGGACCTTGTCCACGATCTCCTCACTAGGCACAGGAAAGTGGCCGGCTTGGGCAGGAGAGCTGCCAGCGTGGCCACCCAGGAGCAGGTGTGCATGAAAATCAAGGGGGTCCACTGAGACCCCCGACCCTGAGCCCTGAGCTTACAATGGCCGTCCTGGGTCAGACCAAAGGTCCATCTAGCCCAGTAGCCTGTCTGCCGACAGCGGCCAACCCTAGGGACCCTGGAGGGGATGGACCAAAGACAGTGACCAAGCCATTTGTCTCGTGCCATCCCTCTCCAGCCTTCCACAAACCTTGGGCAGGGACACCACTCCTACCCCCTGGCTAATACCACTCCATGGACCCAACCTCCATGACTTGATCTCACTTCCCTTTAAACTCTGTTCTAGTTCTAGCCTTCACAGCCTCCTGCAGCAAGGAGTTCCACAGGTTGACTATTTGCTTTGTGAAGAACAACTTTCTGTTACTAGTTTGAAGCCAGCTACCCATTCCTTTCCTTTGGTGTCCTCTAGTCCTTCTTTATGGGAACTAATGAAGAGCTTTTCTGTATGCACCCTCTCCACCCAAATCCTGCTTTTAGAGACCTCTATCCTGTCCCCCCTCCGTCTCCTTTTTTCTAAGCTGAGAAGTCCCAGTCTCTTTAGCCTCTCTTCATATGGGACCTGTTCCCAACCCCTGATCATTTTAGTTGCCCTCCCCTCTCCCAGCCTCTCTCTTCCCCTCTCCCACCTCCTTTTCCCAGTCTCCCCCAGTTTTGTTCAATAAAGACAGATTCCATTTTTGAACACAATTGTCCTTTATTTTGTACATCAAGAAAAGGGGCTAGGGAAGGGTAAGTGGAAGGAGGTAAGGGAGGAATGGGGCACGAGCCCCCGATAGGGAGGACTGGGCTGGCTCTGCAGGCTTCTGGGGGGGAAGCTCTCCTGCAGCCCCCCAATTGCCCCCTCTCCCCAGATGGCAGCCTGCGGCAAGTGCAGCCGGGCTGATGGCCGAGTGGTGTGATGTGCCCAGTGTGGGCACTCCGGGCACTCCAAGCCAGGACTGGTTTTCAAGCGGGGCACCCCTGAGAACTGTCTGTCCTGGGTGGGGGTCGGGACCCTTTAAGCACAGCCCTCGGCTAGCCTGAGACAGCATCTCCACGCTCTAAGTCCTCCTGTGATGCCCTGCCAGCACTGCTTCCAGCCATCCTTAAGCCCTGTTCAGGGTCCACTTAATGTGGACATGCTAGTTCGAATTAGCAAAACGCTAATTCGAACTAGTTTTTTAGTCTGGATCCGTTAGTTCGAATTAGCTTAGTTCGAATTAACTAATTCGAACTAAGTTAGTTCGAATTAGTGCTGTAGTGTAGACATACCCTTAGTTTCTACAAAGAGATGGGGATAATGATCGATACCTTTCTTTGTGAAGCACTATTACATTTATACGTGACAAATGCAATAAGAAGAGCTAAGATAAAACAAAGATTCATAGAAATGTAAGGCTGAGAGAGACATCAAGTATGAGTAGGAGTAAGAAGTCCTTCAGCTCAATATTATCATATATATAGTAGCCCAATGTCTGTGACTCTGTAACTCTGAAACGCTGGCTTTTCCCTCTGGGTGGTGCTGTTGCCTCCTGCCGTGGTACTCGGCTGACTTCTGCGCCGCTCAGCCGGGCTGCTGCGTGGGAGCAAGTGGCACAAGCGGCCATTTGGGGTCCGTGCTCCCCATGCAGCAAGGGGGTGCTGTATGATGAACGTGGGGCCCAAACGGCCGCTTGCGCCGCTTGCTCCCGCACGGCAGCCCAGCTGAGCGGTGCAGAAGTCAGCCGAGCACCACGGTGGGAGGCAACAGCACCACCCAGAGGGAACAGCCTGGGGCGGGGCCTGGACGAGTGTGCATCTCTAACATCAGGAAAGGGTGCCGGATTCAAAAGGAAGAAAGCAGAGCAGACACAGAGGACACGGAGGAGACAGAGAGGAGAATGGAGGAGGCGGAGGACAGCAAGAGAGAGAGTGAGAGAGACACAACAGGAGGAGGAGAAGAGAAACACAGAGTGAGAGGTGGGAGGGAGAGAAGAGAAAGAGAGAGAGAGGCAGGAGGCGGCCGAGAGCTAAGAGAAAGAGGATGAGGTAGTAGGAGGAGAAGAGAGAGAGAGGCCGTTTGTGCTGCTTATTCCCATACAGCAGCCCGGCTTAGCAGCGCAGAAGTCAGCCGAGCACCACGGTGGGAGGCAAAGGGAGGTGGTGGCAGTGACGTACATGCCCAGGGGGCGGAGCCTGGACGAGCATGTATCCCTGATGGAGACAGAGGAGAACAAAGAGAAAATGAGAGGCAGGAGGGGGAGAAGAGAAAGAGAGAGATGGAGAGAGGCAGAAGACGGTGGAGAGCTGAGAGAGAGAGAGCGGGAGGCAGTAGGAGGAGGAGAAAGAGAGAGAGAGAGAGAGAGAGAGAGAGAGAGACGGAACGAGAGACCAGAGGCTCAGGAGAACAGACCGACGTGGAGGAGAGACCTGCAAATCCTGTCTTATAACGGGCTAATTGGCTTGTTTTGAAAGAAGGGCTTGAATGGTAGATATGCACTGTTATTTCAAAATAACTTCAGTTACTCTGAAATAACACTACTGTGACGATGTACCCTAAGAATGTAAAATAGGAACATCCAGGTTCATGGAAGTTTAGGGAAAATACAAAGTGATACAATAAATAGTAAAATAAATAAGATAAGCTCTGACCAGAAAATTAATGCTGTATACCTCCACAAACATATGAGTTACAATGTGGGCCTAAAAATAAAATATACAAAACTTGAGCAGGAAGGACACAGAAGTGACAGTATGTAATTGGTTACAATGTAAAAAATAAAATAAAATAAAAATCTCAATGTGTGATTTGGGAATTGCTTTGAAATGTGGTTAGGAGTTGAAATATTGAATAAATTCATATTAAGCTATTAGCAAAAAACCCTATGTTATGTTGCAGCTAAAATGCAATCATGAAAATGTTGTGCATTAAAGTTCTTGCAGCTTTTTCATAGTCTTCTGCATGAGTTTCTGGTAGAATAATAAACATCAACGTTATTCACACTAAGAACTCCTGAATTTTTATAATATTTTGTGTGAAAGAAACGTTCCACATTAAGCTCCATAGGTGGAGGTCTGATTCTGTATATGTTTGGTGCTGTCTCAGAAAAGGAGTCTCAAATTTCACACTGATAATCAATCCAAGAGATCAATAAATGGATGTCCAGTTGCCTTTTGACAACATTTAATGTGTAAATAAGTAACATTTTATAGGAGCACTGCATGAAGGTTGTCATCGTTCTCACAGGAGAAGCCTACCGACCAAGCAAGAGATTAGGGTGGGTGGTGGAGTTGGTCATACTCCTGTTTATCAGAATTACAATAGAGGCAGTAAAAGAAAGAAAATTGGCAGCTTCAGAACAGCAATCTGGCAACAAAAGAGGAACATTTTTAGAAGCAGCTGAGACTACTTCTTGCCCTGTAGTCCTTCATCTCATAAAAATCATACTTGATAAAAGATTACAAATGTACATCAGTTGGCAGCCATAATCTTTACTGTGATTTATTTTTTCTCCCTTTTCTGTGATCCTGCAAGAAGCTCTGCAACATCAAACTCATGTGGAGCTCCATTGACTTCAGTTGAGCTCCACCGCTGTGCAGAATCTTCCTGTGGAGTTCCTTGTGATTTATGTTTGTCATTACTATATGTCATTATATTTATTTCATTCAGGCTAATGTAACTGATGAGATCCTTCCTTGTTTCTGTTCTGTTCATTCCTCAGTTTCTCCTTCTTATACTGAAGTTGCATACACTTCATTTTATTGTATTGTAGGTTTTATTCATTTTCTCATCTTCTGAAACTATTTAATATTTCTACTAAAAAGGACACAGCTAAGAGAAAATTGAAACATTTTCTCAGGGTAAGTGGTTGCAAAAATTAAACTGCCTGGACTAAAACATATCGTGCTCAGCTCTGGAACTTGCACATATATTTTTGAATCAAAGGGCCATTAATTTGTTAGAGATGAGCTAGCAACCATATTTAAAATAGATAGAACAGATAAAAAAGGCCACACTTCCATGATCATGCAGTAGAGTTGCTGTAATACATGTGTATAAATTTTTGGCAAGAGATTTCTTTTTTCTGGCAAAGAAACCTCTCTTTATATATATATAATCTTAGATATACATGAAAGACTGAATATTGCAACTATTATACCACTCAGCTGTAATATGGGTGTAAATTGAGGTTTTAATTGTAGTGATTAAGAGAAACAGAAAGGAAAGGAATGGGAAGTGTGAACTAAGTGATGTTGTAGGCAACAGGAAATTGGGCAAAATATGAATTTCTTTCTCCTTAAATTCTGTTTCCATTCTATTCACACATTTCTTGCTAAAGCCAAAATTTAAACTACATTTGTTGGCTAAATAATCATGGTACATTACAGAGATTTGCAGTCTCTGTATATGTCTATGTTCCCAAATATTGCTGGCTAGGGTAGAAAATCTTTAGCTGATGGTTTAGTGGTTGAAGGGGTTCCAAACCCAACCTCCTGTTTGATTTATCTAGTAATTGTCTGTTATCCTTATCACATACATTTCTTTTTTCATCTATATGTATCTTTCCTTATTTCTTTGTTTATTTTTTAAAATCTGGATCATATAGCTATATCTATGACTACATCAATATCAATTATATATATATATATATATAATCATTCTGGCTATAGGAGAGCCTTTTTGTTCAGAGCTGGGTACTAGAAAATTATCAGCTCAGGAATTCTATTTTGTTTCAAAGGCTTACAGCCTGAAGCTTTCTGCTGGTAAGAGCAGAAAGAGGATGTCATTTCTTCATTTGTCCCTCATTTCAAAGACACCATTTTGTCTCTCTCTGTTTTTTAGTGTTCAGACCATAAAGGTATGACAATGATCTGAGCTGTGTTCTCTGCTTCTGCTCCCCGACAAAGTCATAGCAGATCCTGTCAAGACATCAAAAAATGGATGCATAGTGCAGCAGCCTCTTATGGGCCTAAAATTTCATGAGTAGTACTTACATGTAGTTTGCAAGTTTTTTAAAATTCCTCTCCTGATAGCCCAAAGGAGTAATTGCAATAATTATGTGCAATGAGGGATGCTGTACTCTTTCTGTGTTGGCTGCTGTGTAGAAGTATTTTATCTAGGCTTCCACATGCTTCATGGCACTGAAAATCTGTGGAATACCAAAATCCCACATGTATGAAATAGCTTTAAGTAAATTAATAGAAATAGTCACATTACATTTCAAAAGGTTTCTCTTTCATTCTCTCATAGTTATATTCCACCTGTTTACCAATGTATTAAAGTCAGTCCTGTGATATGCAGTGTTTATTCATTTCATACTTTCAAAAATTGATATGGATTTATATCCTGGTGCTTACTTTATAGATGCCAGCGTGTTGCCAGCACTCTTTCCTCCCTTTCTTCTACTCTGTAAAGGGGGAAAAAATGCAGTTGAACTGATGCTAGATCTTCAGAAATGTGAATATTATAATTACGTAATTGCACATAATTGTAATTACACATATGCACTTGTAATTATACCTAATTTTAATTATACATTATGTAATTATTCATAATTGTAATTATGTTACTATGTCAGAAAATTTAGACATGAAAAAGACCAACTGTATTGGGTCTGCCAGTCCATTTTGCTTCCTATGCAGGATGGTTGATTACTATATTTTAGTACAGTATTCTTCACTATTTCCTCCAATCCATTTTGAAATAATTTGTAAAAGGGAGTTAATGCTAGCTTCTTTGGTAGGCTATTATAAAATCATAGATAGCAAATTTAGTAGAAATTTCCTCATATTCAGCCAATGTTTTTATCCTTCAGTTTCACACATTGCTACTAGTTTCAGCCTCATTTCAACAAGGCTCTTAAGCATCATGAACCATTTCTAACTAAAGTCGGACTGAAATGCTTAAAGTTATGCACATATTTAAAAAACATAATTACATTGGGGACAATGCCCCCCTGAATTTACCTTAAACAATTCCTCTCTTTCGTCAAAATCAGATTTTACTTTTTGAGATGTTGAATTAAATCTGATTAGAAAAAAATATTCAAAGGAAAACTTTAGCAGTCCAGGACAAATTTTTGTCCTGTGTTTTATCAGTGAATTTCAGGGTTTTTTTTTCCATTTTATATATTTTTATTTTTCTATTTTCTATATTTTATGCAAACATATTTGAAAGTGAAATAATAGATCTCTACACAGCAGTGTTATTTTGGAATAACTGACTTTATTCCAAAATAACATAGCCCACATCTACACTACAAATAGTAGATATTTCGACATAATATCAAAATAATGATGAGCTGCAGGATTTCTTACTCTAGCTCCTATAACCCTCATTTTATGAGGAATAAGGAAAATTGGAGGCAGAGCATCCTACCTTCAACTTCCTGCTGTGTAGACAGTACCAGAAGCCAAGATAAGTTATTCTGACTTAAGCTACTCAATTGACGTAGCTGAAGTTGTGTATCTTATTTTGGCTTTAACCCTGCTATGTAGGCATGCCTCTTAGTGTTCAAAATTTTCAGTTACTTGCAAATAGTTATCATTATTTGACCCGGCTAAAAATCTTAAGAGCCAAATCCCACTTGCCTTGCTCATAAAACTAATCCCATTTAAATCAAGGATACTACCTCTGTGAATTAGGCAAATCACCTCTTAAATCAAGGTTGAACTATAGCCACAACTAGAGCTCACTGCTTAGCCCTGCTTCTAAGGCATATTATTCAGGTCTGATACCTGGAATGGTGGCCTCTTTCAGTTTTATCATCCAATAGTACATAACTTTTTCAAAGTGGTGGTAAAATAATAGTGTGCTGTCTCTGCACAAAGGCACAATTTTCACCTATTTAAATGAGGGAATGAAAATCTCATCTCTTCTCCCCTTCCCCCCCCCCCCCTTCTAGGGGTATGTCTACACTACAAAGTTAATTCGAACTAACAAACGTTAGTTCGAATTAACTTTAATAGGCGCTACACTAGCACTCCGTTAGTTCGAACTTAATTCGAACTAGCGGAGCGCTTAGTTGGAACTAGGTAAACCTCATTCCACGAGGACTCAGCCCAGTTCGAACTTACTAGTTCGAATTAAGGGGTGTGTAGCCCTTTAATTCGAACTAGTGGGAGGCTAGCCCTTCCCAGCTTGCCCTGCTGGCCACTCTGGCCAACACCAGGCAAACCCTATTGCCCCCCTCCCGGCCCCGGAGCCCTTAAAGGGCCACGGGCTGGCTACAAAGTTTGTGCCAGTTGCAAGCCTGCCAGCACGCTGTCAGCAGACTGTGCACCGCACACCCCCATGAGCCAGCCATCTGATGCCCCCCAGCTCTCCCCCCTCTTCCCCGGGACCAGCCTGGTGGCTCCCAGGAGCCTGCCCGGAGACGCAAGAGGCGGGCTCCCTCCTGGTCTAGTGCGGAGATCGTGGACCTCATCGAGGTTTGGGGGGAAGCCTCCAATGTCCATGATCTCCGCACTAGCCACAGGAACGCGGCAGTCTACGGCCGCATGGCTGCCGGCCTGGCCGCCAGAGACCACCACCATAGCAGGGAGCAGATCCGCTGCAAGATAAAGGACCTGCGGCAGTCCTACTCCCGGGCCTGCCTGCCACGGGCTGACACGGAGGCTTTCCCCCACTTTCTGGCTCTGGACCGCATCCTGGGGTCTCATGCCGTTCCTGCCCCCCCGGGTGGTGATTGACCCAGGGGCAGAGGGACCACTCCCTGACACCGAGGAGGAGGAGGAGGATGCCGAGAGCCAGGAGCCTGCCGGCAGCCTGCCCAGGACCCAGGACCCCCGAGGAACCCCACTGAGCCACTCGCCTGTGTCGTCCGAGTCCGGGGAGGCCTCCACATGTGAGTACCATCATGCTCCCCTTATGTGTACGGGAGGCTGAGGAGAGAGGGAGCCCAGGAACCGTGCGCCTGGGCCTTGCTCACCACGGAGCAGCAGCTGGGTGTCATGCAGGGGCCCTGGCCTTGCAGAGGGGTGCTGGGTTTCACCCACCTGGGCCCCAGGGAGAATTGACCGCTGCTCTTGTTTCACCACAGCCGCAGCACCTGGGCCTGCAGGGCGCACCACCCCGCCTGCAGCAGCCGCCCGCGCCTGAGCCAGCAGGAGAGCCAGGAACCAGGAGGAGTACCAGCTGTGGCACCTCCGCTTCCTGGATCACCAGCTCTGCACCCAGGACCACTGGGTCCAGGAGGACCTTCGGCTGCACCAGCGGAGCTTGGAGGCACTGGAGGAGCAGGGCCGTGCCCTCAGAGGCCACCTCCAGAGCCTCCTCGACCGGTTCCCGCTTCCTCCTGCTCCTGCTTCCCCTGCTCCCCCTGCTCCTGCTTCCTCCGCAGCCCCCGTTCTTCCTGCCCCAACCTCCACACCCATTCCCCCCCGACGCCCCCTCACCCGCAGTGTTGCAAGACGGGAGAGGCAGCCGGACCCCCACCCCTGAGCTTTCCTTTCCCTTCCTCCCTTCCACCCCCTTCCAGCTCCCTCGTCCCAGGTTTCCGCCTCCCCTCTCCCACCCTCACTCCTCCGTCCCCCAACCCCACTTATGTTAAATAAAAAGAGATGTTGTTTGCCAAAACAGGTGTCTTTATTTGACATTAGGAATGGTGGTTAGGAAGGGGAAAGGGGAAGGTGGGGAGGGTGGAAGAAGGCCCCAGTGGGGCATGCAGGGAGAGTTCAGTCCTCCTCCTCCTCCACCAGGAAGCTCTCCCGTAGGGCTTCCCGGATCAGGACAGCCCCCCGGTGGGCTTCCCAGACAGCGGCGATGCGGGGCTGAGCGTAGTGGCCAGCCATGCGGTCAGCCTCAGCCATCCAGGCTGGCAGGAAAGCCTCCCCCTTTCTCTCACACAAATTGTGCACAAATTGTGCAGCACAGAACATGCTGCCACTACAGGAGGTATATTGTGCTCGGCGAGGTCCAGACGGGTGAGGAGGCATCGAAAGCGGGTTTTCAGTCGCCCGAAGGCCCCCTCCACCACGATGCGGGCTCTGGTGAGCCTGGCATTGAAGGCCTGGTGGAAGAGATTGAGGTGCCCCATGTAGGGCTTCATCAGCCACGGCTGTAGGGGGTAGGTGGCATCCCCCACCAGGCAGACGGGCATGTCCACGTCCCCGACCCTGATGTGGAGGTCGGGGAAGAAGGTCCCGTCCTGCAGCCTCTGGCACACGTAGGAGTTGCGGTACACCTGGGCGTCGTGTGCCTTGCCGGACCAGCCCACATTAATGTCCATGAACTGTCCCCGGTGGTCACACATGGCCTGCAGGATCACGGCGAAGTACCCCTTGTGGTTGACTTACCGGGAGGCCTGGTGTTCCGGGGCATGGATGGGGATGTGCATCCTGTCAATGGCCCCCCCGCAGTTGGGGAAGCCCAGGGCGCTGAACCCCCGGATGATGGCATCCGGGTTGGCGAGGCAGACCACCCTGCGGAGCAGCATCCGGTTGATGGCCCTGACCACCTGCAGAGAGAGACACAGCAAAGCGCCAATCAATGGGGCGCTCGGGTGGCTGGGAGTGTTCATGCCCTGGCAGTGCCCCGTGCCCCACTCCCGGAAGCAACCCCCCCGGGCGGCGTGTAGTATGTCCGGGAGAGACCGGTGCGGAGCACTTTTGCCTCCTCCCTCCCCCGCCTTTTTTCCTGGGGCAGCCCGTCCCCTCCTTGCAGCCCCCCTCCCCCCACGGTCCAGTGGTCGATGAGTGCCGTACCTGCATGAGCACTGCTCCGATGGTGGATCTCCCCATGCCGAACTGGTTCCCGATGGATCGGTAGCTGTCTGGCGTGGAGAGCTTCCAGAGGCCAATGGCCACATGCTTCTGGAGGGGGATGGCGGGCCTCATGCGAGTGTCCCTTCTGCGCAGGGCAGGGGCGAGCCACTCGCAGAGCTCCAGGAAGGTGTCCCTCCTCATCCTGAAATTCTGGGTCCACTGTTGATCTTCCCAGTGCTCCAGGACGATGCGGTCCCACCAGTCGCTGCTGGTGTCCAGACTCCAGATGCGGCGGGGCACGCCGGTGTCTGGGCGCCGCCGCGGCTACTCCATGGCCCCCAGGGCGGCCAGGCGGAGAGGCAGGGGGCTGACGTGCACCAGGTGGTGCCAGGCAGCCTCCAGCCATTGCTGGCAGGCTTGCAGCAGCAAGTCCAGAAAGTGCACCAGAAGGTGCAGGGCGAGCTCTGGCTCCATGTTGCCATCTGCGGTGGCATCCCCGAAGGGAAGCACCGACACAGACGGGCACTTTTCTGTCCCTCGGTGAGGTTGGCAAGCAAGCAGGAAAAGCTGAGAACCGGCTGTCCAGGGGGGTCCCTTTAAGCATGAGCCTCAGATAGCCTCAGACAGCAGCCACACAAAGCAAATACTGACCTGACGCCCTGCCAGAACCGGTTTCAGCTGCCCTTAAATGTGCCCCTGCGTCCAATCAGTGTGGACGCGCTAGTTCGAATTAGCAAAACGCTAATTCGAACTAGTTTTTAGGTCTAGCTGCACTAGTTCAAATTAGCTTAGTTCGAATTAACTAATTCGAACTAAGTTAGTTCGAATTAGCGCTGTAGTGTAGACATACCCTACGGTACCTGCTTGTCTTCCGTGAGCACCAGCACTACCCTGGTCCTTCATGTAAAACACTTCAAATATGGATAAACATGATTATTTCTATGCTTAGCTAAAAACATTAAAGAAAAGCCTTTCATGATCCATCTGTGACAGTCCGCAGTGCATTTCCCAGACCTGAATAAGCGCTCTAGAAGAAGAGAAGTCAATCCAATAAAATATATCCTCGCCCATCTTCTCTGTTTCATATCCTGGGATCAACATCGCTATAACAATGCTGCAAACAATTACAGGTTGAACCTCTCTTAACTGGGACTCTCTGGTCTGGCAACTTCCCCGGTCCAGCAGGACCATGGATATTCCAGGACCAGAGAATCCTGAGGGCTGGTGTCTGGGAGTCCTGCAATGGGGCTGGAGTTCAATAGCAGGGCTGCCCTGTGGCAGTGAAACAGGGAGCAGCAGTAGAGCTGCCACCCAGTGCTGACACTGTGAGGAGTGGCGGGAAGGAGGCAGAGCGGGAGGCAGCTGGGGTGGAGCTGAGCAGCGAAACTGCCCGATGAGACTGGGAGGCAGTGGGGCCTCCCAGCAGTACAACCAGGAGATTGGCAGCCCTGCTACCACCAACATGGAAATAGGAGGCAGTACAGTTGCCCTGCGGAGCCAAGAGCCTGACCACGGGGCTACCTGGTGGCAGGGCCAGGATTCTAGGAGTGGGGCTGTTGCTCGGCAGCACAGCAAAGAGCCTGTCAGCTCCACTGTCACTCTGCAGAGCTGCCTAGTGGGGCTGGGAGACAGTGGGTTGCCAAGCGGGGCTGACGCCTGGCAAAGCAATTGGACCCCAGTGGGGGAAGGGGCTGCCCTGTGGGGCTAGAAGCACTAATTCGAACTAACTTAATTCGAATTAGTTAATTCGAAATAAGCTAATTCGAATTAGTGCATCTAGACCTAAAAACTAATTTGAATTAGCGTTTTGCTAATTCAAACTAGCATGTCCACATTGAGTGGACCCTGAACTGAAGTTAAGGCTGGCTGGAACCAGCATTGGCAGGGCGTCAGGTTAGGACTTAGAGTGTGGAGCTGCTGCCTCAGGCTAGCCGAGGGCTGTGGTTATAGGGACCTGAGCCCCACCCCAGACAGACAGTTCTCAGGGTTCCCTGCTTGCTTGTCTACCTAGATGAGGGATAGCAAAGCAGTCCTGTCTTTGAGTGCCCTGAGCACTCAGCCATCAGCCCGGCTGCACTTGCCGCAGGCTGCCATCCAGCGGGGGGGTAGGGGGGAATTTCGGGGGACTGTCAGGATCCAGGAGACCCTGCAGGAGAGCTTCCACCCCGAGGAGCCTGCAGAGCCACCCCAGTCCTCCCCATCAGGGGCTCGTGCCCCACTCCTCCCTCCCCTCCTTCCACTTACCTTCCCTAGCCCCCCTTCCTGATATAAAAAAATAAAAGGCCCATGTGTTCAAAAATAGAAACTCTTTATTTAGCAAAACTGGGGAGGGGGGAGAATTAACCTCTGGGGAGACTGTAAAAAGGAGGTGGGAGAGGGGAAGAGAGAGGGTGGAAGAGGGGAGGGGAAAACTTGGGAGGAGGGAACTGGAAGGGGGAAGCCAGGGGAAGAAAGAGGAGGGGAAGTATAAAACTATGGTATGCCATATCTTCAGTACTATGTATAGATGTGGTCTCCTCACATCAAAAAAGATATTTTGACCTTGGAAAGGGTTCAGAAAAGGGCAACTACTAAGATTAGGGGTTTGGAACAGGTCCCATATGAAGAAAGGCTAAAGAGACTGGGACTTTTCAGCTTAGAAAAGAGGAGACTGAGGCGGGATATGATAGAGGTCTATAAAAGCATGAGTGGTGTGGAGATGGTGAATAAAGTAAAGTTCTTCATTAGATCCCATAACAGAAGAACTAGAGGACACCAAATGAAATGAATGGACAGCAGGCTTCAAACTAATAAGCGAAAGTTCTTCTTCACACAGCGCGTAGTCAACCTGTGGAACTCCTTGCCGCAGGAGGCTGTGAAGGCTAGAACTATAACAGAGTTTAAAGAGACGTTAGATAAATTCATGGAGGTTGGGTCCATGGAGTGCTATTAGCCAGGGGGTAGGAACGGTGTCCCTGGCCTCTGTTTGTGGAAGGCTGGAGATGGATGCTATGAGACAAATCACTTGGTCATTGTCTTCGGTCCATCACCTCCGGGGTACATGGTACTGGCTGCTGTCGGCAGACAGGCTACTGGGCTAGATGGACCTTTGGTCTGACCCAGGACGGACGTTCTTATGTTCTAAGCTCAGGGCTCAGGGTTGGGGGGGTCACACTGTACCAACTTGATTTACATGCAAACCAGCTCCTGGTTCGCATGTGGCCTTTGGGGGCCAGGCTGGCAGCTATCCTGCCCTAGACGGCAGCATTCCTGTGCCTAGTGCGGAGGTCATGGACGTTGGAGGCTTCCCCCCAAACCTCAATGAGGTCCACGATCTCCGCACTAGACCAGGCAGTCTCCCACCTTTTGCGTCCCCAGGCAGGCTCCTGGGAGCCGCCAGCCTGGTCCTGGGAAGAGGCGGAGGGCTGGGTGGCAGCGGGTGGCTGGCTCATCCCGTGCTAGGTGCAGGGTCTGCTGGCTGGGTGCTGGCAGGCTTGCAACTTGCACGGGCACTGTAGCCAGACTGTGCCCCTTTAAGTGCTCCGGGGCCAGGAGTGGGGCAGAAAAGTTTCCCTGGTTTGGCCCAGAGTGACCACCAGGGCAAGCTGGGAAGGGCTAGCCTCCAACTAGTTCGAATTAAGTGGCTACACAACCCTTAATTCAAACTACTTAATTCAAACTAGGCGTTAGTCCTCGCAGAATGAGGTTTACCTAGTTCGAATTAAGCACTCCGCTAGTTCGAATTAAATTCAAACTAGCGGTTTGCATGTGTAGCCGCTATTAAAGTTAATTTGAACTAACGGCTGTTAGTTCAAATTAACTTTGTAGTGTAGACATACCCACAATGACAATCTTTACATATTTGTTAACCATTCAAAATTATTTCACAAATGTTATTAACAAATTTAAGCCAAAGGGTCTCTTGCAAACTGTCCAGCTTGATTATTCCATTCAGTGTTTGCTGTTTGTGATCCAGTATTCAAGCCAGGCTGAGATCATCTTGTTTTTGTTTTGAAGCTTGTTCTTTAACCACTAGATTACATCACCTCACTAAATGAAGCATCTATTTAGAAAAAGTAATGCAATCTTCATCCTCCTATTTTCCCCCAAATACACTTCAAAGGGTACTGAGACTGGGATAGTACTTGTCTTTCAAAATTTCAATATGCAGAGTCAGAAATAATGTTTGTGATTCTATTGTAAGGATCACACATTTTGGATGAAATAATATAATAAAAATAAAATTAATATATCCACAAATGTAATTCTTTCATTCATTTACAGACCCAATGTCTGCCTTAGAGTGTAATTAATAACATCTTCAAATGTTATATTAAGCCTTAGATGTGTGACTGAGCTGACAGATGTGTTAAATCACTTGTATTCAGGCACCTCTCTAATGACTATGCATCTGTGAAGACTAATTATTCCATTAAGAGTGTGAAATGGATTATATGCAATAAATTTGCTCCAGAAACAACTGCTTTTCTTGTTTTGAATGTTTATTCAGGATCTTATATAACTAAACAATTACAACATTTAACATATAATTACAATGTGTGATAGCTATGAAATGTAAATTAAAATTTAGAAACTATTTATCACACACACAAAAATGATACACATTACTGTCAACCTCCTTTTTTGCTAATATATTTGTTGGTGGGTTTTACACAACTCATGTTTAGTGATGTGAGCACAATGTATGCTTATGATCTTAATTTTCATTGTGGATCGAATGAAGTGATGATCAGTCCAGTAGTCATTGACACTTGTCACTGCTCTTGTGAGAAGTATGTCACTGCGATCTCGAGTACAAACTATGACACAGCCAAGAAGATGCCAGTGCTTTGAACATCGCTCTCCCCAAGATGTATTCCACTTGTTCTTTTGTCAAAAAGGGGTGTTCGTGATAAGTTCATGGTCAGCACATTTGGTCAGGAGCAGGATTCCATTTGAACTGCTTTTGCCAACTCCTTTCCTGATTGTTCCTTTCCACAGGTCTGAGTCGCATCCAATATGTGCATTGAAATCCCCCAGAAGAATGATCTTATCTTCTTATTTCCAATAAAATGGTTTCTGGTTGAGAGTTGAAATCTTCCTTTGCATCCTCATCAACGTCTATTGTTGGAGCATAGGAGCTCACAATAGTTGCCTGTTGGTTTTTGGTGAGCCTCAGCTGGAGTGTTATAAGCCGCTCATTGATACAAACTGGTACCTGAGAGGCACCTTATGAGTTTGTTCCTTATACAAAGCCTATTCCATACCATTGAGGTTCATCCAAAGATTTTCCCTTTCAGAAGTAGGTGTATCGTGTTTTCGCCTCCCTCACCTGTCCAGTATTCCCTCTAAGATTTTCCATCCTTGGTCGGGTTGAATTTTTGTGTGGGCAGGTTGAAATTTCTTATGTGCAACACTTATAGGTTGTGTCTAGACTACAGGGTTTTGTTGACAAAAGTGGGCTTTTGTTGACAAAACTAAACCTGTGTCTACACTACTGCTGCATTCGAACTAGCGGGGGTAATGTAGTCAACCAGAGTTGCAAATGAAGCCCGGGATTTGAATTTCCCAGGCTTCATTTGCATGTTGCCGTGCGCCGCCATTTTTAAATGTCCGCTAGTTCAGATTCCGTGCCCCGCAGCTACACGCGGCACTAACTAGGTAGTTCGGAATAGGAAGCCTAGTCCGAACTACCTAGTTCGTGCTGCATGTAGCCATGGGGCACGGAGTCCGAACTAGCGGACATTTAAAAATGGCGGCGCCCGGCTTTATGCAAATGAAGCCCGGGAAATTCAAATCCTGGGCCTCATTTGCAACTCCGGTTGACTACATTACCACCCTAGTTTGAACTAGGGTGGTAGTGTAGACATACCCTCCGAGAGTGGCTAAAGTTCTGGATGTTGCTGGCTACCATACACAGGTAAGGTTTCATACACAGGTAAGGTTCCACGAGGTGGACAGCTAGTTCGGATAGGAAGCCTAATCCGAACTAGCTAGTCCGTGCCGCGTGTAGCCGCGCGGCACGGGGTCCGACCTAGCCGGCATTTAAAAATGGCGCAGGCCGGCTTTCTGCAAATGAAGCCCGGGAAATTCAAATCCCGGGCTTCATTTGCAACTCTGTATGACTACATTACCCCCCCTAGTTCGAACTAGGGGGGTAGTGTAGACATATCCTTAGGGACAACAGTGCAGAAGTGGCCTGGTCTTGAGGGGAGACTTGAAGAAAAGAACAATAGCTTTATAGATTAGATGTAATCTCTACATTCAATAGAACTGTTGATGGAAGTCTGGATTCTAGCTGAAGAAAAGGGAATAAAACAATGTGAAATTAGCTGAAGAAAGTCAAGATGGAAGATACAAAATTATGAAGGTCTTTGAAATTTAGGCTAAGTAACTCAAACTGCATTCAGCTCAGATAAGTTTCTAAAGACTTGGATCAGATTACACTTTCAGTGCTATTTTTTTCTCCCAGGATAATGTCACATCAATATAAAATATTTTTGTTATGCAAATATTCACTGACTGCTCAGGTAAGTCCTAAATGATCTGTTCATAATATATTGCTTTTGAGGCAAACATTTAGTTAGCTATTAAAAGATTTACTTTTATGGATACAAACTCTAGATTTGTACTATCTTTATATGTCCAAATTCAAATTTTTCAAGATTAATTTAAGATTTTTTTATATTTTATTTTACACCATATTTTTCTGAATAATATCTAAACATTTGAATATATGTGCAGGAACTGATATAGTTTTCTTATTAGAAGGGTAGCCGTGTTGGTCTGAATCTGCAAAAGCAATGAGGTATCCCGTGGCACCTTAAAGACTCAACAGTTTTATTGGAGCATAAGCTGTCATGGGCAAAGACCCACTTCATCAGATTCATCTGACGTCAGATACACCTGACGAAGTGAGTCTTTGTCCACAAAAGCTTATGAGCCAATAAATATGTTAGTCTATAAGGTGCCACAGGACTACTCGTTGCTTTTATAGTTTTCTTGCAACTTTTGGGAACCAGCCAAATACTGAACACCCTGAACTCCAAATAGCCTATATCAGAATTATTGCCATTCTCACTGGGCAGAAGTTACTAAGTACATTCCTGGAAAAATGTCCTTTGCCACTGATTCAGAAATGTATTCAACTTAACTACAAGCATCCGTTTAGCCACATTAAAATCAAAGTTATCCACTTGCTTTACTACTTTGCTAAATTGGGACCTTAGTGAATTAAAAAGTTCAGCTTAGGACAAGTAAAGGTTCTGTTTTACCTTTTTACAGCAATGTCAAGAGGCAAAATGATATAATTCCACCAAACTGCTGCAAGAATCTTTGTCTCATTACGTCAGTGAAGGAAAGAAACGTTCATATTGCCTTTCCTTTGATATCTTAACACATTGTTCATTCAGGCTATGTCTTCAGACTTCTTTCAGAAAAAGCTTTTCCAAAAGCGATCTTCCAAAAAAAGCTTCTTCCAAAAGACAGTGTACACACTGTGAAAGTGCATCAGAAATTTTTCGACAGATAGCATCCACACTGAAAGGATGCTATCCGGGCATGTAAGCTGTGATAGCTATGGATGGAATGGCCACCAGGGCATCAGTGCTTTTTCCTCTTTTCTCTTCTTTCGAAAGAACGCTCTCTTTGCTGTCTACACACGCCTTTTTCTGAAAGAGCTCTTTCAGAAAAAGTCTTCTTCCACATAGAAAGAGATGTACTAATGTCAGAAAAACCCCTCAGTTCTTTCAATTTTTTTCCGAAAGAATGCGATTGCAGTGTGGACGTAATTGAACCCTCACAGTGCTGGATTATAGTATACGATAACTAAGATACACCTTACGGCAGTGGTTCTCAACTCGTTTCAGTCTACGCACCACCAGGCCAACCAAAACATTTTCGTGGACCACCTCCAGCACACGTAGCACAGAATGAACAACACAGCAACCGCTCAGCATGACAGTAGCAGCTACACTGACACTCAGAGCCTCAGACGGAAGTTACTAGCAACACAACACTGTTGTGTCCTAAGTGACGCTATGGATGGCGCACCGCGTGCTTGTGAACACGGCGTAAAACAGCCTAATGGTGGTGCCTGCTCATGCAGTGTGACTTTGGACAATGTTCCTGTGGACAAAGTCACCATGGACAACCAGTGGTTCATGGACCACCAGTTGAGAACCACAGCCTTAGGGAATCACAATAAGATGGGCCTTAAGAAAAGAAAGAAAATTGCTACAGTTATACATTTTATCAAATTTGGTTGATAAATAAAGATGATATGGGGAAAAGAATATTATCACTACAAGTAGATATTTTGTTCAAATATGCCCAAAATATCAGGTTACACAAATACCTTTACCCTATCGTATACTTTACTAATTGTTCATTATTGATAGGAAGGAGGCAAGGGCTGAGACGAAAACTACATATGGGCTACATCTACACTGGCCCCTTCTTCGGAAGGGGCATGCTAATTTTGAACTTGGGAATAGGGAAATCCGCGGGGGATTTAAATATCCCCCGCGGGATTTAAATAAACATGGCCGCCGCTTTTTTTCTGGCTTGGGGAAAAGCCGGAAAAAAGCGTCTAGACTGGCGCGATCCTCCGGAATAAAGCCCTTTTCTGGAGGATCTCTTATTCCTACTTTGAATATTGTTAGCAGTGTCTGGTGAGTAACATTACCACAAAATGATGCCTATGCCTTCATCTCTGCAGAAGAAGCGTGTCTATGAGAATATGGTTTCTCCTGAGGTCTTTTCCTACTATTATCAGAGGACAGAGGAGAGGTCCACCAACTGCTAACTTACATCTATAATTTGACTCACAGAAAAATATCAAAATACCACACCCTTCTATCCAGTACCTAGGTACTCAGTGTGACAAAGAGTATCTTTATAAACTAATATGGATCTTGTTTTGCATTTATGTGTTTTGTAAGGTTGCCAGTTTTGGTTGGACTTGCTCCTAGAGGTTTCATCTCAAACATATGGATTTTATTTTGTTTATTATTAATGGATTGTTTGCATAAGGACAAGGGAAAAATTCAGTGCAACTTTTCTTCCCTCCTCCCATATTTTTTAAATCTTTGAACATTTTTAAATTAACCAAAACCTTCCCTGCTTTTATCAGTGCATTTTTGTGGTCAAGGCTAACACATGAAAAAGTGCGTTTATGAGATGATGGTTGCATACAAGTGGGGAATGGGAAATGCACTGATAAAAGCAGGGAAGGTTTTGGTTAATTTAAAAATGTTCAAAGATTTAAAAAATATGGGAGGAGGGAAGAAAAGTTGCACTGAATTTTTCCCTTGTCCTTATGCAAACAATCCATTAATAATAAACAAAATAAAATCTGTCTCTGGCTGTTTGCTTCTGGATTTTGTGCTGAGCTATGAGATGAACTGACATAACTTCAAAGGATCTTTTCTTTCACACTGAAAAGTAGCTGCAAGGGACAAGACAAAAGGAAACAAAAAATTTAAAAAGAAAGGAAGAGCTCCAACTACTGCTAGAAAGTTATGTATTTTATTGTTTTACTAAAAAAAAAATTAGGTGCATATGTTAAAGTTTCCACCAGCATTATTAAGTAGTATGATCAGCACTTAGGCTAGGTTTAGACTACACTCTTTTATTGGAAAAAGCTACACAAATCACGCTTGCAATTTGTGCAGCTTTTTCTGATTGCTTTTCCAGAAGAGGCTTTTCTGCCAAGAGGGGACCAAATGGTATAGAACAAGATATACAGGATTCCCCAAAAGAGCGCATTTGCTCTTCCACAAAAAGAAGCAGAAGAGCAGACACTTTCCCAGGACACAGCGGAGTTTTTCGGGATACCTCTAGACATACCCTGAGTCAATCAGCAGATCACCCTCAGGACTCACAGACATTTTCCTTCAATAAGAATCAAACAAGTCTTTTCTTTTTGATATTTTTCTTCAATGAAACATATATCATGAATGTCTGAAGAGAAATGCCTTCTCCAAGCATTGATGCAGCAATTGACACAAGTGCTTCACTAACATTGTGAGGTCTACATAATTTCAAAAATATCAGACCTCTTTTTGAGCCTCAAGGGGCCTCATCCAAATTCCAGTGTGGTCAATGAAATGACTCTGCTTCACTTCAGTAAGCTTTTGATCAGAGCCACATTGTGTTTCTCCTCTCCAACAATCTGCCCTAAAATAAATGTGAAGGACTCTCAATCTCATTAGACAGCAGAGTCCTTAGTGATCTAAAGCTGAAGTAAACAGAAGCAATTACATGGTGACCATAGTCGTAGTGGAGCAGAGGATCTTGTTTTGCATTTATGTGTTTTGTAAGGTTGCCAATTTTGGTTGGACTTGTTCCTAGAGGTTTCATCTCAAACATAATCTTTAATTAAAGATTAATCTTTAATTCCTGGAGACTCCACGATAACCCTGGCGTGTTAGCAAGATAAGCACTTTCTTTTTTTTCAAATAGGCTCCTTTTGACACACTGATCAAGGCAGAGCTTTCGATCATAGTTTTCATTTCCTTCTTCAGCAAGTGGCTCATTTTGAAGGGAGATTGGAAAACATTGTTCTGGCTAT
Source organism: Pelodiscus sinensis (assembly GCF_049634645.1). Classification (NCBI taxonomy): domain Eukaryota; kingdom Metazoa; phylum Chordata; order Testudines; family Trionychidae; genus Pelodiscus; species Pelodiscus sinensis. The sequence goes on from NC_134711.1 coordinate 256,885,897, forward strand.
GGTAGAATAAACCAGGGGTGGGAAATCTCTGGTGCATCATACTCATAGGCTAATCTACACTGCAGGCTTTTTGTGCAAGAATGGCTGTTCTTGCACAAAAACTTGCCGGGTGTCTACATTGCATGTGCGTTCTTGTGCAAGTAAACTTACAGTACAGCATCGGAAAACAGGGCTTCTTCTGGAAGAGTTATTCCTCTCCCCACGAGGAATAAGCCCTCTTTCACAAGAGCTCTTCCACAAGAAGGCAGTGTAGACAGGCAACATGAATTTCTTGCGCAAGAAAGCCCTGTGGCTAAAATGGCCATCAGAGCTTTCTTGCACAAGAGAACGTCCACACTGCCATGGATGCTCTTGTGCAAAAGCACATGGCAGTGTGGACGTGCTCTTGTGGAAGACCTTTTGCATAAGAACACTTGCGCAAAATGGTTCTTGCGCAAGAAGCCTGTGGTATAGACGTAGTCACAGGGGCGGCCCGTCCATGTAGGAGAACTAGGTCGTCGCCTAGGGCGCCAAGTTAAATGGGATGCCAAATGGTGGTGCAATATCATTGAGGGGTTTGGAGGTGGGGGCACCGATTGCATGGTTTGCCTAGGGCACTAGTTGCTGGCAGCTAGTCTAGGGCCACCCCTGCGTATCCATAGGGTTTGTCAAAATACTGAACAACTAACATTATGTTTTAAAATAAATCAGTACCAGAAAGTCTGCCAAATAGTCAGTGGGTTCACAGAATGAACAATGTAATAACAGAGGAAGGAAGTCCAGGGCACTGGGAGAAACCTAAATGAATTATACGAATCGGTCACTAGTCCTGAGAACATGGGGGAGGTCATCACATCTTAGCAGTTCTTCTTAGGTCACTAATCTAAGGAACTGTTCCATACTGAGATAAGAATAGAGGAAATTTTGTAAGCAATTGATACATTTGACAGTAATAAGTCACCAGGACCAGATAATATTCACCCAAGAGATTTCAATTAATTTAAATATGGAATTGTAGAACTCACAACTGTAATATGTAACATGCCACTAAAAGCAGTAGCTGTACCAGATGACTGGAAGCTAGCTAATGTAGCTCCTTTTTAAAAAAAATTCCAGAGGTGATTATGCAACTACTGACTGGTAAGCCTGATTTCAGTACTAGCAAAATTGATTGAAATAATAGTAGAGCACAGAATTGTCAGATAAATAGATAAAGAGGATATATGTATGTAAGCAGGGGCTGAACTACTGCTTGCTATCAGCCAGCTAAAAGGAGAGAGCTGCCCTGGAGGTGGGTGTGCTCACTCAAATTGTTTAGCTCTTCAAAGTACTTAACTGTTGATATTTAAATACAGATCATGCCAGGATGGGGAAGGAATCTGAGGTGTGGTTATGTAAATCCAATTCAGCCAGGGCTGATGGAGGATCACTGTGGGAATGGAATATGATGTACTGTAACTAATTTGGGCTGTTTTGGAGGTCACAAATCATGAGACCCCTAAATGTGGGAACTGTAAAATATGACACCAGTGCTTGCAGGAGAGACACCATCATTGTAAGAGGTCTCAGATGAACAAGCCTCCCCCTTCCAGAGTTGGGTGTATGGAGCTTGAGGGAAAGGGCTTCAGCCAGCCTGCATGATACCTGCCAAATGTGAGTTGTAAGACTGGTTCAATCTGCCTTTCCCCCCTCTGTTTTAAGGATAGATCTAAAGCAGACTCCATCAGGAGTCCTTTTATTATTCTAGTGGAAGCTGGAATCTTTTGCTAGTCTAGGTGATGGCTAAAGAGTTGAAATCACTCAGGCTATGTCTATACTGGCAGGTTCTTGTGCAAGAATGGTCATTCTTCCATAGAGTGTCCACACTGCCCGTCTGTTCTTGCACAAGAAGATTTATAGTAAAGAGTGGTAAGAGAGGGCTTCTTGTGCAAAAGCTACACTCTTTTCTAACAAGAGCTCTTACTCAAGAGGGCAGGGTGGATGCACGGCAGGGGTTTCTTGCGCAAGAAAGCCCTATTGCTAAAATGGCCATCAGAGGTTTTTTGTGCAAGAACCCACCAGTGTAGATAGCATAAGAGCTGAAGTCACTGGTTTGGCCTCGAACCAGACCCATTGCAGCTGGTGGGAACAACTGGTGGGTGGCCGGTAGGAGCAGTAGCCAGCGGAGCAGCTGGCGGGAATGTGCAGCTGGTTGGAGTGGTGGCAGGCAGCCAGCGGAGCAGTTGACAGGAATGACCATTGGACAGCAGGGGCAGCACACAGGTGGCATCACATCAGGCTCTTTGAAGGAAGTAATCAGGGTGATATGTCTGGGTCTCCACTGATGGGACAGAGCTGTAAGTGGAGCATTTGAAGTGGGGTATGGGGAAAGTTTGGGTAAGTGAATGGAACCCTTACCTTGTTGGACTAATGAACCTGAGAGGCCAAGGACATTGCTCAATTCATTTGAGCTGGGATGGTTACTTGTGGGGAGTTATGAACTCTGTTCATGGTATTTTCCCAAGTTAATGCCATGTCACTTCTCTCTCTCTCTTTCATTAAAAGTTTCTTTTCTACACTCAGACTCTATGCTTGCAAGTGGCGAAGCATTGCTTCGCAGAGGTGCCCATGGATGTGTGAATTTCCTAGGCTACTGGGTGGGGACTTGAGATGGTTCTGTGTGAGATGGACCTCTAGATATTGAACCTGACCCTGGTTGCTGCCGGCCCTACCTGGTAGAAGGGTTACATGTAGACGAGTCAACACATTCTTTGCAAAAGTAAATCACACCTCATGAATGTATGAGAACTTGCTGAAAGTGGCAACAAGCATGTGATCAAGGATAAACCAGTCAATATGGTATATTTGGGCTTTCAGATAATCTTTCATAAGGTCCATTGCCAAAAGCTCTAAAGCAATGTAAGCAGTCAGGTGACAAGAAGGAAGACACTCTTATGGATCACTAACTGGTTAAAAGTCAAGGGCTGCGTCTAGACTGGCAAGTTTTTCCGCAAAAGCGGCCACTTTTGTGGAAAAATTTGCCAGCTGTCTACACTGGCTGCTTTGAATTTGCGCAAGAACACTGACGATCTAATGTAAGATTGTCAGTGTTCTTCTGCAAATACAATGACTCTCCCATTCGGGAAAAAGCCCTCTTGTGCAAATGCTTTTGCGCAAGAGGGCCAGTGTAGACAACTGAGAACTGTTTTGCGCAAAAAAGCCCTTATGGCGAAAATGGCGATCGGGGCTTTCTTGCGCAAAACCGCATCTAGATTGGCACGGACGCTTTTCCGCAAAAAGTGCTTTTGTGCAAAAGCGTCTGTGCCAATCTAGACGCTCTTTTCCGCAAATGCTTTTCCGTTAAATGCATTTGCGGAAAATCATGCCAGTCTAGATGTAGCCAAGAAGCAAAAGAACAGGAATAAATGGTCACTTCATTTCAGAGCGGAGAGAGGTAAATAATCAGGTCCCCTAACTTAGACCTGTGAAGTTTATCATGTTCATAAACAATATGGAAAAATATGTAAACAGTGAGGTGGCAAAATTTGCAGATGATACAAATTTACTCAAAACTGTTCAGTATAAAGCTGATTTTGACTACAGGTTGTACATCCCTTAACTGGGACTTCCTTGTCCAGCAACATCCTTGGTCTGGCATAGATCATGGATGTTCCTGGACCATAGAGCCGAGAAAAAGGGAGGTCTGGTGACAAGGCAGGGGCACCATAAGGGACACTAGAGACTCAGCCAGGAGCCCAGCGCATGTGTGTTTGTGTGTGCGTGTGGTGGGGGGCAATTCTGACCCCAGCAGAGCTCCCTGGCCCCAACATCCAGGGAGCTCTAGGTTGGCCATGGCTGTGCATCTCTGGCCCCAGCAGCAGCCAGGGAGCTATGACCCCGTCCCTGTCTGTGGAGCTCTGGCTGTGTTCTGGCTCCAGCGGCCAGGGAACTCCAGCCCCAGCGGCAGTCAGGGAGCTTTGGCCTGGCCATGGAGCTCCGTTCCCGTCTCTCTGCCCTGGCCTCAGAGCTCTGACCCCAGCCATGGAGCTAGGTGGCTGCAGAACTCTGCCCCAGTTGTGGAGCCAGGAGACTGTGCAGCTCCACCCTGGCTGGGGAGCTCTGGCCATGGTGCTTCAGCCCCAGAAGTAGAGGGGACTGGGGCAGCAGTGAGGGCAGGTTGGAGCCCTACCTGACCTGGGTAGGAACCTTCTCTGGTCTGGCAAATCCCCTCATTCAGGACCAGTCAGGTCCTGAGGGTGCTGGATCAGAGAGGTCCAAACTATAGTTATAAAGAGAGCTCAGTAAAATGGTTGACAGGTGACAAACTGGCAGATGAATTGAATGCTGATGGTTGTAAAGTAATGCATACTGGAAAAAATATTCCCAACTATCCATAACAAATGATGCAAAACTACTATTCAACTTAAAAAAGAGATTTTGGAGTCATAATGGATTGTACTACCATGTCAACTGGCTGTATATAACTAGATAGAAAATGAATTACATCTCCCTGGCTAGTGATCTCTTCTTTTATTCTTTGTCTTTTTTCTATTCATCCTTTTGATCATTCTTCTATACTGGATTACTACCGGTTGGACTTCCCTGGTCCAACACCCTCGGGACCTGACAGGTATCAGATGAGGGATTTTGCCAGAGGAGGGAGGTTGTGGTCGGAAGTGGCATTCTTGCACAAGAATTCTGGCAGTGTTTTAGATACAGCCCAGTAGGTCAACGTGGGCAGTCACAAGCCATAACATAGATTGTTGAAAAAGTTTCAAAGGGGTAGCCGAGTTAGTTTGTAACTGGAAAAACTTTAAAAAAAACAATGAATAGTCTAGCAGCACCTTAAAGACTAACAAAACATGCTAGCACAACCTGCTTATTGTTGTGGACTGCAAAATGACTCAAAGTCCTGGAAGTCTTTTTCCTTGAAACTGTTGATCGGAATGCTGTGATTTGGCTTGATGGGACTAAATAAGCATACACTAAATAAACAATAAGTGGCAATGTTCTTTCAAAGAATGGGCCTTAACTCTAGAATCATCTTCTCCTGTTGGTCCAGCAGAGCATGACACTGTTGACATTCAAGGCACAATGTTTTACCTGAAATGATTTAGGCAGTTTCATGCTATGTATGTACTGGGTTTGGAATCTATTGTTGTTAGTTAATATTTGTTAAAGAAAAATGGATTAGTGTGTGTCGAGCAAATGACACTCTGCATTTCTATGTACACGAAGTTAAATAAATAAAGGTTTTATTCATCCTTTTATTGCTGATACTGTATGCCTGAAGAAGTATCGCAGCAAGTAATATTACCAATAAAATCATGAGATACCCTTCATTTTCTGATGTTAGTTGGATACAAAACACCACACATATTTGACAAGCTTATATTCTAATTTCCCATATTTGTAGTGAAGTCTACAAATGTGGATTATTAGTCCCATGATGCCCGACTAAATCAATAGGCCTCTATGTCAGTGTAGAGGCCCATCCACATATTAGGTTGTAAGAAGAAGACTAAAAAAAAGTAGGGAGGGAATGAGAGAAAAATGACATGAGTGGCAGCAATTTTATTATTTGGGTAATCATTTAGGTTACATGCAAACTGTAGTGTAAATTGGTATGTATGCATGGTATTAGACAAGTTTAAGGAAATGTACTTGGAATAGACTTACAGTATGTTAAAACAGTGTTTCTCAGCCAGTGGTATGAGTACCCTTAGGGGTACTCGAGAGACGTCTGGGGCGGGGGGGACGTCAACACAACTGAAATTTGGAGAAAACTGAATTTTTGTTTTAAGTTTTACAGTACTTTATTATTTTTGTACTTTTAATACCCAAAAATTTCATCATCCATCTGGCTACAATTAAGTTGTTTAAACAAATGTGTTGCAATAGTTGAAAAAAAATTGTGTGTCTGAAAACTGTAGGTACTGAGGGTACTTACTTTTTTTTACGGGGGTATTTATAAATTTTTTTTGAAATAGGGGTACTTTATAAAAAAGATTGAGGAACACTGTGGCTGTGTCCAGACTCAGGGGGTTTTTCAGGAAAAGTAGACTTTTTCCGAAAAAACTTCCCCTGCGTCCAGACTCAAGCCGCGTTCTTTCGAAATTAAATCGAAAGAACGCGGCTTTTCTTTCGACGGCGGTAAACCTCATTTCACGAGGAAGAACGCCTTCTTTCGAAAGTTCCTCTTTCGAAAGAAGGCGTTCTTCAATGTAAATAGGGCTTCTTCGAAAGAGAGCATCCAGACTCACTGGATGCTTTCTTTCGAAAAAGCAAGCCGCTTTTTCGAAAGTTCAACGTGCAGTCTAGACGCTCTCTTTCGAAAGAGGCTCTTTCGAAAGTATCTTTCGAAAGAGCCTCTTTCGAAAGAGGCTTGCAGTCTAGACATAGCCTGTGTTAGAACTTGATACCAATTAGAGTTGGATATGAAATTGGCACAAGAAATTGACACTGAAACAAAGAGTAATGAGGTTCTCTAATGTAGCAGATTGAGAGAGAGGAAGGTAGAAGGCACCATTTGGGACTAGATTTAGGTCTATAATGTTTTCAAAGGGGTCTTTGTGTATAGGTTAGTTTTATTGTTATTTAAATGTAGATCAATCAATCAAACTATACATATGAATGCTTTTAAGTATACCATTTTATGAACAGTTGTTTAAAAGTAAATAGCACTGTTGAATTATGCAGCGCAGTTATAAACCTTGCCATACAAAGCTCTTTGTGGTGTATAATTTTAAGTGTACTAATTTATTTGCTTTTAACATGACTAATTATGGCCCTAATTCTAAAAAAGGCTTATATATGATTTTAACAGTGAACACATGAGGTGTTCCACAAGAAAGATATTTGGTGTGATTGTTTATGAGCCAACTATTAAGCATGTGTGCAAATCTTTCGAGAATCATATCCTTTGAAACATATCTGCAGGGTATTATAGTTGTATTTATTCATTTCTTTTAAGATCTTGTTGGAACAAATAAGATATCTGGAGGGGGGTGGGAAGGAATTTCCCATATTTGTACTTGCTAGGTCATGAATACATGCTATTGAGATATTTGGCATCCCATATATAAAAAATTAACAAGATCCATTACATACCTACATGAAGAGGCTCAAGTGAAATCCTGATCTAATTTAATTCAGTGACAAAATCCACTGACTTCAATGAAACCAGGATTTTACCCGATATATTCAAAGCACTCTATTGTAGCAACATCAGAATCCAATGTACAGTAAAACTCCAATAGTCCGGCATCCAATTGTACAGCACTCCTGATAGTCCGGCATCAAAATGGCAAGAGCCTAGTGAGCGAGCTTCAGCGAAAAACGAGTCATAAGGCAGCAATGGCAGCAGCTGAACTGAGCGAAAAGGGTAAAAAAGGGTTAAAAAAACTAAAACATTACAGTAGACTGTATACAGTATGTACAATAAAAAGGGTTTAAAACACTTTATATACAGTATGTACTGTATACAGTATATATATAACCAGCTTATAGTACCTCCTGATAGTCCAGCATATCCGATAATTCAGCACCACTTAGGTCCCAAAGGTTCTGGATTATCGGAAGTCTACTGTACATTTTTCTTAAAGTAATCTAAAAGAAGTATTATCACTTACCAGCTACCAATTATTACATAGTCCATATAAACTTTAAAATGTGTCATTTTTTAATTAGCAATGTTTTGTGAGATCCACTGTGTAATAGGGAAATGTAAGAAGTGCTTTTTCCCTCATTGTTTGTTTCTTCCCATTTGGTACAAACAATATAATATTCAGGTTTCCTTTATTTCAAGCCAAAAGAGAAAAATAAACGCTGGGGATACATCTACACTGCAGGCTAAAGTCGAGTTAAGATACAGAATTACAGCTACGTTAATTGTGTAGCTGAACTCAAAGTATATTAACTCAAATTTGGGCACTGTCTACATAGCAGGAAGTCAAAGGAAGAACACTCTTCCTTTGACTTGCCTTGCTCCTCGTGAAAAGTTGGAGTAAGAAGCCCGGTATTTCAAAATTATTTCAAAATATCTGGCTTGCTGTGTAGACATGCACTCTGTTATTTCGAAATAACCATGGAGTGTAGACATAGCCTGGCTCCAATATGCATTCTGAGAAAAAAGTATATTCATGTAAGATATATTTCTATCATTTAAAATTTACTTCTCCCCCCTCCCCATGTGCTTTACTGTAAAATGCATTTTAACATCTCTAAGATGAAAGCTGTTGGAACAGCTGTGATGCATTAATTTGTGCTAACAACAGTACTTGGCATTCAGTCTCTAGTGCTGATTGATTAGATAAGGCTGGAATAAAACTAAACGTAGCATGCCTGATGCATGGCATACAAATAATTTTTTCTAAAAAGGCAATGTGTTGGGGATGGTCTTGGGCATGTTTCTTCCAAAAAATCTTGTTGGTGTCACTACTTGTCAGCTGGCATTGCAATAAATGTCAGTAACAAACAGTAGCTCCTTTTTTATGTATAAGTCAACTATGCATGCAAGAAACACTGCAGAAGACGGTGCTGCCTTAAATATAATGCACATATGGATTTATGGCATTTTAGTGTATGCATGAATAAATTTTTAAAATATGTGCTTATGTGAAAGAAGTGCTCATCTCAGTTTGACTTACCCTACCATACACAAACGTTGTAGACAGAGATTTTCAAAGGTACCAGCAGAAATGAGGTACCCAATTCACAGTGAACTTCAGTGGGGAGTAGGAAATCTGGTTTTGTGCCTTTAAAAATGTCCCCTTTTATGTGATTTTTACATAAAAATAAAGGTTGAATATTACACATGTAGGTTGAACATTAATAGGTAGATGAATGCAGAGATTGAGGGCTCAGTCCTCCTCTATGAATGCATATGTGTATTTAGATCTCCCAAGGAAAGCAAAGGCTGCGACATTACAGAAGAAAGCTCTTAATGATTAAAGGAAGGTGGCATTTGTACCCTGAGCACTGTCCCCACCCACCATCCTCCTCCTCAAAATGTTTGGGTACGTTTAGACTACAGGCTTTTGTCAACAGATACTGTCGACAAAGCTTCTGTTGACAAACAGAGTCTAGACTACATCCAGTTCTGTCAACAAAGCAAGCTGCTTTGTCAACATAACAGTGTAGATGCAAAGGACAGTGTAGATGCAATAACGCCTTCTGTCGACAGAACGCTGTCGACAAAAGGCGTTATTCCTCGTACAATGAGGTTTACAGCCATTGACAAAACTGCTGAGTTCTGTCGATGTTATGTCGACAGAACTCAGCAACAGTATAGATGCAGGTATAGTTTTGTTGACAAAAGTCCACTTTTGTCGACAAAACCCTGTAGTCTAGACACACCCTTTATGTCTAGAAAGGCAACTTCAAAATGTGTATCTGTTCTGAAAACTATGTAAGTTTCATGTTAGCTGTTTTTCAGTGATTTCTAAATAAAATTCTTATTTTTGAGTAATGGTGATTTTTTTTCCCTACTTTCCAGCTCTTCAAACTCATCCAGAGAGCAGCAAAATCAAGTCAGATTCCCCAATTTTCTTTATCATCACTAGAAATCAGGATAATGCAGGTCAAACGTTGACACTTGCTCAGTATGATGTCTCATATCCCTTTTACCAGGGGAGTGGAACCTCAGGCATGGGGGGCCAGATGCAGCCCCTGGCTTGCCTAGATCTGGTGCCTGAGGCTCAGGGCTCCAGCCCACCCCCAGCAATGGAGATCCCTTGCTGGCATTCCAACCTGTAGCCCCACCCCACCAGGCTGGAGCACACAAAATCTACTAATCTAGGTCCTGCCAGGCTCTGGAGTGTGAGAGGACTGTAGGGAGTGTCTTTCTCCTTCTGTAAATGTAAGTGGAGACGGACACTCATTTCCTCTGAGGAGAGCTGATTAGAAATTTAAGAAGAGATAGTCTTGTGTGTCTGTTCACTGAGATAATGAGATTTCCCTAAAGGGTACTAAATGTGGAATAACTTGTTCTACCAGTCTGTTGCTCTTCTCCTTCTCTGAAACAATGGATGAGTGATGGAGTGATAGAGAAGTGAATAAGACAAAGGAGGAAAAAAAAGAAAACTGGAGAAAGACCTGCCCGCAGATGAGATAGGAGATGAGTTCTTAGAGAGCTCCCCACAGCTCCTCTTTAAATTAGTTTATGCCACAACCAGATTCATCAGATCAGATGCTTCAGTTTATTGTCAGCATCTTTAACCAATGAAAAGACTGATAAAATAAGCTTTAATATCTAAGTGAACATTCTTTTCACAGTAATGATTCTCCCTGACCACTGTGGGTCGGGGCTTTCTATTTTTCCTGTCTTTAAGATGTCTAGATAATCCACATCTACCCTGTCAACAGCAAAAGTATTTGAAATTTCCCTGATTAACATCTTCTTCTTCAAAACAGTGGGTGCGACCATATTCTTCCTCCTGAGATTCTGAGTTTGCCAGCAATGCTACTAGCATCTTCTGCATTGTGGGAGTGTCATATTGTGAGGAAGGAAAAATAGCTCATTGCACCAATTCTTCCTCCAAAGTATACCTAAATGTAATTTAGGAATTGTCTAGAGACACAGAAAAAAAATCTAAACTAACAAATTCACTTCCTGTGAATTTAATGTTGATTCAATGCCTCACCCTTCTCCTGTGTGGATGGTCAGTTATGTAGCCTTAAGTCAGTGTATCTAATTTATACCGTTGTTTTTTGTTTTGTTTTTCAATTTCCTGAGTGCTTGTCCATACTGCACCATAATGCAGACTGGGGGGGTTATCAACTGCAGAGCACATCAAAGAATTGGAAACTAACTGCTCCATGTGGATTCTCTTGTCCCAAACTACAATGTCCTCTTTCAAACAGTATTGCATTAATGCTAAATAGGTACTTTGAGCAAACAGTGTCCACATAGGCAGTTAGATCATAACGCTTTGGTGTGCTTTGCAATTCATCCACAATAGGCCATACTGTGCGGCACAGTACAGACATAACCTAAGTATCTCTATATAGGCATGCAGATGATCCATGCTAATGAGGTCAGTTCTATCAGGGTGGATATGCTAAAGCCCAAACAATTGTTGAGAAAGTGGTGAAAAACAAAAGTCTTGGGAATGGGCCATACCCATACTGATTGAATTAACCTTTTAATACCATTTCATAGTTTAATACTATTGCATAGTAATATAACACACCCATTTTTGCATGTACATATATACCTACCTGAATGTGTAGATAAGCTCTTAGCTGAGGGGTAGAGAAACTCTGGCCTGTGAGCTGCATGCAGTTCATCAGGGTTAGCTACTGGTGAGATGCCAGACACTTTCTTTGCATGCGTTTCTGCAGGCATGGAGACCTTCAGCTCCCAGTGGGTGAGGTTCTCCATGGGGGCTGCACGGAGTTGTAGCTGAGCCCATGCTGCTTTCAGCAGCTCCCATTGGCCAGGAATGGCAAACCATGGTCACTGGAAACCACAAGGCTCTGTGCTTGCAAATGCTCAGGTAAACAAACTATCTAGTGGACCACCAGTGGCTAAGCTTGATGAACTGCATACAGCTGGCACACCAGAGGTTCTCCACCCTGGCTTTAGCTCATCATTTTTTTTCAGAGCCTATCATATCATTTGGGAAATACAATTAAATCCATAACAATTATTAATTATTATTAATAATAATTAGGTAGTTTGGTTGGCTAACCAACCATATGCTTTTAAGTTAAATTAAGTCCTTTATCTGATAAATATGTAAAATGCAATATGCTTGAGGGTAAACTTATGTGAATATTGACACTACTTTGTATGCTTCAGCACATTTTCTTGAGTCACTGTTTAGATTCAGAGTTTGAATACACTGACATGGGAGGAGAGGTCATGCAACCTTTAGCACAATTTTAGCATTAGAAAACAAATGCTAAAACAAATGCTAAAACAGTTTTATTTTAAAAAGAATCCTTCCATTTTACTATGCAAATAAATGCATAATTTTAAATAATTTTGAGTTACAGAAAAGTCAGAGCCATCTGTGAAAGACGGTGCCATTGACTACTAGCATTAATTGATTACAGGAAGTTTTATTTCTGAGTGACATCTCTTTTTTTAACTGCCTGCTGTCATGTAGTCAAAATCATTACTGAATAGGATGTGCATTCTTTATTATATGCATCTAAGTAAAGTCAGAATACCTTCAATCAAGAGCTACATAAATAAGCTTTCAAATCTCTCTAATGCACCATATATGTGTGCATGTGAATACATATGCCCTTCTTCCAAGGTCCTCAGAGTACCTATTCCTTTTGTATCTTGTAATTTACAAGAGAAACACAATATGCAAAATTATAGAGCCTGTTCACTTTCTAAACACTGAAAATCTAATGTAGTGTCTCAAAGTATACATTAAATGAAAATGGTTTAGGTTAATTTTAGATAAATGCAATAGATGTTTCCTATGGCTTCCTGTATTTTAGTAAATACTAACAACATAACAATTCCATTATGTGTGACTGCTGTAGGTTGATAAGGGAAGAAGGGATGGGAGGAAAAAGAAAAAAAAGAGCAACAGCAAAGAAATTTCAGTAACAATATGTGATGTGTTTACATTATTTTATAACTTAATTGCACTGAAAATGATACTAAAACAACTTAAAACATTTACTCCTACATATAATCAATATAAGTCCTAACTAAGACACTACCAGAATCACATAAAGGTAATCAAATAATTACCACCAAGTTTCAGACTAGACATGGAAAATCACAGAAAAGTAATCATGGGGCTTTATTGAGAGCAGGAATTTGAAAACAAAACAAAACACAGTAGACCTATTTGTTTAAAAAAATCTATATTCATATAAACACTCAACTATTTTGCTATGCCCCTGCTTTTTTTTTATGACCAGATAATTTGGTGTAACTATAGGACCATAAACAGGGTTGTAGAAAAATGGAATAAAATGTTATGGGGAAAATAGTAGGAATAGAGTCCTTACACAGGGGGGCTACATCTACACTGGCCCCTTTTCCGGAAGGGGCATGTAAATTTCAGCAGTCGTCGTAGGGAAATCCGCGGGGGATTTAAATATCCCCCGCAACATTTAAATAAAAATGTCCGCCGCTTTTTTCCGGCTTTTAAAAAAGCCGGAAAAGAGCGTCTAGACTGGCCCCGATCCTCCGGAAAAAGTGCCCTTTTCCGGAGGCTCTTATTCTTACTTCGAAGTAAGGGTGGCAACACCATGACTGCTCTTAGACTTGATACACTAACTTTTCCCCATCATCTTTTCACCCTATTCCACCCTTCCCCTGCAACTTTTCATCTGGTTGGCTGCCTTGCTTGCCCCACCCAGGTTATGGAAATGCCTCAAACTGTCCAAAATCATTTAATGTATTTATGGGGAAGAGGTGGAAGAAGTATGTGTTACAAAGATCAAAAGGCATACAAAATTGTGAACTGTGCAAAGTAAGATAACTTAAAGCAAAATTTGTATGGAAGCCTAATTTTGCAGAATTTGCAATTTTCACAATATTGAAAATGATATAAAATCTTAGTAATAAGGTAGGTATTGTGAATTTGAACGATGACCAGGACTCTCAAGGAATCACTGGTAATATCTGTGATTATCTGAAACAAAAACTAATGAATTAATTTTTAACATGTTAATCTCATACGCGTGGCAGAGGTAGGAGGCAGTGGTGGAAGCTGTAACCTGAAGGTGAGGGGATGGTAGGTGGGCTAGAGGAGCCCCAGCCTGAGGCTTCTCAGGGGCTGAAATCCTGAGCAGTGCTGAAGTCCCTAGTCCCTGCTCTGAGGGAAGTGGGGGCCCAGACCTCTGTTCTCTAAGCATGGCTGAAACCCTAAGTAGTGATGAAGCCCCATGTCTCACCCTAGGGGGGGCTGAAACCCTGAGCCAGACTGAAGACCCATGACCTGAGGGAAGCTGAAGTCCAGAGCCCCCAACTCTAACCCCATATTTGAAAACATAGAAAATATTTTTTTTAAAGATTAACAGTGATTTTAAAACTGTGAGTAACCATGATTAATGTTTTAATCTCTTGACAGCCCTAAGATGATCCGTGCGTTATGGAAGCATTTTAGCAATGAAGCAGTTCTGATTCTGAATGCAGCATGCTAGATTTGAAATGTAAGGATTCAAGTTTAATAACAATTTTGAAATATATATAAGTACCCATTTTTGCCAAATGCCCTCTTTTTAATAGAACTGAAATAACTGATTTGATGTGTCCAAATATGAATAGAAAATGGATAAAAACAAAGGCTCTCCTGATGTTACGTTATCACATGTGACTGCACCCAGAACCCCTATGATACAGTTGGTCTTCACAATCACCTTGAAGTAATGAAAAGAAGTAAATTAGTAATGGCCTAAACTCTGCACTTCCTAATCAGGTACAATTCATACTGAGATCTACAGAGAGAAAATTGGCTGAGTACAGTATTTCAGCATTCATAAATGTATAAAATGTTATCAAGAGATAAAAAATTATGCAAATGACCATAAAGTGTCAGAATTTTCAATGGAAAGGGTGGTTTTAATAGAATGGTAGCCCAGGCCCATTTAGAGTCTTGATTGTAATTGCATTTTCTATCTCCAAGATGCTCTTCTGTCCCACCCCCTTCCATAACTATTTCCATATGTGCCTGCTTATAGTGATATGAGTCTACAAAAGGACAACATAGATATTATGAGGAATTAGTCCTTTCTCTCCCTAAGACAACAGAAATCTTTCTGCATAAATATTGCCCAACTGCAGGAACCATGGCTGATTAAATTGGAGAAGAAAACAAAGCAACTTATCTGTGGAATAATATCCCATGTGAAACTAAATGATTTTCCTTTGGAATATTCTTAAAGAATAAATAGATTTAACTGCCATCATATGGTTTCACACAATGCAGGATACTCTGCATCTGTAGCCTGGATCACAGCAAGACTCCTGAATGTGAAAGACTGTTCTAAGGTTTCCATGCTAGGATAGAGGATTGATTTTCCCCATGACACTCATAAGAATATAAGAACAGTTAGACTAGCTCGGACCAAAGGTCTGTCTCACCCAGTATCCTGTCTTTCAATAGTGGCCAATGCCAGGTGCCCCAGAGGTAATCATCAAATGATCCATCCCCTGTCCCACATTCCCATCCCTGACAAAGAAAGGCTAGGGGCATCATCCTTGCCCATGCTGGCTATCCACTGATGGACTTATTCTGCATGAATTTATGTAATTCTTTTAAAAACCCTTTTCATGTCCTGGCCTTCACAGCATCCCCTGGCAGAGAATTCCACAAGCTGTCTGTACCTTGTATGAAGAAAGTCTTCCTTTTGTTTGTTTTAAAACTTTTGCCCATTAATTTCAGTTGGTGACCCCTACTTCTTGTGTTATGGAAAGGAGTACAGGCAGTCCCCGGGTTACGTACAAGATAGGGACTGTAGGTTTGTTCTTAAGTTGAATCTGTATGTAAGTCGGAACTGGCATCCAGATTCAGCCGCTGCTGAAACTGATCAGTTTCAACAGCGGCTGAATCTGGACGCCAGTTCTGACTTACATACAGATTCAACTTAAGAACCCCAGGCATCCCCAAGTCAGCTGCTGCTGAAACTGATCAGCGGCTGATTCCAGGAAGCCCGGGGCAGGGGCTTCCTGTAGTCAGCCACTGGTCAGTTTCAGCAGCGGCTGACTTGGGGACGCCTGGGGCAGAGCAGCTGGGGTGCTGCTGGGTTGGTCTAGTACCGAATCTTTTTGCAGAAGAGCAAAAAGCCATGTGTAGATAGGGCCAAATGTTGGAAAAAACCCTCTTTTGCAAGACCACTTATTCCTCATAAATCGAGGTGTACAGGGTCTTGTAAAAGGGTTTTTTCCAACATTTGGTGCTCTCTACCAGGGACCAAATATCAGAAAAACCTCTTCTGCAAAAAGAATCGGAAGAAAATATGCAAATGTGAGCGCAGTTTGCATATCTTCTTCCGAAAAAAATTGCAGCGTAACAGTAGCTTCAGAGTCCAAGAGTCCACACTGTTCATCCTTCATGCATACAAAGGCTCTCTCAGAGCCCAGAGCCCACATCTCAAACACAATCAACCTCCCAGAGACCACACTCTGAACCCTCCTTTCATCCAAACTGCCTCCAAGAGCCTGCACCTATGTAACCCACATTCCTACTGGGTGTAGTTCACTGTTCCACAGAGTGGCACTTAGACCATTTACCGAGGCTACATCTAGACTGCAGGCTTCTTTCAGAAGAAACCTTTTTTGAAAGATTTCTTCCGAAAAAACTTCTTCCAGAAGAGCATCCACACACAAAAGCGCATTGAAAAGGTGATCTGCCTTTTTCAAAGAGAGCGTCGAGACTGATTGGACACTCTCCTGCATTAAAGGCCACCCAGAACTGTTACCCCAAAAATATCCCCTCCCCCTTCTACAGCCAGCAATAAGAGGTCACCTGGTAACCCTCATTATGCCTCTGCCAGGAGCCTGAAACATATGACTGGATCCGCCCAGACCGGCTGAGGGCTTGGGGAATCCAGCGCTGCATGGGCAGTCTGGGAGCCTGGAACACCCTGGCAGCCGCTGAGGCCCGGTACTTTTTTCCCATCGTTTGGGAAACGCTGCCTTAGACCTTACAGTTTGGTATAGCTTTAGAAAATCCATGTTTATATATCAAGTAAGCTCAGGCAGAGGCTTTTTTATGCAATAGGAATCACTTCAGGCAGGGCTTTAGGTCACCAATTACTTCTGAGTGTTGGTGCCGGAGCCTTGCAGGGACACATACTTAAAGGGACCCCCCTGGACAGCTGTTTCTCTGATTCTGCTGCGTGCTTGCATACCTCTTCGAGGGACAGCAAAACTCTCACAGTGCCTGTTGTGATTGCCCTGTTTTTTTGGATACCTTAGCTTTTCTCTTGGTGCCATGGAGCTGGAGCTGCCCCTGGGCATATGATGGTCTCAGACAGCCATGCTGAAGTTTACGTAGCACTTTGTACCAGCTGCCTTCCTGGTGCTGACTGAGCTCAACCCCAAGCTCATTCTTGGTACACTCTCTCTGGGTGTGGGAGCTTCACTCTGGCAACTGCACCCCACAGTGAAAAGGTGTTTCTGGAGCTTGACACCAGTTCAGACTGGTGGGACCAGCTGGTCTTGAGGAAGTCCATTGTCAAGGCCCTCCTCATGGAGGTAAGGCGCTCTCAGGCTGCAGTCCCTGCATGGGCGGGGAGGGAGTCCTGGAAAAGAGGGACTCTTGGGAAAGGGAAGTTAGGGTGGGGGGGAAACCCCTGTCACTGGAGGAGTTCTGCCGTCCCACCCTCAAACAGCCCTTCTGCTGGGGGGGTGACCTCATAGGGGGTGGCTCCTGGAGTATTTGAGGGGGGATGGGATGGGATGAGGTTAGGCACTGCTCAAGGGTTCAGGCAGTCCCTCTCTCATTCTGTTTTGTGTGTTTGTTTGTCTCCTTCTGCAGGTTGTGAAGGCCATCAACTCCATTCTGCTGCGTAGAGTCTTCCACCTGGACACCTGGACCCCATCATGGCTGGATTTGCTGCTGCGGGGATTCTGAACTGCAGTGCAGCCATCAATGGAACCTATATTCCAATCCGTGCACCAGACCATCAAGTGGCCCAATACATAAATTGAAAGGGCGACTTTTCTATGGTGCTGGAAGCCCTGGTCACCCACCATGAACAGTTCACAGACATTTTTGTCGGGTGGTCAGGCAGGGCACATGATGCCCGCATGTTTCAGAACTATTGGCTGTACAGAAAGCTGGAGATAGGCACATTCTTCCCCCATTGTTAATTTGCCATTGTGGATGTACAGACGCCATTGTTTATCGTGGGGGATGCAATTTACCCCCTGATGCCATGAAGCCTTATACAGAACACCTGGACCCCAGCAAGGGCCAATTTAATGGCTGCCTGAACCGGGCCAGGATCCAGGTTGAGTGTACCTTCGGTCACCACAAGGAGCGGATCAGGTGCCTGCTGACCTGCGTGGACATGGGGGAGCACAGCATCCCTGAGGTGGTCACAGCATGTTGTGTCTTCCACTACATTGTGGAGAGGAAGGGGGAGGCCTTCCTCCTGGGGTGGGGTGCAGATGCTGGCCAAAAGGGGCAAGCCTTCCCAGTGGCCAAGCCTTCCCGAAGACACAGACAGCTGCCATCTGCCAGGGCCATCAGGCCGGGGTGTGCATCTGGGAGGCCCTAAGGAAGAAGTTCTCTCAAGGACCCCAGTCACTCTCCCCAGGGCCTCTAGCTCTCTGACCTATCCCTTCCCACTGCAATCCCTCCCTTCACCCCTTCCCTGATCTCTCAATAAACATACCTGTTTGGTTTCCAACAAAATGAAGTCTGTATTTATCTTACATTAAGAAAAGTTGGGCAGGGGGCGGAGGGCTCACAACCAGAAGGGGAAGGGGGCATCATAACCTGGAGGGGGGTGTGGCATGTGGGGCAGCCAGATGTGCTACCTCAGGTGTGGGGTCCTCATTGGAGTTGGGGTTGGGTGGGTATGGGGACCACAAGGAGGTGGGCAGGGGGGGAGCAGAAGCGGGGTCCAAAGGGGCGGGGCGCGGGGCAGGGCAGAGGGGGCGGGGTCCAAAAGGGCGGGGCGCGGGGCAGAGGGGGCGGGGTCCAAAGGGGCGGGGCGCGGGGCAGGGGAGAGGGGCGGGGTCCAAAGGGGCAGGGGGCAGAAGGGGGGGGCATAGGCCTCACATGTGGAGGGGGCATGGACATTGCTTGGGGAAGGAGCAGAGGCATATCAGGGGGGCAAGAGGGTATTAGTCAGGAGTAGTGACAGCATGCAGGTGTGCCATCATTTCTCTCATGACAGCACTCACGCTATCGCACCACTGCATGAGCTAGTCCCAGGCAAGGTTCTGCCACTCAGCATCCTCACGTATCTTTTGCACCAGGGTCTACTGCATGTTGCACAGGACGCTGACAGGCTGGCGTGCCTTTGGGTTCTCCGGGCTGTGGCAGCTGGCACGGGTGGCGTGGCTCACTCCTCAGTTCCACCTGGTCTGGCTGTAGAGAATACATAGAGGGAGAGGTGGTCAGTCATCCATGCAGACACTGTCCCTGAGGCCGTGCCCTCCTCTTTGACCAGCAACCAACAGTCCTTGGGACAGAGGAGGGGGATGTCCTGGGTACAAAGCCAAGTGTGGCCTGCAGAGCAGGCTCTGCTTCACCGGAGTGCTGAGGTGCCCAGGGGACTATACTGCCCGCTTCCTCCCCTCCAGCCCATGGACAAGCAGGCAAGGGAAGTGTCCGGCCATAGTGGGATCCCATGGGTGGCAAAAGAGGTGGGAGCAGCCTGGCCCTCTCTGGTGTCTGCACACACACCTGCAGCTTGCAGCACTGCCCTTGGGAGTGGGTGGTGCATCACATGTGCAGGCATGCCCACATGCTGTGTGGCACTCCTCGAGGTGTCTGGGGTTGTGCCTGCACCCTTGTGGCTAGCCTGCTTCCAGCTGTTATAGGTGCTGGGAGGGGAGGACCCCCCGCTCTCCCAGAGCCAGATGTGTGTGTGGTCTCCTCTGAGCCTGGCAAAAGGATCCAACCCATGCTCAGGGGATGTCTGCTGTGTCCATGTGGCGCACACTAACGCTACATGTGATATCACGTGCATAGACTGCAGCATGATGTCCAGCCTGAGCAGCCTCAGTGACGCTTGCACCCCGCCCCCTCTGTGCAAATGTCCCCTGGCCTGTGTATGACAAACTGAGAGCATTCACCTGAAGATCCCTCCCTGGTGTCAGACAAGGCCTGGGGGGTATCCTGGCTAACAGGTACCGGCTCCAGGGACAGAGAGATGGTGTCTGTCTCCCCCTCCTCTTTCTGCTGGCTCTGGTCCTCCTCTACCATGACCTCTGACCAGGTGACGATGGGAATCTCGAGGCCAGAGTCCACCACAACAGGTGGGGAAACAGATTCCCCACCCCCCAGGATCTGGTGGTGCTCCTGGTAGTAAGGGCAGGTGTGGGGTCCTGCCCCTGAGCATGAACTGTGCTTTGTGGCCCTGATGCATCCCTGGAAGAGCTCCTTTACCTTACTCAGGACTTGTTCCAAGGTCTGGGGTGAGTGTCCATGCTCCGCCAGTGACTTGGCCATGTGCTCAAAAATATCAGCGTTCTGCTGCTTGAAACGGAGATCCTGCAATGTCTTCTCCTCACCCCATGGAAGGAGGGACCAGGAGGGTGCCTGCCTCTTGGTCACCCTGGGTGACCCTTGGGGCTGCTCCCTGGGACCCTTTTATTAAGTAGCATCCATGGTACATCCACATATCTCACTTTTCACCTTTAATGTTGTGATCTTTTAGATTAATCTTCTAATTTTATCAAGTGTCACTTCTTGAGATTTAGTGTCACTGTGTCACTTTTGGTGCCTACCTTGTCCTTGGGGACCCAATAACTGTGAAGTGTTACTAGGCTAGATGATTGACTTGTTATTTTTTGACTTGTGGGAATGAGTTAGTGACTACAATCCAGTCCCCAACAAATTGGTGAGGATATCACAACAATTATCACTGTGAATGATGTTGTTTGACACTTTTGTTCAGGATAAACAAGATTAAATGCCTGTCTAACCCATAAAGATGATTCCTCCAAATCAGACTTAAAGTGAACTGTCAGCAAAGTAGGTTAAGACTTCTGGTTCTGCTCCGCATTATGCTTTTGTTATAGAGGGTTATATTCTTCTGTTCTGCCAACCTGGTATATTTTACAACCATGACCTACATACTAAAATTATAAGGGGGGAAATCAATACAAGAATAAAGTAATTCAACCTTTTGTCAATGTAAATTCAAAACAACACATAAATTGCCCATTAAATTAAAAGCAGTTGGAGTGCACAGTTAAAATTCTATGTTAATTGTTTCAGAGTAAATAAAATGTATGGTTCCACTGTAAGTGTAATTTTTAAAAATGTTGATAATGGCAAATAACAGCTGAAGTGATCCTGTTGAACTTTGATAGTGATATTTTGACCAAACAATTTTACCTTTTTTTGTTTCAGAATAAAAATATATCTAGTACAGCAAGATAAGAAAATGTACAGTAGCTAAATTATCTCATGGTTGCGGTGTGTGCAAGGAAGTAAGGGGATGTAAAAATTCTCCTTATTCTATTCTATTAATGTTTTTATGCTGTAGCAATAACAGTCGTTTCCAAGTGCTTCCAGAGTAGCATTAAGTGATAAAACCAGAATCTGTTGTTTGTGCTCCTTTCTTTTCACCTGCACAGATTTAACATTGGAGTCAAATATGTAGATGTAAGCACCTGCTGCTCCCTTAACTACAACAGGTGGGTGATTGGGGGAGGGACTGGATACACCATGGCTATACTCCCTGAATAAAGCAAAGGAGCTCTCGATAGGGTCTGCTGAGGTATTTCATAATTAGAAGTGCTGGTACAGCAAGCCTAGCCAGGGCTGGCAGTCCAGCCTGTCCACAGACAGGGGGCTTGCTGGGCTAAAGTGAGGGGGGCATGCCTGGCCAGAAGCAGAGCTGGCAATGGGGAGAGGCAACTGACTGGGGAGTTGGAGGCAGGGGGCTTCCCCTGGTGCAGCAAATGTCCTCTTCAAGACCAGTCAGGTCCGGAGAGTGCCAGACCAGGGAGGGCCAACCTGTAGTTTCTTTTAAATGAGCCATGTGTTTCTTATGATCAATTCTCTGAGGAGGATTTGATACTTTCAGACCAGGTGCCAGCTCATGTCAAGGCCCCTAGGTCTCACTGAACACTGACAAATGCATAACTGGAAACCAGATTGTCTCACCTGACAGTTACTGTGGTTAAAATAGATCTTAAATTTGTAGGTATATTTTAGTGTTTAGATTTTATGAAATGTTTGTCGGGTTCTGCGAATATTAATCTTATTTACATCTGTACCTCATGTTATATTTAGTCTTTACATTGTAATCCACTGTAATTGTGTAAATCAAACAGAAAAGGAGCATTATGTAATGTGAAAATGCTGCCATCCCACAAGAAGTGTTAGGTCCTGAATACCAGCAAAGCCATTGAAAGCAAAGGAGCAATTCTGAAATATTAAAAAAAAAAGCAAAACCAATGACTGTTGATTGTTCCTCCAAACACCTAAGTAGAGGAGATAAGCGGATGGACTTGTCTCATCAACTTTAACTGTGGGGGAAGAGAATACAAGTCCCTGACAAGAAACTGTTGCTTGAATTTTGAAAGAAAGATTTCTAAACATAAACAAGAGTTCCTCAGGGTTTGGTCTGGGTTAGTCCTAACTAAAGGATATACAGTCAGAGCTTGCATATTACAGCAGCTTCTATTACCCTTTTGGGGAAAAAAAAAGTACTAACGGATGTATGTGTGTATATTTACTTTATTTAACTTTGTAAATAACTCACATTTCTTTTCTTAATTCATTTCAGATAGTTTATTACAGCATTGGGTAGAAACACTGTCTTTAGTTTGAAATCTGAGATACAATGAATTTCGGGTAAGTGTCCAGTCTTTTGGGACTTGGAGTAACCAAAATATTGTGGGTTTTGGTGTAAGGGAATATATAATCACAAAAGCAAGCTTGCATAAGTGACAAGACAGATCAAAGCATCCAAGAAGACCATTTATGATACTGTGTAATTGCTGCTATAGTCCTTGAGGTCTTCAAACTTGATGGTTGGTAAAATTCAATTATAGAACACACAGCTAGTTTGGGGTTTGTGCTCGGATTTGTAACTGTCTGTTCTACGGTTGTGCCATTGGTGGTGCCTTCTGCTGGCTGCCCTGAGGCTTAACTCCAGCCAGGCTTTCAACTGTCTCCTAGTGGCAATTTTCCTGTCACCTGTGGACTCTTCAGACAGCAAGAACCACAGTTCCACGTTTCAGCCCACTGTCTGATTCAGAATATGAGTTGGGCCCTTCTGAGAGATCAAAGTCCTCCTCAACAAATAGCTTAGGCAGTCTTCCTGCTCACTGCCCCATAGGAGCCTCTTCATCAGAGACTACAAGGAGGACCTGGGCCCACCCTTTAAGGGATCCCAGCTCAGACAAGGCTTAATTTCTCCTATGCCTTGCTGGTTTTCCCCCTGAGCCTTACTTTCCTCTCTGGCTCTCTATCATCTCAGGCCTTGACAAGCCACACTCTCTACTACCAGAGAGAAATTGTAGGTTTGCCTCAAGCATGCCTCCCTTCTGCCAGACAATAACTGAAGACTCCTCTCTAGGTTTTTCTGTTGCCAGGTTCCTGACATTTATAGGATCTGCCTGTTCCTACTCAGGTGATCCACTTCTAATTCAATTCATGATCCCTGTCTTCTTAACCAGGTGCAGCCTCAGCAAGCCATTGACTCTCTAACCTATCTATACCCTTCCAGGCCCCATTTGGGATGAGCACTCCATCATAGATTGGTTCTCATGTTCTGCTCTAAACAGCTTGACAGAGAAAATAAACACATTTTTAATGACTAAGGCCCCAATTCACCACCAAAGTGAGTCAAGTAATGGCTACTTTGTGGTTTTTTCTGTTAAGTACACAGACATAATCTATGTAATCAAATTGACATCTGAACATTATTAATGCAAAACATTATTTGCACCCTCAGCAAATCCTGGAAATAAGTCCATGGAAAAAGTAAGTCCGCCCAGAGCAATTTTAAAAGAACCATAGGCCCAGTTGTATGAATTTGACAGCTGAATGTACCTTTGAATGAAGTGAAGTACTCACATGCTTAAAATTAGTCATCTCCTTAAGAGCCTTGTTGAATTAGTACCTGTAACTAATGAAAATAATGCTTTTCTTGCACACTTAAATACTTACTGTTCCTACCAACCAGATACAAGGAAACAACACAGTATATCCTTTTAAAAAAAATTGTGAGGAAACTAACTTGGCTGGATAAATACAGTATAAAACTATATATAGTTACTTATGCTTTCCACCAGGCTGAGTTAATATAAAACATTATTTGCACCCTAAGCCAGAAAGCTTTTTAGCTTTCAGCATTCTTGAGATTGCAGTTGATATTTTCAAATCTGTCTAGGGGATTTAGCTACATGTGTTGATTTGTTTGCCAGTACGATACTTGATTACTTCAGGGCTTTTTCATAGTAGTGTTGTTCTGTGTGGGTAAATGAAAAGAGACTGAGGTGTATTACGTGTTACAGGATTAAGGAACAAAGCCACAAACTTTACTTCCTATATTTCAATTATGAGATAATTTTCACTTTCCAAATATGTCATTAAATAGTTACTTTGTAATTGTTTATAGTACTTCCAAAGCATATACTGTTAAAACCAAAATCTATTCACTGGAATCTGAGGGCAGAAATTAGCCTTTCATTTTGTATCATTTTAATTTTTCACACCACAGTCATTACTTCCAGATGAATTAATGAGGAGCTGCATATCAAGTATGTGTTCCATTAGACTCTTTTGTAGTGTGCCTACCTACACCTCTTGAAAGATAGTGATGAGGATGAGGATACTGTGTGTTATTTCCTCAGCTTTGAAATAAGGGTTAAAATGTGATCATCTGCACTGTGGGTGCATAGGAGGAGAGAGTGGGTGCAGAAAACATACAGACACACATACACACATAGCTTCTGCATTCCAGTGCAACAAATGGGCATAGCTGCAGTTCTGAACTTTCAGAAGTACACAGAATATTGCCTCCTTGTGTCTCAGAAGGTAGTACACTCTAAAGTTGCCAGGGATATGTGATGTAATGGGATAGGTCTGTATCAAATTATGAACTACAGTTTGCATTAACACATCTGTCTAAACCAGCCTAAGGACAAATCCCAAATTGACACCATGACCTGTCTTTTCTGGCAAGGAGTTTGAAAACTTGCTGAAGGACTGTCACTGAAAGTCACTAGGAGCTGTTATCTATGAATGATTGTCATTTTTGCCTATCTCCATGGAACAATGAATTTTCTAATAAGGTGCCCCTATGGGGCATGAGTCATGCAGGGGCGGTGGAGAATTCCTAATGGAACACAGGGCTCAGAAACCCTTCTTAAGAGAAAGGTTCTACTCAGACTAAAATCACATGTAATCACAATATGCAGGACAAAGAGGGCCAGGCTGAACATTGACAAATTGAAGACTCACAGAAGTGGTGAAATCAGAGTAGTAGTGGTGCAAAACCTTAGTTGTTTTAACAGATCTGTAACTCTCAAGAGCTTTTAAAAATAAAGACACGGATTTAAAAAGTCTTTTGCAAAGTCTGTGGGGTTCTTTTAGCTGTTGCTTTCTTGCCATATTGTTCTTGAGTGGCTGAGCTAGATATGCAAGGAGTTTATAGCCTAGGTAGAGTTCTGTGGAAATAATTGGGGGAGCCTGGGAAATGCCATCTCACAGACTTCTTCTGGGTTCTAAGCTAACCTGATAACAGCCTCCCACATACCTACGAAGGGTGTCAGACAAGAAGTCTGATCCTGAGTGTGTATCCTATAAATCTAGAGGTAAAAATGGTGACTAGCTTCTATCCAGCCCTAGCTGACTGTGTCCAATGAATGTGTCTACAAACAACAAGTTGGTGATTGTACAGAGTACAATTGGCCCAGGTTGTAAGAGGGGCTATGATATGTATGCTGAACCCCTTAAGAATATCTATCAGTTGGTTCCTTTCCTCTGTTTTCAAGGGGTTTCAAGCCCTTGAGGCAGCATTTATCCCATAGCTCAGCGCTGCACAAAAATTAGGCCAGTGCTTCTCATGTACAAGTTAGTTCTTTTTTAATTATACATTCTCGTATTTGTATTACAGCATATGAGCTACTGTCGTACACTAAACTAATTATCTTGGCTTACTTATCTGTCTCTTCTTTAATCTTTATTGCAGTTAGGTATCACATTGCTACTTATCTCTGCACTTTGTTGTCTCCCAGGATAAAATAATCTATGAAGCAGTTTTCTTTTTCAAAACATAATTTTCATCCTCACAAAAAGTCCAGTTTTCCTGTGCTTTGATATATTTTTAGCAAATTGTTAACACACGGCATCAGAAATGTAAGTGAGCAAGTTCCCAAGCAGCTTCCATGCTCCACTATTGACTGGACAATTTGTTTCAATACTCAATACATTTTCTATAATATTGTGTGACCAGTCTGTTTGTTCTGTTACATAGATTTGAGATGCCCTCCTGTCTGTTTACCTTATTATAACTTTTGCTCAATTTTTTTTTTAATTTCTTATCTTCATAACTTGAGTGGATATTTTTTTACAAAGATTTTACCTCTAAAACATCACTTTAAAAACTGCAGTTTGTAGTTAAGTACCTGGAGGTTGTTCAGTATGCTATGCTTATTAGGTACGTCACC
Source organism: Pelodiscus sinensis (assembly GCF_049634645.1). Lineage (NCBI taxonomy): Eukaryota > Metazoa > Chordata > Testudines > Trionychidae > Pelodiscus > Pelodiscus sinensis. The sequence continues at coordinate 256,912,145 of NC_134711.1, forward strand.
TATGCAAGCTTATTAGGAAATACCATTCCTATTCCAGGTGGATAAATATTCAAATAACCAATAAACCCACATAATAGCTCAAACTGGCATCACTGTTGAATTGCTGCACAGTTCTCTCCCTACATTCTCCACAGTGATATAAAGCCTGTGGTATACTTTCCTACCCCTCCGTGCATCCTCAATGTTCTGCTTTAGTGGACAGGGTGGCTGAGCTAAAACTCCACCCATTCCCTGTTCATTCCTGCATCCTTTTCACCCTTCTACTTAGAGTGACCGTATGTCTCAATTTTATAGGACAATACCTAGAATATCACTTATATAGGTGCCTATGATTCCATTCCTTTGTCCCGGTTTTTCGCATATGCTGTCTGGTCACCCCCTTCTGCAAATTTAAATATATATAAATACGCTTTAATAATAATAAATAATTCCTTGGTTTGGGGAAAAGCATCATAGCCACATTTTATGGATTTTCTAATAAAGTAACTATGGGGAACAATTCTATTTCTAAGAAAAAAAGCATCTGACACTGGAATGCGTATGTAACCTGACAGAAAACAAACAAAACATGCCTTTTTACAACAAGATATGCTATATCATTATTCATTAACAGGACTAGGGCACCATATTAGCAATGGGGTGGTACATACATAGGGAAAAACAAAACCAACAAAATGAGGACATCAAAATTTTTAAAATGGACAGTGACAATCATGAATGAAAATTAGATATAAGTGTTCACTAGTTTATTATACAAATTTCATATGCACATTCTGAGTATTTGTGACTAGGAGTGGATGAAATGGTGATGTAAAAATAAGCCAAAATCTTCACCAGTTTCATACACTGAATCTGAACCTGAACACTTTCCCCAGTTCAGTGCTGTTTAAAAAACCCTCTCCAAATTCAAGGTTTCCAATGAGATTCTCATTCTCCAACAGCTCTTTTGTTCCATCCTTTGTGGAAAATAACTAGTATGTCCCTGATGCCCTTCTGAACCTTGTTCTTTAAACAGACCCAATTCTACAGCTGTTCCACCTTTGAAGAGCAAAATGCCTTGGCTGAAATATCTCACCCAGTTCTCAAATAATACTGAATCTGATTTGGTGATGAAGGCTTGGCCTTCTAGCCTTGGGAACAACAACATTTGAATTGAGTATCAGCAGAGACCAGTGGAGAGTTGCTACTCTCAATTATATGCTCTCCTTACTTTTTATGTAACAATCCATTTCCTCCAAACACCCCACAAATTATTCACAAGTCAATCAAACAATTTCCCTCTGCTCCTGAAGCCATTTTCCCAGCTGAATAATCCCCATTTCTTTCCCATTCCATCCCTAATCATTATCTATGACTGGCTACCTGTTTCTGCTGGAAAAAAACTTAAAAAACAACCATTAGTCTTGCAGAATCTTAGAGACTAACAAAAATGCAAATGGTATCACGAGCTTTAATGGGAACAACCCACTTGATTTATTGTTATTCTCTAAGGCTATGTCTAGACTGCAGGCTTCTTTCGAAAGACGCTCTTTCGAAAGCATCTTTCGAAAGAGCCTCTTTCGAAAGAGAGCGTCTAGACTGCACGGAGAAATTTCGAAAAAGCGGCTTGCTTTTTCGAAAGAAAGCATCCAGTGAGTCTGGATGCTCTCTTTCGAAGAAGCCCTATTTACATTGAAGAACGCCTTCTTTCGAAAGAGGAACTTTCGAAAGAAGGCGTTCTTCCTCGTAAATTGAGGTTTACCGCCATCGAAAGAAAAGCCGCGTTCTTTCGAATTAATTTCGAAAGAACGCGGCTTGAGTCTGGACGCAGGGGAAGTTTTTTCGAAAAAAGGCTACTTTTTTCGAAAAAACCCCTGAGTCTGGACACAGCCTAAGGGTATGTCTACACTACAGTTATTTTGAAGTATCTTATTTTGAAATAGTTATTATGAAATAAGTTATTTCGAAATAATGTGTCTACACACAAAATGCATTTCAAAATAGCATTTTGCTATTTCAAAATAGCGCATCCACACTGAGTAGACACTGAATCACATTTAAGGCCTTCCGGAACCAGGTCAGGAGTTACTTTGTGCGGTTACGGCCTGAGGCTATCTGAGACCTGTACTTAAAGGGACCCCCTCCTCCGGACAGCTGGTTCTAAGGTTTCCCTACTTGCTTGTCGACCTCGCTGAGGGACAGCAAACCATTTTTTTCTCTAAGTGCTCTGGTTGCCCTCTCTCAGGACACCACAGCATTTTGCAGCATGGAGCCTGAGCCGCCCCTGTGAGCCTGGCAGCATGTTCTGGAGACAGTAACAGTCTCCCTAATATGCCCCACTGGGGGCTTGTGCCTCATTCCTCCCTATCGTCCTTCCACGTACCCCTCCCAAACCCCCCTTCCTGCTGTACAATAAAAGACACATGTATTCATTACAACAAAGCCTCTTTATTGAACAAAACTGAGGTGAGAGGGGAATGAAACTGAGGTGAGACTGGGGAAAGAAGGTAGGAGAGGGGAGGAGGGAGGGTGGGAGAGGGGAGGGGGAAACCTGGGAGGAGAGAGCTGGTAGGGGGAGGCACAGGGAGGAAGGGGGAGGAGAAGCTCAGGGCTCAGGGTTGGGGGTCTTGCCCACCCAACAGTCTCCCAGCACCGTGGGTGAGGGGGCCTTAGCATCCCTAGGGGTGTGAGGAGGGTGTGGAGGAAGAATCAAGAAGGGGAGAAGGAGTGGGAGGAGGAGCAGCAGCTGGGGAGGCAGCAGGGGCTGGAGCAGTGGGAGGTAGCAAGTTCTGCCTCGGGGTCAATGATTACCTGGGGGGCATGGACTGTCCTGCCCCCCAAGATGTGGTCCACAGCATCAAAATAGGGGCAGGAGTCTGGGTCTGCCCTGGCTGGGTTCTGCCCCCGTGGCCCTGGCGTACGCCTACCTCAGCTCCTTTATTTTCATGCAAACCTGCTCCTGGGTATCATGTGGCCTTTGGTGGCCAGGCTGGCAACCATCCATCTGTAGACAGTTGCATTCCTCTGTTTAGTGTGGAGATCATGGATGTTGGAGGTATATCCCCAAACCTGAATTAGATCCCTGATCTCCACACTGGACCAGGCAGGCACCCACCTTTTCCGGCCCCCATCAGTCTCCTGGGAGCTGACAGACTGGTCCTGGGGAGTGGTGGAGGGCTGGCTGGCACTGGCTGCCTGGCTCATGCTGGGGCCGTTGGGTCAGGTGCAGTGACTGCTGGCTCTGGGCTGGCAGGCTTGGAGCTGGCACAGGCACTCTGGCCAGAGTCTACCCCTTTTAGGGCTCCGTGGAGTGGGGGAGGTAGAGGAGTGTTTTTGGTTGTGCCCAGAGTGGCCACCAGGGCACCCTGGGAAGGGCTGGAGGCCCCTTATTTTGAAATAAGCATCTACACGGAGATTATTTCAAAATAGCAATTTTGAAATTGGCGCTATTCCTTGTGGAATGAGGTTTACCAATTTTGAAATAAGCCCTCCACTATTTCAAATTAATTTCAAAATAGCGGTTTGGCTGTGTAGATGCTGGTAAAGTTATTTCGAAATAACTTTGCTATGTAGACATACCCTAAGTAATTAGTTATCTGCCTACCCCATCAATTTCAGGATTCTGTGTTGAGGACTGAATCCAAGGTTAATCCTGTCTCTCACTCTCCCTGCTTATCTACAACAGAGGAGAAGTGGTATGTGCAGAGCCCATTTACTCTATCTGCTCAATCCCATACAGGGGTTCTTACCTCTGTTAGCAAAGGCCAAATGACAGTCTAGTCCTTAATGTTGACTTTAGTCCAACTTCTAAGATATACCATGTAAAATGAGTCAGAGTATCCGTCTGGCTTATAGAAAGATATAAGTGGCAGAATGTGGCCTCAAATAATTAAAAATTAGGAACCCAAAACTATAATACATAGTATATAATTATTTGAACATTTAAATGAGCTCTCTGCTTTTTGGTAGAGAGTGGTAATTGGGATTTTATGCTGAAAATATTAACTTGCTTGCTATCCCAGATACAAGGGACAGTCCTGCAACTGCTACTCACATGGACAATGCCATTGAAATTATTGTTGCTATTTGTGTGAGCAAGGTGTGCTACAGTGCTCACAGGAGTAAGAGTTACATGATTGAACCCTGAGCTCCTAACTGTGCATTCATTTCCCTATGTACATAGTCGGGTATATAAATTCCATTGTATTCTATGTTTTACGTATCTTGGAAGGAAAAACATTTTTTTTTCTGAATCTCCCAGTGCCTTCTGAACCATTTAAAAATACCTTTGAGATTTCTTTGTTCTTTTCAGCAGACTGGAAACTGTAGGGTTTTTGTAAACTCAAAAGGCATTTTTTTTCTGCTTCTAAGCCCAAGCAAGTATTGGTTCTCCTAAAATTCCACAGCACTAATTGCAGTACATTACATTTTATTTTTGACATGTTTTAATGTCACGCAAAATAACATTTTGAAGAGGAAATGGCAGACTATACATCAGTATGAGTGGAAGGGAAAGAGCAGGAACTGTGTGCAGATAAATGATTTTTTTTCTCAGATGAGTGATTACAAGAATCAAAGAAAAAACATAATAAATGTGTGTTTTAGAGATATAAGGCCACTGCATACAGTTTTGTTCACTCAGTGTTTCAGTGGTAATTTCAATTTGGGACAAGTATATTTGCAGAATCAGTCATCTAATATTTATCAAAACTTTATTTAAAATAAATGATATAATGTATGGGAAGTTGGAAGAAGTAAGTGGAGCTTTGGCTATACCATCCAGCCTGTCTGAAATGGTGTTAGGAGTGTTATAATTAGCTGACACTTTAGGCCAGTAGTGAATATCCAGTGTCTGAATTAGGCTGTTGGTTATAAATAAAAACATTATGTACTATTTGTTAATGCTTTTGGTGGCCTATACACATTTGGCACAGGAAAGTCATTTAACCTTATGGATTTAAACTCAGGGTGCGTATTTTGTATTAGAGTTGTGCAATATGAAACCTTATGAGCATTGTGATATCTGTGTTGCTAAGGTTAATAAGTTTGCTTGTGATGTTCAAACACAGAACTTTGAACAGAAAGTTTTCCCAATAATCTCAGCATCACAACTAATCTGCAGTTGCAAGACAAGCTGTTTATTTTGTACAACTGTAGTAGTTACCGATTATATATTAAAATGTTTCAGCTTTACTTTTACAATAGTATGGTATAGAAAAGTGGTTTTTGTCCTGGTTGTTAATTTAGAAATACAAGCATAAGTTTAAAATTTGCTTACAAAACAATCTTGCAAATATTTTCACAAAGAAAATCACTGAAGCAACTATGACAATTAAATACTCTGGTTACAACCCAGCACTGAGGCTAGCACATATTATAGCAGATGTAAGCTTACCTCACACTCTTGAAAAACAAAGGTTTCATGTAGGCACCAACTGTATATAATGCCAGAGTCTTGTCCTTGTGTTGAGTGAGACTGTGATAATTTTGATGAAAGAATTAGCCTAACAGCTCTAGTACAAATTCAGAAAGGTCAATGGGCTTTTTTTCTCCTCTTGAAATGCAGGGTTGAAAAGCTGGCCCTGTTGAAGTCAATGGGAAATTTTCCAAATATTGAAAACTTGGAGACAAATTCTATTCCCATTTAAATCTGCACTACTGATTCATCTTATTTTGTTCTGCTGGTTATCCTTTTGATCCAATGCTTCCTTGGCAGCTTTGCCCTTGGACAAGGGATTCGTTAATTTGTATGTGGGCACAATGCCAACCAAAGAGATAGAATGAAATGTAGGGAGCCAAAGACCACGTATGTGTTTCAAATATGTTTGTAAAGAACAAGTTTCTAATTTGGGAATGTCCAAATAGATGTGTATACTGTGAAGTATTTGAGTAAAGCACTTACCATTTGCAGTCAGAATCTGACCACAAATGCCTTTAAAAATGACTTGTGCAACCAAATAGAGAAATATTTGTCCTGTTATAACTGAGCCAGAATTTGCACTGGGGGATAAAAATGAACTGACAAAAGAAGGATTTTCCCTTCTTTACTGTTAATACAAGAATCTCCATGTACTATGTGAAAAGTATCTTCTAAAACAGCCTTCATTGTAATAGATTTTTAATCAAGAGCAATGGTATCCTAAATGATTTTCAGTATTAGTGCAGCAGCATTACCATGTTAAAAGAAACACTCATGGGATTAGATGGAATGATCTGCTCAAACAGAATAAGAAACAATGAAAACCTGCCATCAACTCTTATGAAAACTTGTGATGCAAATAATTTTTGATAATGTTGTATACAGTAATTCCTCATTTAACACTATAGATATGTTTCAGAAAATGATCATGTTAAGTGAAAACATGTTATGAAGGGTTAATTTTCCCATTGAAAATAATAGAAAAGGTAGGGGTTGCATTTCAAGTGGTAGTGTCTATTGGGACATAAGGTTGGGGGACAAAGGGGGCTGGGTTACAGCAGAGAGGGGAGGTGTTTGGCTCTGGGGAAGGGAAGGGAAGGGAAGGGAAGGGAAGGGAAGGGAAGGGAAGGGGAGGTGAGGGGAGGGGGATTGGGTTGGGAGTATGCCCTGTGACAGGTCTGCCAGGACCCGCACTGTGTCCAGTGAAGGGGAGTTGCCAGGAAATGGCACGGTGAGCAGCGAACCCTCTACCACTTTGCAGGGAGGTGGGGGAAGCCTCGTGCAGCTGCTGGCGATGGGTTGGCTGGGGAAACCCAGCTGCTGGCCTGAAAGGGGGGGCGGAGGAGGGAGGCAAGGCGTCTGGCGAGCGAGAGTCAGTGGAGAACGGTGCAGTGAGTGGTGAACCCTCTGCCACTTTGCATAGAGACAGGGGAAGCCCCGCGCAGCTGCCGGCAACGGGCTGTCTGGGGAAATCGTGTTATGTCGGGGATGGTCATGTAATTAAAAAAATGTTCCCTAAAAAAAATCGTGCTATTGTGAAAACGTGTTAAGCGGGCACATGTTAAATGAGGAATTACTGTATGTTGATTTAAAATAAATTGAGAAAAAATGTACACAATGAATGGATGTATTACTAGTCATTGGATATGTAAACACACATTCACAGATTCAAGACCTGTTGTTAACATACATATTTCCAAGCTTCCAACTATGCAGCTCATGTAAACAAGCAGAACTAATTCATTTCAGTGAGGTTATAGTTGCTTACATCAGCTGAGGATCTGTCTCATGAGCTTCTGTACTTTCTGGGTTTGACCTAGCCTGTAACCAGAGGTATTGTAATTTAAAATTAAATGGGTGTCTAAACTTCGGGCATGTGGACAAACTGAAATTTCAATACTTGTTCCCATCCTGAAGAATTTAATAAATGGAAGCTTGGCCACTAACTTCAATGAATATAGGACCAATTCCTCTGCCACGTAGCAACTATTTCTTGCAAGATGATAAGTTTCCTAAATGCTCATTGAATTTAGTGAGAATTAAGAGTGAGCTCCCTTGTGTCAGATAATCATCTTTTTCAGAAGAACTGGTCCTAGATCATTATAGTCATTCATTCTGATAGTACCTGTGGGAGAAACTCTGTCCCCAGCAAAGGCGACAACAAAAACCTCATTGACTTAAATGGGGCCAGAATAAGTCTCAGTTTTATTAACTTCAGTTAGAATATTTCTTGTCTATCAATTTTCAAATCACCTATCATTCTAGTAGTTAGGACAGATGAAATGGCTAGGAATATCCTAAAATGATGTCAGCTTTCCCTTTCTTGGTGTTTCTTAGTAGGTTTTATGCCTCCTTTGGGGTCTTTTATTCTATTCTACTAGTCTATTTTTTATATATATTGTGTGTTATAATTTGGTAAGCCTCCTCAAATATTTTAAATAGAGAGGCGGGATAAAATATTTTAACATAAAAAAAGAGTTTAATTGCAAGATACCGTATTTTAAACATTCTGTCATTTTTCCTCTGTTCTGATTTCTTGGGACAATACAGTAAATATATTTTATTCTCCAACATATGATTGTAAGCAGTAACATAATAGAAAAAAATACATACACAATGTTTACAGTTTATGATGCTAATATATATTTTGTTAATGGTATGTCACTGAAACAACAATATATCCCTTTATATTCTCAAAGCTCTTTATAGACTCATTTCAGTACCTCAGATGAAATCATTCATCAGTATCTAAGAACCATTAGCAGCTGTGTGAATTCCCAACATAGATGTTATCTTTTCACCTTAAGAGATATTTTAATCCAAATATTTAGATTACAGTCGAAGTGATAAAACATTTTCACTGCTTCACAAAGAGTTTTGTCTGCAAATCTCTGCAAACAGTTTAATCTCAACTTGACTGCTAAGTAATTGAGAAAATAATGCTGTCATGATTTTATTCTTGTTAGGGGGGGAATTTTAACCAATTTGGCAGATCATAATCTAGGCACCCCAGCAAATCTGATATCAAATGGTAAATTTTGCCAAATAGATCTTTTCATATAAAATAAATATTTTGTAGTGTGCTGATTGAAGGCATGGAGAAAGGGAATGGAAGGCAGGTGTTTTGTGTCATATATTAACAAATTGACCTGTTGTTTTCTTGTTATTGTAAAACTATAGGCTATGTCTAGACTACAAGTTTCTTTCAAAAAAGCCTCTTTTGAAAGAGAGCATATAGAGTGCAACCATTTTTGAAAAAGTGAGCTGCTTTTTCAAAAGAGAGCACCCAGGCAGTCTGGATGCTCTCTTTCGAAAAAGCCTTGTTTGAATTCAAGAACACCTTTTTTTTGAAAAAGCACTAAAGAAAAAAGGCATTCTTCCTCGTAAAATGAGGTTTACCGTGGTTGAAATTTAATTTCAAAAGAACGCGGCAGCAGTCTACATGCAGGGGGAGTTTTTTCAAAAAAGGCCACTTTTTTCGAAAACCCCCTATAGTCTAGACACACCCATAGTATTAAGAAAGCACTAAATAATGCCTCAAAAGTGATTTTATGTCATGGAGATATGCTAATGTCTGCTAACATAAAAATGGTTATTGATTGTTGTCTTACATCTGGAAATTAGTAAGAAGGTGTTGTAGTGCAATTAGCTAATGAGCTAGCAATATGGTGAAATGCTAGTCAAAAATTGAATGTCACATCTCCAAACAAATCGTAAATTGGTGTATACTGTAGCAGAAATCAATGGAGAAATGGATTACCATGAAGGCAAGATTAAGCCCTATGGGACAGTTTAAAACAAAAATCAAACTTAGTTTGAGACAATTAAATGAGATGATTTCAGTAGTGATGTTTTGTTTAGTTTTGTTTTTCTGAAAATTCTTGTCCAGGAAAATTGTTCTACAATATCACTTCAGAGGAAACGAGCTGATTTTCTGTAGAAGAAGTAGACAGAAGAAAACTAGATTTTCCTCTTATGTGCAGACTGTATAGGAGTACGTATACACTGATGCGCTACTTTGGGATACTTCCGGTATCCCAAAATAGCTCCTTCACATCTTTGAAGTAAGCCCATTATTTCAAAATATAACAGTCTCGCTATTCTGACATCCCTGTAAACCTCACTCCACAAAAATTAGGGAAGTTTCAGAATAGTGGTTTATTTCAAAATTTGGCTCTGTGTAGACAGCACCAAATTACCCAAGAAGGTATTTCAAAATTAACTTGAAATAAGCTACAATGACCTCCTGAGGTCTTTTCTAGACCTATGATTCCATGATTCTATGTAGTGTAGATGCACCCTACATATCCCCTGCTACATTTTATCCCTGGAATCCATAGATGCAATAATCAGCATGCAGATAAATCAGATAGGTTAGTAATGAGCACAGGAGCAGAGACTAGAATTCTTGGTTTTATTCCTGGCACCGGTACAGTCCTCTGGAATCAGCTAGGGCAAGTTATATGCACTATATTTGTAGACATGTTGAATGCAGGTACTACAGAGAGATTCTGGGTGAGATAAGATATTTTTTGAAGAACTTCTGTTGGTTAAAGCTTTTAAGCCCCACAGAACTCTTTTTCAGATCTGGGAAATGTACCTCCAGTGCCAGAAAAATGCAAGGTGGAACAGATTCAAGGTAGAATTGCCCCTTAACACTTCTAAAGCCATAGGACTGACCCCCCCCCCCCCCCCCCGCATAAACAAACAAATCCAACACTTTCAAAAAAAGACCCCGTGAATGACTTGTGAATAGTCACTTATAATATGCTAAACTATCTATTCCACCTTGTTTTTTGCTATGTTATTAGGAGCAACTTTCCCAGCCCCAGAAAGCTGTGCAGTTCAAAAGTTTGTCTCTTACCAAGAGAAGTTTGTCCAATAACAGATATCACCATATGTGTGTTATCTCTCATAAGCAAGTTTTGTCACCTATCTATGGCTCAATTTCATCACCTGTAAAATGCAGCTAGTACTTTTTAGGGTGGCTAAACTCATTATTGGTTCTTTGAATAATAGATAATACACTAAGGTATGTCATACGCATACTCAGAAATAAAAATAGATGTTATGGATATTAACTTGTACATATGCATTCAAGTTATTATTATTTTTAAAACATGATAATTTTATTACAATAGCACCTTCAAGGTCCAGTTGAGATCAGGGCTCTGTTATTCTAGGCACTGTATATAGACATAAAAGAAGAGACAGGTCCTGTCCCAGAGATTTTACACAATAGGAAAAGGAGAAAAGGAGACACCCAGGGTATGTCTACACTGCAGAATTTTTCCGGAAAAACTACACTTATGTCCACACTGCAACTGTGTTCTTTTGACAGAAAGTCAAAAGAACTCATGGGTTTTTTCAACAGCAGTAAACCTCTTTCTATAAGGAAGAAGCCTTTTTCCAAAAGAGCTCTTTCAGAAAAAGGCATGTGTGGATGGGAAAAAGGGTGGGATGGAGAGGAGGGCGTTGAAAGAAGAGTCCTCCAGGAAAAAGCACAGGTGCTCTAGTGGTCACTCTGATCAATGTGGATGCTGTCTTTCGGAAAACCAGATCACTTTTTCAATGTGCTTTTGCTGTGTGGAAACTCTCTTTCGAAAGAAGTTTTTCTGGAAGATCTCTTCCAGAAAAGCTTCTTCTGAAAGAAGCCTGCAGTCTAGATGTAGCCAAAGGCACAGAAAGGTACAGTGATTTGTCCAAGTTACGCAGTAGATCATTAGCAGAGCTAGCATTAGCAACTTGGATCCCCAGCTTTCAGTACTTTTCCTGAGTCCTGGACATTATCATTAAAAATATTTGAGATTCCTATTTAAAAAAGTCTGGAATGAAAGAAAATGTGATTAAATCTAAGATGAAGGATTAGAATTTCTTTGTTAAAAATATATGATTTAGGAGCTATCATCTTCTCTTATGTTATCAATGTGTGCGTATTCTGTGTGCTGCGATAAGGGCATGCGTCTTTTTGTGATGTACGTATAGAGGCCAAAAAACAGTTACTGGGACTGAGATGAAAAAGGCAATATACTGAGATTCATAAAGGGGTTCAGCAGTGGGTGAGCTCCATCCACATGTTAGGGAACTGTAGGAGCACTCTTTCAGGCAGTGTGGTTCTGCACTTGCATGCACACACACACACACAGAGTTTTTTAAGACATAGCTGAGGCCTTAGTTGGTGTTTTCACTGTAGGTATGGCATTATAGTTTTAGTCAGATCACACTGAATACATATCAGAGTTTCAAGCTGTATGTGTGTATGATTCTGAGGCTATGTCTAGACTGCAGAGTTTTATTGGGATACCTCTAATAACAGTGTACTGACTACTTCCTGAAGCTATCAAAACAACTGTAAAAAATTAATTGTAAAATTGTACAAAAAAATCACCAAGAACATTTAATACATTTTACTGCTGCCAAACTGCCCTCTTTTTTTTATAGACCTATACAAGCATTATGGAATCAGACTTTTGGGGTCTGATTTTCAATCCCCAGGCCATGTCACAAGCTTGAGTAACTGAGCACCAGTTAAAGTCTATTGTCTAATGGCCATTACCAATATATGACCACGGCTGAAGGACACAAATCCTGGCTCTATGATGCCTTTCCAACACCCCTGATCATTGAGAAAAATGGTCAGATAGTAGATGGGATTTATTTGACTCTGATGATGTGCACAGCATACGATAGTAATTTTCCAATAAATTAGTCTAAGAAAAAGACTATCATGGTGTGCAGAAATCTAGGCCCAGTATTTCTTCCTTATATGGTGAAATGGTATCAGGAACACTTCCTTCTCGCATAGCCTGATTAAAGCCAGCACAGAATTAAAACTCCCTAATCACCTGGCCCTGACCTGTAATCCATAAGGCCAAATTTATACTGCATGGAAGATAACCCTGCCATGGTCAATCTTCTGGTGTTTGTTTTAGCAGGCCTAGTAAAGATGCGCTAAATTGAACTCAGAGCATACCCACATTGGCTCCAGTACTTCTGCTCCTCCCAAGGAGTCAGGAGAGTGAACAGAAGTGTTTGCTCCCATCAACCTCCTGCTGTGTGATAGCACAGGAACAAGATTTAAGATACATTGACTCCAGCTACATAATTAACATAGCTGGAGTTGCATATCTTAAGTTTATCTTCAGCTGTAGTGTAGACCAGGCCTAGGAGTCTAAGGATGTCTCTAGTCTACATCCCTTTTTCGGTAAAGGGATGTAAATTAGGCAACTCGATATTGAAAATGAAGCTGGGATTTAAATATCCCATGCTTCATTTGCATAATGGTGGCTGCCGCTTTTTTTTTTTTAAAAGGCGCTTTTTTGAAAAAAAACCCAGCAGTCTAGATGGGGATCTTTCGAAAATAAAACCCTTTTTCGAAAGATCCTGTACTTCTCAAAAAATGAGATTTACAGGATCTTTCGAGAAAGGGTTTTATTTTTGACAGACGTCCGTCTAGACTAACAGCTTTTTTCAAAAAAGCCCCATTTCGAAAAAAAGCATCAACCGCCATTATGTAAATGAAGTGCAGGATATTTAAATCCCAGCTTCATTTGCAATATCGACGTGCCTAATTTACATCCCTTTACTGAAAAAGGGACGTAGTCTAGACACACCCTAACAAAGGAGGCATGGCCATTTCCGCTTCTTCTTTATGCATGGAATCATACAAGGGAGGATAAACTATGATACAGAAACTGGTGTAATGGTAAGCATGTGGCTTCTGTGCAACTGAGAACCATGATATAGTGATTTGGTAAGCATCTCTAACCTAACAAAATAAAGCATTTTAAAACCCTAATTTACTATTACACGTTAAACAGTTAACTGTGGGCTGCAGTTCTGTGTAAAGAACTCCCTATCTTATTCCCATTATAACAATCATTTTAAAAAAAAAAAACCCAACAAACCAAAAAGCAACAAAAACACTTTTCTTAAACACTAGAAAAAACAAAATGGGATAGCCAAAGGATTTAAAACTTAAATGATTAAGTAAAACTACATTTTAATAACATACCGATTTTTTCTTGTAATCAGATAGAATCTTTGCAGGGCAAATTTCACAGCTTAACAATTATTTTAAATGATATTAGAAACAATGCTGAAAGTTCTTCCTGGGAAAAGGAAGTCGGATGATGTTGAGTTGCTATTGAAGCTTGATCCTGTTCCTTTTAAGATATATAAAAAAACAAGATACATTCACACTAAAAGGAAAGAAAAGAGACTAGCAAAGATAAAATGCAGCTTCTATCACAGTGTCTTTTTTGCTTGCAACCTACCTGCTGGGAAATTCAAAGCACAACTGCTTATTTTATTACCCAACCCTGCACATGACATATTTATAATATTTGGGTCATTTGAGCTTGACTTCTCTGACTTCTTCGGGTGTTTTATTTTTTTCTTGATTAGCTGAGACATTTGTAAGAGAGAAGATTTGAATGGGTAAATAGTATAAAGTGAGAAGGAAAAATAACACTTTTGTGTAAGAAGATAGCAAGAAAACTGAGGTTCACTTTGCAGTATTCTTGATTTTGCTAACCTCAGTGGAGATTCTCAATGACATCTGGTTACCTCTTCCTCACCCAGTTTGGTTAGGACAGTGGTTCGCAACCTTTTAGAACCTACAGTCCCCTTTTCAATCTATTAAAATTTCCCAAACTCCCCCAAATGATCCACTTTTGCTAGCTCAACTAAACCCTTCCCCCCCACTCTAATAGCTTTTGAACAGTTGGAGCAGGGTGACATAATTCAAAAAAGAGAAAAAATGGTAAAAACAAGTGACTGACCTGTTTATAAGATGACTCCAGAGTATGGTCACAGCTTGACAGGTTCAACACGGGCTGAGGAATATGCAGACTGCAGGGCACATAGCTTCTCAGATCCCATTGGCTGCTGTTTGCTTGCGCTGCTTCCTCAGCTCCTGTCACCTCCATCCCCTGCCCATCCACAGAGTGAGGGGGCTCTCATGGCCAAAGGGAAATTCCTCATGGGTGGAATATCAGGAGGGTAGGGAGCAAGGGTGGAACTTAGGGAGTGCAGGGGGAGGGAGGAGCATGCACACCAGGACACGGCTTGCTTTTGATCCCACTCTCCAAAAGCTAAGGGAGCATGGGGAAAGTGCTTGGATCCCATGCATACCTCTCACACACCAGTCAGGTGTGCACAGCATTCAAGAAAGGGAAAAGAGGGCCCTATCCTTACTCTTAAAAACTTTCTGCAGACCCCCTGCAGTGTCCTTGCAGACCCCCAGGGTTCCATGGACCACAAGTTGGGAACTACTGGGTTAGGACATCTTTTGAGAGCAAGACAATAAAGTACCCAATAGTGGGATGGTAGATCTTAGGGTCTCAGAACATAGTGTCAAGTGTAAGTTCATTCCCTCTCCTGCAAGATTTTCTGCTCAGGCCACCACCTTAGCTTAGCTTAAGAAATGTATTAAATGATTTCAGGGAGGCATAACCATCTCACCCCATTAACATTATCTAAACAAAATATATAGTAAGTGATTCCATGTATGGCTACTTCCTTTTGTTTCTGAAAACCTTGAGGCTGTGTCCAGACTCAGGGGTTTTTTCGGGAAAAGTAGCCTTTTTTCGAAAAAACTTCACCTGTGTCTAGATTGCAGCCGTGTTCTTTCGAAATTAAATAGAAAGAACGCGGCTTTTCTTTCGACGGCGGTAAACCTCATTTCACGAGGAAGAACGCCTTCTTTCGAAAGTGCTTCTTTCGAAAGAAGGTGTTCTTGAATGTAAATAGGGCTTCTTTGAAAGAGAGCTTCCAGACTCACTGGGTGCTTTCTTTCGAAAAAGCGGCTTACTCTTTCGAAAGTTCCGCGTGCAGTCTAGACGCTCTCTTTCGAAAGAGGCTTGCAGTCTAGACATAGCCTGAGGTAGTTGTCATGCCAACCCATGAAATAACCAGGTGCCCTGAAGATATTTAATCTTTTAGTTTAAAAATATTCAGCTTAACCCCATTTATCAACATCTCTTATTTATTTCTACCAACAGTTTTACAGAACAGGTCAAACAATTTTTTGCTACTTTTCACCCACTTTGGACAATTAAAACAATGTAACTGAGACATTTTGGCTCCCCTAAGAGCATTCTGAGAGTTCCCCGTGTTGCTATATAGCTTCAGATTGCCATTTTCTATCAGCTTTACACAAATGGCAGAACTAACCCCTCCCCATTTATGAGAAGAGAGGCCAGATTTGGCAGAAACATTGTGCTAGCAATAACAGCAAAATAATGTATTATCCAGATATACATCCATATACTGTACTAGCAGGTATTAAAAATGAGCTCTAAATCAGTGACTGGCATTTTTATCAGCAATGAAGATCCTCATTCTGTGTCAGTAATTAAACAGGAGAGTCTTTGTAATTACTGACTTTAAAACCCCCCCACACATGTCAGTTTATCAAAGGAGCTGCTGAAACAAACCTTCCTGCTATGTTCGGTTTTGGCATGCTCCATTGAATACCACTGGAAATATTAGAAGCCAGGCTTCACTTGCCAATAAACAAAAAGCATCCAAAGGAGGATTCTCAAACTAAGACATATTAGGGGAGTTATTCTGTAGATGTTTGGAAGTAATGTGAGGCAAAGCAATCAATTCCCACAACATATTTAGTGAGGGTTCCTTTTTTTAATTCTGCAAAGCAAGCATATTTGCTATTGTTTGTTAGAGACATATGTTCAAGCAAATTCTGAACTGCTTTGTGCCTATGCATAAAAAAGAGAATTTCTGGAAGAGCTCAGTGACAGGAGCATACTTGTAGAACCACAAAGTACTGGATGTGTGTTCCATGTTTGAACATCAAAACCATCACATCCACTGGATTTCTACTGCTCATGGTCAGGGATAAAGTCTTAGGGAAAATGAGTGAGTTATGGTTCCAGGCTAATTCCACTCATGCTAGCTTCCCTATATATGTCCCATTCTCAGACTGCTTACCCAAAACAATAAAAAAAATTCTTTGACACCAATAATGTAAGACATTGCTGTGCATCAGGATTGTCACAGTTTCTGGATAATTGTGCCAGTACTCCCTGAAAGTGCACAGCCCTACTCTAGGGGACCTCTTTATATCCAAACATCACCTCATAGGAAACTTTGCCTCTTGCACTCCCTCATCTTTCGCAGCCATGATAACAAGTCCAATTTAGGAGGTCCAACCTGTTTCCACAAGGTTGCTTCTCTGTGGCTCAGTCCTCTGACCAAATCACATTACAATTTGGTTCCCTTTTTAGGGGTACAGCTTTAAATAAATTCTCCACACTCCCTGCCTCTAAGCTTGACTCCCATTCTCTTACCCTTACCCTAGTGCAGGACATCTTCCCATCACACAGACCTCTACACTATCTCACAGTTCAATTCCCTCAGTCTACTTCTATGGTTTAGTTCTACCTCCTCTATCCAGGAGCAATTAGGACTTCTCTCCCAACTCCCTCCTCAAGTCCTAATCAGGTTCTTTCCTTTGACTTGCAAGTGGTAGGGATTAAGTCCCATCACACATAACTTCTATGATCCTCTTCAGCAACCCTCGGTCAGGTTTCAGATCTGAAGCTGGGCAGGGACCAGCTGGGCAGGGACTTCCTTCTGAGCTGGGAGTTTTAAGACTGGACAGCTCCCTAACACATACTCTGATGTCTCCAGAAATCCATTTTACCTAAAGAACAGCATCTGTGCTTTCTTTCTCTCTAATGGATATGTTCAGTATACTGTCAGAAGTTACCACACAGTGTTCCAAGCAGGCACATTTATCATTTATGTAATAGCATTGCAGAAAACAACAACAACAAAATGGTTCCTATGATTTTTACCTCAGTTTCCCTAAAGGTAGCTGGACCTTTAGAGTAGAAGTGTTTGATATTCTCCTGGGAAGAATCTGAATTGTTGAACTGCTGTGTTACCCTTAGCTCTCCAACTGAGATTTTTCTTACGAAAAGCAGCTTCTTCAGACTCTGATTGTACCTTTTCATTGCCATATAAAGTCACGCCGAGAAAAGTTTCATGAAAGCTTTCCCAGGCAGTCATAAATTACAAACACAGTAACACCCACATATTCTTAGCTCCAGTCTTGCACCCTGAGAAATTCATGTCCTGTATTGTTCAACACACTACTGAACAATGCGAGCTCATTAATAATCCATTTCAGAAAAGCAAATGATGATGGACCAACTTGGTTAACTTGCATAAAGTGTCCCCAAAAACTTCAACACAAATACACTGGTTTAAGGAAAACAATAAAATAGTATTTGATTTTAAGTGGTTATGAGTTGCAAGGCATGCATTCAGAGTTAGCTACAAAAGAAATAGCTAAAAGTGTGATCTAATTCCTCAACTTTGTCACGCTGAATGAGATTTGAAAGGAAAAAAAAAACCCTCTCACTGTAAAAAAGTCTTCAGCAGTTCATATTAACTGGAAAGCTTTGAAACTCAGACCACTTCCACTCATTTTAATGAGTAGAGATAGGGGAGGATAGGTGATCAAGAAGTCATGTCTGTCCTTTTTATTCTTTGTACTGGAAGAATCTTTTCAAGGTCATGGAGTCAGACAGTTCCATGGCTCATGTGACTGTCCTTCAGGTAAACTCTAAATTTCTTCTTTACAGCCCCCCAGCTGGTAAATTTTTCATTAAACAAGTAATAGCCTTTTAGACCCTTCCTGGTCTGCAAGTCTTCTTTTATCTCTGAAAAACTATTTCAACCAGCTTTTCTAACTTTGTAACATGTTACATTAAAATCATTCTTATATAATAGAGTCTCACAATTTTACATATAAAGTTGCCAAACATCTTTTATCAGGATAATAATGTGAAGTAGGTTATGAGTTTTCAAATGATATCTCACAAGGAATACTTGTTTCACAATATACGATAACAATATAAGAGTACGTCTACACTACATGGCTCCATTGACAGAGCCATGTAGATTTGTTTATTGGGCAAAGAGAAATGAAGCAGAGATTTAAATAATCGCCGCTTCATTTAAATTTACATGGCTGCCGCGCTGAGCCGACAAACAGCTGATCAGCTATTTGTCGGCTCAGCGCGCTAGTCTAGACACTCCCCTGCCGACATCAAAGCCCTTTGTCAGCAGCCCTGGTAAACCTCATCCCACGAGGAATAACGGGGCTGCCGACAAAGGGCTTTGATGTCGGCAGGGGAGCGTCCAGACTAGCGCGCTGAGCCGACAAACCTCTGATCAGCTGTTTGTCGGCTCAGCGCAGCAGCCATGTAAATTTAAATGAACCGGCGATTATTTAAATCGCCGCTTCATTTCCCTTTGCCTACAACCCTCATCTACACGGCTCCGTCGATGGAGCCATGTAGTCTAGACACAGCCTAAGAGTATAGATTTTTTCTTTTACCAATTTGCATTTTCATAGAGAGTTTCTTCCTCAGTTTCCGTAGGGGCAGATGGACTTTTGGAGTGGAAGTGTTACAGCTCTTCTTCAGAGGAAAAGAACCAGATCTAGTACAGGAGTTGTGGAGACATTCTAACTTGTAGCACACAACTAAGAAAACTCTGAGAGTGGAATCTAATGTGGTGCAGTCACTAAGGCATAATTCAAGGGGCTGTTGTAGGTATTTATCTATCCATTCTAAATAGTCCAAGAAACCAGAGAGGGAATGCATACTTTTTATAGAAACAGTCATTAAAAAAGAGATACAATCCAGAATATCTCTAATAACATTATCTTTCTAGCCATTGTTTTTTCCTATCACATCTAGGTATTTAGACAATACTCCTGTATACAATTTGTATACTTCAAGAGGAATTTTCATGTGTACTGCCTTTTCCAATATAGATTTTCTTTTATTATTAAAAAATTCCTGTTTTTAGTTGTGATGGTTTAAACACTGTATGAAATCCTGACTCTATTGAAGTCAATGGCAAAACTGCCACTGAGTTCAAAAGGGTCAGGATTTCTCCCATTGTCGGTACTCCGGATTCATGGTCACATGCAAAATGTATTCCATTGGTACATGCTCTGTTTCTGATACGGGATTTAATCATGCAAATCAAGTGCATTAAACTGTGACAAATTATAAGAGAAGGAAAGACAACGTGATTTAAATTCAAGGATATTTACTTTTGCTGGCCTTATACCATAATGCTAGACGCTATTCCACTTCATCATTATTAGATGTAACCAGAAAATCACTCTCTACCTTAAGGGATTTTGATTGGGAACAATGTGGTTAAAACATGATAAAGGATTTTATTTAATTAAAGGTGGAGGATGCTTCAAAGCCATTACTCAGGAACGTACTTGAAGTCTCCCAGAGCTACTTTAATTTACATTTTAGTCTGGCCAGGCAGTATACTACATGATAAGGAATGTAACTTATTAAAAGAGAATAAAACCCTACAAAACAGAAAGAGCCCCAAAAGGCAATATTTAGTACAGCTTGGATTTCAGAGGAAATGTTCAATACATTTGTGCAGCATGAGACTACCTAGTGCTTGATGAGGAAACGCAAAAATAATCTTATTCTGTTCCCTCCACAGAGTCTTCAAATATATTAACATGATGGGGCACCCTTCCTCTGCCCCCCAACCATGATCAGGAGAAGGCTAACAAACTCCACTGGATTACCAAACAGGCACACCAGCAAAGCCTGCTTTAGCTGTAGGAAGCAAGCTTAAAATCAGAGAATCTGCCGAAGGGTGACCTCCCACTCCTCCAGGAGAGGCTCTGCCTACCACAAACTATCTATACATTTTAGAAATAAGCATGTGTCTGTCTGTGTGTTTGTTTTACCCTAAATTTAAGAACTCCTCCTAAATGGTAAACAGCTAGAACCACCAAATTTGGTATGCAGCTTTCTCTTATGCTAGTTTAAAGCAAGGTCAGGGGTTGGTTGTACCAGGAAAATGGGAAGTGCCTGGAATGGGATTATTTTCCATAACACAGAAAGGGAGGGGGCTGATTTGGAGAAAGTTATACTGCAGAGTGACCACTGGGGTCAGCTGCACTAGCAGGAGAGTGGCCAGCTGGGAACAGAGCTCGATAGGGCCTGCCACCAGATTGGGAAAGTGTATCCCCCCTTTCCCTCCACCCACACCCAACCCCCTACCCACCAGCCCTTAGCCACTGTGCCAGATGGGGGAGGGGAGTCCAGCAGCCCAACCATGGCCAGCTGCCCAACCATGGCCTTCATGGGACCTATCCCAGGGATAGGCAGTGCAGCCCCAGCTGTGCCCTGCTGCCAGAGCACCCGTGGAGGAGCCACAAACCATGGCTGAGCATGGAAGAAAGATTAGAATTAGACCATGCAAATGTGAACATATGGTAGTGAATAGTAAGAATTTTGGTTTCTGGTGAGTAACATAGTTTTATGTTTATAATGGTAATGGATTGTTATTGTAAGTACCAGAAAACTTTCTTATAACATGCTATGTCTTGGAGAAGTTACAAAAGACCTCTATCTTTTTGGGAAGCAATAGTTCCTGTAATCTAAAGTGGAAGCAAGAAGATGGAAACCCAATGATCTATATAATCAGTCTTTGAGAAAAAGAAGTCTAGCAGACACTTGACATTGTTCAGAGGTCAAATGGGATAAATCAATAGTTAGGTCAGTAGATGAAATCTTGAATCAGATAATAAAGAATGAATTCACAGAGCATATGAAGTAATAGAAATAAAAGTTCTTGAACAGAACAACAAAGAGTTAGAAAATAACCTTATTGTTAATTGAACACAGCGAATTATATTTAAATGAGACTATCTGGAATTCTTTTGTATTCTGCCACCATTTTTTGCTACATTTTGTGCCTCCATTGTGCCTAATTACAGACCTATTTAATCCCCCAAATCAGGACATTTCTATGATTTTTTAACCATCTTGTATTTTACATTGACCTTGGAAAATATTGTTTGTTTATTCATTCATTTATTATTTTATGAAGTACAGATAGCACATAAAAGGCACAAAAGACAGTGCTCAGAAGACAGAGCCCAGTCTATACTATAAATTTACATTGGTATAACTATGGCATTAAAGAGTGTGAAAAATCCACACCCTTGAGCAATGCAGTTACACCAACCTAACCAAAGTGTCAACAGTATTACATGGATGGAAGAGCTTCTCCTGTCAACATAGCTATGACCTTTTGTAGACATGGCTTAACTAAAATATTAGGAGAAGCTCTCCACTCAGCATAGTAGTATCTTGATTATAGTTCAGCTCTGAGTTAGTTGTGCCCCTGTCAGTTTTTAAGTGTAGACATGTCTCTAATCTCTGTTCCAGAGGACTCATAATTTTAACAGGCAACCTAAAGCATAAAGAAAAATTATAAGGAAGTGTCTGTGTTAGAGATTTTTTTTCTGATGGTATAAGAGAGTGTATGGCTTTCCTGGAAGAAGGGAATTTTGGAAAAGTATTTGAAGATAAAAAGGATGGATGGGTGACATTCTGAGTGAAGCAGGACGTTACAAGTGGTATGGGAAATATGGAAACAGTAAAAAGGATAAAATACCAGGTGGTGAAGTCAACTCTATTAGTGGTAAGAAATGACAGCAGATAGGTAGGTGTGAACAGAGTTGAAGTCAACTCTATTAGTGGTAAGAAATGACAGCAGATAGGTAGGTGTGAACAGAGTTGGGTGGACTTTGAAGAGGAGGGCAAGAGTTTTGTGTACGTTTTAGCAAAGTTCTGTTTGTGTACATGCATTACATAGCCTTATTAGAAAATTATCAGAAAAAGATCACAAAAAAGGCACAGGCACATTATAAATGCTTGTTTCAACATATGATTGAGGCTTTGGATGAGCTGTTAGATTATTCAAACCAATTCACTGTTCCCTAACATGGATAAGCTCTGACATTTTGGGGTCTCTTCTAACCCTTTTAAATTATATCCATCATCAACATGATGTGACTGTGACAGCAGTCATGCCTCAAACAAATGGGTTATCAGCATCCTTGCACTTATTCCCATTAAGTGAACTATGATTGTTTTAATGTCACAACATTATTTTGTTTTATTATTTAATGGAAAAGTATGACATGTTATCAATAAAAATGATGGTTTACATCAATTCCTTAGTCAAAATGTACAGATTTTCAGTCTCCAGTTAACAATGTTTTTAAAGTTATGATAAAAATAGGATGAAATAATTTTACCTGCATTAAACTGTGTAAAGCCAATAAACAAATGATATTAATATTAAAGGACACATCATTACTGCTGCCAGTTTGAAAGCAATGTAGAAATGCTTTCCTGGCAGTGTGTAGGAGAAGGTCACTTTACTTATAACATTGTTTTGTCACTTAGGGTTTGTTTATACTGCCCACATCAACACAAGCTGTCTGTTATATTGAATTATCTTTCAAAATAACAGGTAAGCTATTTTACCATCCCAGTAAATCTCATTGAATGAGGGATAAGGGATGTCTCGAAATAGCGTGTTATTTCAAATGGTGCTGTGTAGACACTCCAAATTTCAAAATAAGCTATTTTGGAATATTGTCTAAATAAGAAACACAATTTGCATAGCTCAGACACTACACTGTCTGTTAGCTAGCACCATATCCCAATTAAATGTTAATATAATTTTTGTGATCGTTCATACAATACATATATTTATGGAATTATTTGCTAAAATTTTATACATGTAGCTATTGACACTGGTGATGTTTGTTTTTTCCAAACTGAATGCCGCTCAGATTAGCACTCTCTTTAATTTAATCATAATTAATAACTATCAACTTCATTGCTAAATCCTATAGAAGCATATTATAAAAAGATAGATTCTGCCTCCGGGGGATTAAAGAAAAAATATTGTGTATTTTGGATATTGTCACTTTTAAAGATGTGAAAAAAATCATTAGAATAAATTCAATCCAATGAATATGTCTGATATCCCTCAGTGACCTCTGAGAGAAATATAGAATTGTAGATTTGAGATTTTTCTATATTTCCTGACCTATTATTATATTTCATGGAATCGTGGAATGCAGATCCACGGTAACATGGAATTATTTGAGTCAGTAGCCGAGTGGCTCCTCTTCAAGCATCCATGTGTATTCAATTATAAACAATATGAAGTGACACCTAAAATAATGAATTAAAGATAACTCTACCCTCACTATTTTACCCTCACTATTTTTCCTCTCTAAAGCTTAGAAACTAGATGATCATTGTCTTTGTCAAATGTAAGTCACCTCACTTAACAGATGTCCTTTATTAAGTAGGTTTCAGTTTTTTTACAAATGTCCATTATATGCATCCAAAAATAAGTGTTTGGTATGCATTATAATCCACTGGTGTATATGACAATCTCTCTGACAAGTATGATGACTTAGGCTGAAAGAAATGAATGGTGTCCTACATTTATAATAAAAGTTAGAACTGCTACAGGACAGATGTAACTGACCCACATATTTTCACTAAAAATCTATAGAGAGTGTAAGTAACGTCTGTGTTTTGTCAAAGAATACACTGTTAGATTTGCACATTGATCTTCTTTTGTAAGATATGCACATTCCTCCTCCACCACCTCCATTTCAATCATACTGAAAGCAGGGATGCATTGAGTGTATGTGACAGCAGAAGACTTGCTGTCTATGTCATGGAACTGATCCCAGAACTCTGACTCTGGAAAACCTCCCACTAGCTGAATCGGATCTGCTAGACCAGGACCTCTGTATTGCGATGTTAGGGATCCATTAGATGAGTTAAGTATCTCATTTCTGGTCAGATTTTGAGTTTTATTTTTTGAATTGAGTTAAAACTTTATGTAAATTTTTAATATTTTATTGGTTTTATGAAATATAACTATGAACAAGGAGTTAGCAAAAGTTTCAATATTTTGTAGTATTACAAACAGAAAAAAATAGGATTTACTATTTTAAACTGATATCATTTAGTTTTTACTTTGTTACTTACTATTCAATGTAGTGTGTGCTCATTTGTGAAGTTCCAAGCAGAAGTTAGTCTCATGTAAAGCAGGTTCTGTTTATATCAATTATCCACAGAAGGGAGATTGATACAAATCTTATATTACTGAGATCTGACACAATCATGAAAACAATATTTGGTTTTCTTATATTTCTGAATTATTGGTGATTTGGACTTTCTTGCTCCATGGCAAACCTCTATGGAAGTCAATGCTTTCTCAGGGGGAAAAAGTGTTTCAGTGTTTTTCTAGATAAAGCATAAATGGGAATTAGTATACAATGCTTCTAGAAGGTGATTTTTGATGTCAGTATATTCTATTTAAACCCCATTTAAAAGATTCCTGAAATGTAAGAATAAATATAAAAAATTGTGTGAAATCATTAAATATTTGACCTAACACATTAAAGTCTAGAAAAACATGCTTTTAATCAATTTGTAATCTAATCAGTTTAAAAATAAACAATTTTTTTCAGGTTCTTGATCTGCCATTCATATGGGAGGAAATAAAACAACAAAACCTCAGCATCCTGTATTATAAATTTACACAAAGATATGGATAGTACATAATGCTGAGATGCATTAGTGTATGAATATGGGACCTGAGCAAGAGATAATTTGAAAAATGCAATGAGTTTATTTTGTTTATATTTTCCCTATCAAGGACCAGAGTACTTCAACATTATTATTTATTATGTGTATTACTGCATCACCCACAAGTGCCAGTCACAGACCAGGACCCCATTGTGCTAGGCACTGTACAAACACAGAATACAAATAAAGTTCCTGCCCTATGAACTACATAATTAAAATATAAGACTAATAACCACACATAGGCTATGTCTACACTACAGGGGGGAGAGGGGGTTTCGGAAAAAGATATGCAAATTGCGAACCGCAATTTGCTTATCTCTTTCCTCTTTTTTTTCGGAAGAGGCTTTTCCAACATTTGGCCCATCTACACAAGGCCAAATGCCAGAAAAACCTCCTCTTTTTTGGAACATCCCTTATTACTCATAAAATGAGGAATATAGGGATGCCGAAAGAACGCATTCGCTTTTTTGGAAACTTCCTAAAAAGCAGACTCATTCCTTGAACGTGGCAGAGCTTTTGCGGGATACTGGAAGTATCCTTCAAAAGCTCTGCAGTATAGACATAGCTTTTACTTCAGGCAGGGTATGTGTACACTACCCCGCTAGTTCGAACTAGCGGGGTAATGTAGGCATACCACACTTGCAAATGAAGCCCGGGATTTGAATTTCCCGGGCTTCATTTGCATAAGCCGGGCGCCGCCATTTTTAAATCCCGGCTAGTTCGAACCCCGTGCCGTGCGGCTACACGCGGCATGGAGTAGGTAGTTTGGATTAGGCTTCCTAATCCGATCTAGCTGTACTCCTCATTCCACGAACTAGCCGGGTTCGAACTAGCCGGGATTTAAAAATGGCGGTGCCCGGCTTATGCAAATGAAGCCCGGGAAATTCAAATCCCGGGCTTCATTTTCAAGTGCGGTATGCCTACATTACCCTCCTAGTTCGAATTAGGAGGGTAGTGTAGACATACCCACAGAGAGTATGTCTACACAGCAGACGTTTATGCTATCCTAACATCTACACAGCCATTCCGTTATTTTGAAATTAAATTGAAATAGCAGAGGGCTTATTTTGAAATTGGTAAACCTCATTCCGCTCACCGCTCCCCAGGAGCAGTCTTCCAGCTCCCAGGAGCCTGCCATGGCCTGGAGAAGGTGGGCGCCTTCCTGGTCCAGGATGAAGATCATGGACCTTATTCAGGTTTGGGAGGGCTATGACCCCAACATCCATGATCCCCACACTAGATGGAGGAACGTGGCTGTCTATGGCAGGATAGCTGCCATCCTGGCTACCAAAGGCCACATGCGAACCCAGGAGCAGGTTCGCATGAAAATCAAGCTGGTCTGGTGAGACCCACAACCCTGAGCCCTAAGCTTCCCCTCCCCTTTCTTCCTCCTTCCAGCTCTCTCCTCCCAGGTTTCCCCCTCCCCTCTCCCACCCTCTCTCTTCCCCTCTACCGCCTCCTTTCTCCAGTCTCATCAGAGTTTCTTCCCCCCCCCACCCGAATTTTGTTAAATAAAGAGAGTTTGTGTTCATGAAAATACATGTATTTTATTTTATATCAGGAATGGGGATTAGGGAGAGGTAAGTGGAAAGATGTGAGGGAGGAATGAGGTACAAGTCCCCAGTGGGGCAGCAACAGAGGCTCTTAGTGCTCCTCAGGGTGAAAGCTCTCTCACAGGACCTCCTGGATACTAACAGCCATGCAATGGACTTCCCAGATGGCAGCCTGCAGAAAGTGCAGCAGTGTGTTCATGAGAAGCACCAGAGTGCCCACGAGCAGCTCTGGCTCCATGTTGCAGAGTGCTGTGGTGTCCCGAGTGAGGGCAATCAGAGCACACAGCTACAAAATGCTTTGTTGTCCCTCATCAGTGTAGGCAAGCAAGCAGGGAAACCTGAGAACTGGCTGTCCGGGGGTGGGGGTCCCTTTAAGCACAGGCCTCAGATAGCCTTAGGCAGCAGCCACACAAAGTAACTCCTGACCTATTGTCCTGCCAGACCTGGTTCTGGCCGACCTTAAATGCGATTCAGCATCCACTCAATGTGGACACGCTATTTCGAAGTAGCAAAAAGCTATTTCGAAATGCATTTTGTGTGTAGATGAATTATTTCAAAATAAGCTATTTCGAAATAACTATTTTGAAATTAGATATTTTGAAATAACGATGTAGCATAGACATACCCAGATATATTAAAAGAGTACAAAGAAACAATGAGACAATATATATCAGCATGACAGGAAGTCAACTCAATACACACCTGTGACACTGTTAAGTATTTCTTGGCATCACAAGAAAAATAGAAGATTTTGAAGGTAGATAATGATGTAGCTTTGCAGATGTTTACTAAATGCTCCTCCAAAATGTTTGGGGAAAAATGAAAGATAGCAAAATGGTTCTTTGTTTAAAAAATTTAACCAGAGAGCGATGGACTGACATTATTTACTAATCAGATCAATGTTCGGATGATGCATGAGACAAATAGGGTAAAGCAAGGTTAGGAAGGGCCCTAGAGGGGAAGACACATAGTTTACATTTGATGTGATAGAGGCAGTGGGGTTAAATCATAAAAGCAATGGGCTAGAAAAAATTATCTTTACAGATTATCTTTACAGGTGATGAGAGTGTCTTTCAAAGCCAGAGGGATGAAAGTAGTACTTACTGAGCTGAAAGGTGATGAGAACATGGGTGAGAATTTTTGGTTTAATGGCCAAGAAAAGCCACATTTTGGAGATATTATGTAGAAATGTTTTGCAAAATTTACATATTGCCTGGATGTGAGGATATAGAGAGATATCTAAAACTAAGATACTGCAACATGATGGTGTGCTCCATAGTACTCAAGAAAGATGATATTGGGAGGCCTGAGGGGGAGAGTAAAAGCTCTGTTTTAGGCACATTGAGATGGTGGCTAGATAATCATAAAAGAGACAGGTGAAAATTTTAGTTTGGACAGAGGGAAATAGATTTGGAGTACAGGAAGATCTGTGAATCGTCTGCATAATGAAGGTATCTGATTTTGGGTTTGGATTAAATTACCTAGAGATATGGTGTGGGGTGAAAAACAGAAGTGGATGGAGGATAGAGCCTTGTGATATTCCTACAGAAATTGGAGGATGGATGAAGAAGTCCCTGTGATGGACCGGACCGGGTCTGGGCACAGCTGAGGGCATCCGCTCAGGGCAAATTGCTCAAATGCGGGGCTCCTTACAGCCCCCAGACTGGTGACCTTTCCAAACAGGCCACAAACCAGTCCCACAGAGCACTTCAGCTGCCTGCCTGAAGCCTCACAAGCAAAACCCCTCCGACACCACAGCAATATCCGTGCCCAAGATGGCCCCGGGCCTCATACACAGGTGAGGGGTTTTAGAACCCAACCTCACCTTCCCCGAACAAGTTCTGTCTGGTACCAAGAAACCAGCCACAGACCCCCGGTCAATTTACCCTCTGGACCTTACCCACAAATCACGCTAAGCCAATCCTTTAGAATCTACCATCTAAAGGTTTATTACTATAAGAAAGAAAAGCACGAGAGTGAGGTTGCTAAAGTATCATACACTACATGCATCGAATCTCCCAGTTCTCGATGCAGGCTCTAGCAGAGATGTTATAGCTGCTGGCTTAAAAGTCCTTGTTGCACATCCTAGGTCAGGATAGGTCCACAGTTCTTCTTGGCTCATGATCCCCTGCAAGGCTGCATCTAGGGTCAGGAGCAGATCTGAGTCCAACATGGAGTCTGCCACATGGCATATGTATACCCTTCTTCCAGGTTTCTTCAAAGCTGGAGGGAGTCACATGGCCAGTGGCCAGGTGTGTCTTTGGCCTTCAGAGGCTGATTGATCCCTGGAGCTTTGCTCATTAGCATGTCCATAGGCAAACATTCCTAGCCCATTATTCAAGCACATTCAGAGAGACTTCCAGTCTCCATACAGAGTACAGATTCCTAACTCCACACACAGATATTATACAGATATATGAAGAGCAGATACAGAATCAGAAGAAAGTAAGCTTTTGTTTGACCCCTCACATGGCCCCCTTTATACAACTTTTGGGGCGAACACCCCCCCCCCCATTGGTGCAGCAGTGACCCGGCTCGGTCCGTCACAGTCCAATAATGTGACAGTCCCTCCAAAGGACATAGTGAGCAATTAGAGGGTAATGAGGAGAATCAAATGAGGACATATTTATGAAAGTCAAGGAGGACAAAAATTCCAAAAGAAGAGCATGGACAACTGTCAAAAATAGCTGAAAGGCCAAGGAGGATTAGGATGAAATCCTGGTTCTGAAAACTGGCTAGGAAAAGGTCATTAGATTATTTGATGAGTATGATGTCAAAAGAATGACAGGGACAAAAGCCATACTAATGAGGGCCTAGGGGAAAATTAGGTTCCTGTGGACAGGCTATTGTGGACAGTGAGTTTAATGAATTTTGACATGAAAGAGGTAAGGGAGATGGGATGAAAGTTGAAGAGGAGCATGAAACATTAAGAAAAAAATCAGGATTTTTTTTATGGGTTTCCTTCAGTTGTCTTGGGAACCATTCTTTACCAGCCGTGAAGGACAGACATCTGTTTTGAAATGGATACTTCTGAAGACTTCCATGTTTCCATCTTGGTGAATGGCCCATACACAGGGCAGTTCTACATTACATCTTAAGTTGATATAATTTACATTGTTCTTGGGTGTGAAAAAACCCTCTTCCTAGCAACACAAGTTTTTTGCTTTCCACTAAGAGTTATGTTGGCATAGTTTTCACTTCTCTCAGAGGAATTTGCCAGCTGTCTACACTGTCCGCTTGATTTTGTGCAAAATCACTGACGTTCTACTGTCTGAAATCAGTGCTTCTTGTGCAAATGCTTTGACGTTCCTGTTCGGGCAAAAGCCCTTTTCCAGAAACGTTTTTGCACAAGAGGGCCAGTGTAGACAACTAAAAACTGTTTTGCGCAAAAAAGCCCCAATGGTGAAAATGGCGATTGGGGCTTTCTTGTGCAAAACAGCGTCTAGATTGGCAAGGATGCTTTTCTGCAAAAAGTGCTTTTGTGGAAAAGCGTCCGTGCCAATCTAGACGCTCTTTTCCGCAAATGCTTTTAATGGAAATACTTTTCCGTTAAAAGCATTTGCGGAAAATCATGCCAGTCTGGACGTAGCCTTACTGATTCTGTTCAGTTTGTCAGCAAAGCAGAATTATAATTTTCTACATTAAGAGGTGTTTTAGTCCAAGAGTGGGTAGATTGAATGGATCAGGCATTTTACCATGGAAAATAGTTCTATCAGTTGTGATTTGGCAGTTTAGAGCAATTACTCTCCATTCATTTTAATTAAAATGCACAATTTAGTGTGCATATAAATTATTGTGGCTACACTTAAAACTTTCCTACTTCCAGACCTTGTCCCTACATTTCAGGTAGGAAATTGCATAGAACATGTATCATCTTTCTAATTGGTGGAACTTTTAAAGGGTTCTCGTTGTGGCAATGATCCAACAAAGCATTTCAACATTTATTTAAGTCAATACCAACTGAACTGCTTAAAGTGAAGGACATTCATAAGTAGACTGCTGGATCAGATTCTATTTGCGTATATTATATCTTTGCTGTACACAAATACAATGTATTGTTTTAATTTTGAGACTGGTAAAATAGTGAATGAATTTCTCTCTCTCTCTCTCTCTCTCTCTAATGCTTTGTTTTACAGCAAACATTTCCTTGTAATTCCACATAGAACTTCATTGTAAGTGATTTTAATTCCAAATCAAGTGCTACTAAAATCTGCTCTATGCACTGTTCAATCAATAAAGTTTGGACAAGCTAATCTGATCTTTCCATCAGCTAGCCCAGTTGTCATTCAGTGGACACCTGGGAGCATCAGTATAAAACACTGTTTGTTAAAGTAAATGATTATTTCTTGGACAAAGAAAACAAACAACTAAGAAAAATAGGAAAGAGATATAGACTCGTAGGGTATGTCTACACTACCCCCCTGTACGTTCCACGAGGCGTACAGATAGATCGGAATGGCTACATAGTTCGAACTATCTAGCCCGTGCCGCGTGTAGCCGCGCAGCACGGGGTTCGAACAAGCCGGCTTTTAAAAATGGCGGAGCCGGCTTTATGCTAATGAAGCCCGGGAAATTCAAATCCCGGGCTTCATTAGCAAGTTCGGTATGCATACATTACACCCCTAGTTAGAACTAGGGGGGTAGTGTAGACATACCCATAGACTCTAAGGTCAGAAGGGACCATTATGATCATCTAGTCTGACCCCCTGCACAATGCAGGCCACAGAATCTCACCCACCCACTCCTGGAATAATCCTCTCACCTATATCTAAGATATCGAAGTCCTCAAATAAATTGGGGATTACAAGCAACAGTTCTATGTATTGGACCATGATTCTGCAGCATTCTGAGGACTATGTTGAAACTGCAAGCTATCATTTTAAAAGTGGGATGGAGGTGGAAGTAGGGGTCTTGTATTCAGTCTAAAAGTTCCCATAACGGTATGAGCAGACTCACTTTGCAAACATCTTAAAGCAAGGAGGGATGGCTTGTGTCTCTTTGTTTTAAAGAGCAACCTGCTTTTTTCCCCCTCTTGCTCTGTTTTCATTTTTTGTTTGTTTGTTTGATTGATTGATTTTGTACTACTGCTCTGAATTGTCTGGCTATTCCAAAGGAAGGATATAAGACATGGAATCAATCAGGCCACAACTTTATTATTAGATGTCTGGGACTACCTGGCAGAACAAAAGTGTGCGGTGCAGGTAACACCCATGTTGATTCTCCAATTATCTAGAGGGCTTTTTACAGCTCTCCTTCTTTTCCAATCAAGCCCCTCCGTCAAATTCATTGCCAGAATCTTATCATACATCCCTCCCCGGTAGGAGGGTTAAAGTGTGCTATAGTAATGGAGACTTGGCTCCCTGCCATAACAATAATAGGAGTCCCCAACTGTCCTTCCATTTATACCTATAGAACATCTCTTTTAAAGTCCTTTCCCAACCCATTTATCTGGTCAATGTCTACCTTTCCTATATGGTACCAGCACTGGATATCTGCAACAAGGAGGTGCCAGCTATTAGCTTGACTGCTTCTGTCCCAAACCCAGCTAGGTTCCCAGTCATCTCATAATGTCATCTTTTATATTGGCCAAAACAAATGGGCTCCAAAGCTTTACTAGGAAACTCCATCCTCCCTGAACATCCATGTCAATGAAAATATGATCCTGTTTTCCAACCTATAAGGCCACTAGCTTGTTTTCCTATGTGTATAAATAACATCCCTGTGCCCACAGATCCATCCCAACTTCTCCATGACCAGTGTGCCAATGCTTGGAATGGAATCATAACTCATTAATGATAACTGACCATAATGTATGAACATACTTTATGTTCCCAAAAGCTAATGCCCAATTGTCAGAATTGCCTGTGTCCCTGTGTCCAGCTGCCCCATTGCTGGACTGTGAATGACAGAACCAAAAGTCATGGGGAAAAACCAAGCTCACGGCCTTTCTGGGAGATAACTTATGTTGCCCAAGTCTCCTTAATCAGTTGGTAACCATCAGAAGTTTACTGTTCTTGTTTGCCTCTCCTGGTGTATATTTCATACTTCCACATATTTTAATAAAAGCAGGGAAGTAATTGGCATTAATTTTGGAAAATACCAGAATCAGGGTTCATGAATATAAACCATGAGTAAAAGTCTCAATGTTAAGTACACTGAGCAGAGTCCTATTCCTCCCAGGTTCTTAAGCACAGCAACCTAAATGTCCCTTTACATGTCTGACCCTTCTCTACACCCCACTCATAGTTGCCATCATTGACCAGTGCAGACCACAGAGTTCAAAAGTGCATCTGCAGAGTTCACCTCCCATTCTGGGTGGGGTAAGAGGCATCTTTCTCACATCACTGGTCACTAACAATGCATCTGCTCACTGCTCTCTGCCACAACCCTGGTGGCTGCTTGTTGCACCTTTCCACCACAGCTCTGCTGGCTGCTCATTGTACCTCTCCACCACCTCCCTGCTGGCCACTTATCACATCTCTCCACAATTGTCCTGATGGCTGCCAGGCACCATCAACTGCCATCCACCTCTTGGCTGTGACTTCTGCACACCAGTCTCAAGTGATTTCAGCTCCCAGTGATTTCAACTCTTAGCAAGCAGGATAGAAAAAAAAATTACTCCAACACAATTAACATAAGAAAAAGGCTCTTATTGGTGCCTATTTAGCTCTGTTCTTAGAACACTGGGGAGAAACACATCAAAGGAGTATACACAGGGGGAGCCCTTACGCCCTCTGCTCTCATAGAGCTCTGAAAGTCGAGCCCCTGCTTAGCAAGATTCTTTCTGCTAACTATGAGCCCTTTCCTTTGAAAAAGTTTGTAGGGTTACTTTTCTGTATTCCCCCAAAATTACAAAGATTGGATACCATATTTTAAATATCCCTTCATTTAATACAAAGAGAGCTGGTGTTGGGTCAGTAATTAAGTTGATTTCAATGAGCAAAATACCACTCCATCTGCAGAATATTGAACAAATCTAGGCAAAGCAGGAGTAAACTCTGTTTACATGGACACATCCAAGATCTCTTCCCCCTTTCCAGCTAGCTGTAAGGGAAGCATCACTTCAGACCCTGCTTTCACTAGTATGTTCCTTAGAGCTGACTAACAAGACAATTTCTCCCTTTTTGTTCTGTTTCCGCAGAGAGCATCTGTCCTTTGCCCTTAGCAATTGCTTGAAAGGTGACTCACTAATAACTCTAGCCTCAGAACAGCTTGGGAGGGGGTCCAGAGGTGGGGCACAATGAGCGAATGAGACTGCAGGCTGCCTTGCTAGCCATAACCATCTCCCCTTCTGGAGCTACTCTGCTGTGCCTGCTTCACTCTGCCCTAGCCAGAGGAAGGGAGAAATTGATCCTCTTCTCCCTTTCTTATTCTTGCTTTTACATAGAGCCATGTGGCTGAGACATGCTGACATGCTGTGCTGCCTCCTGCTTCAGATAGCTGTTGTAAAATAGAGACTTCAGGTGCAGCGTTGTCCTTCAAAATCCTGCTTTCCTAGGGTACGAGTCAGTGCTGTTTGCAGCAGTTTTCATCCCCTCACCCTAGCTATTAGCACAGTTCCCTTCATTCAGCCAGTCCACCAATCACCTCTTCCTCTGCCTGCACTTAAAGGTACGAGGTTGTGGTGCTTAGATATGAAATGGCGCGACATTGCAAGCAATGTCATTTTTATCATCTGCCTCTTCTATTCTATGCCATGAGCCATAACAGAAAAAATGGTTGATGAAGTTCAGATCATATATAAGAGTACAGATTAAGTGGCTCCTTATGATAATATGGATATTTGCAATACAGTGACAAAGAAGAAGAATTTGCAACGTATACTCGGGCGCTTGAGTAGTATTTCTATGTGAAATTCTATAGAATATATTGATAAACGAGAACTGTTGTTTCTCTAGTATTTGTAGGTAAAAACACATTTACCTTCTTTTAAAGTTTGTTTTCTACAAGAATATGGTAAGTTGGAATGTAAGGCACTAATACAAATACAAAAGAAACATGAGGTACCTACTGCCATTTTTTATCAGAACAATATAAGTTTCATCTAAGAAACCAAATAAAAAATAAAAGTATCTCGGAGTTTTTGGCAAGTCTGAAAAAAACCCTATTATTCATTGTTTGTTAACTTTCAGAAAGCGGCTCTTGTATCAATTTGTGTATGGTTTTAAAAAAAAGAATTAAAAGAGAGGCTGATAAATAAAATGTGTGTCCAGGAACTGTCATTAGACAGAGCAGCAGATATTTCTCAGACTACACAAAGAAAAAAATGCACCAAAATTTGAAATCAAACAGGACCCTTTGTGCCAGGTCTGAATAGGAATTGTTAGCAAGGAGTGGAGATGATAAAGAACCTAGATCAGCAATGACTAAAAGAGACAAATAAAATGGAGGAAGCAATGTTTAATAGACAGCCAATAAATGGTTTCCATTGTCACCACCCCTGTTATAACAATTGTAACATCATCTCTGATCTCTAATTGACCAGCATCTCTGATCTCTAATACGCTGCAGTGCAAGAAATTCCATAAGAATGGATATGCTGCCTGGGCTTGCCACAGTGCACCACATCACACTGCAAAAGATACCCAAGATACCGAAAGACATCAATGTGAACACGGAGGAGTTGGGCTCAGAAGCAGATGAAAGGTTGTGTGAGATAAGCTGTATACACTGGACGATGAGCAGACATACATTCCCCAGATTATGTTGTTATAAAGTAAAATGATACTGAAAATGAAATAAATATAGGCATGATAATGGCCAGGACTTCTGAAGGGATGTGCAAATATGTATTTATTGAGGTAAGATTAAGAGAAACAAATGTGGATTTACAGAATTTTACTAAAGGACAGATTGTTGTATTAAGCGATCTCCTATCAGTGCAATTTCTCAAGGCATCTGTTGACAATTAGTGTTAATTGTAATTGAAATAATCCCCCATGCCCCCAACACACACACTAATGGGCAGAGAATGGTTATACATACTTAAATTGGATAGGAGTATAATAAGAAAGAAAGAAAGAAAGAAAGAAAGAAAGAAAGAAAGAAAGAAAGAAAGAAAGAAAGAAAGAAAGAAAGAAAGAAAGAAAGAAAGAAAGAAAGAAAGAAAGAAAGAAAGAAAGCCCAGACTACCTAACAATCTAGAACTCAGAAGATACCAGCAGAGTTGTTTTATTCCCCATAAAGACATCAGTAACATACTAGTGTTGATTTACTTACAGTGAAAGCACCTGACAAAAGATAGAAAACATAAACCTTCCAGGTTTTCATGTCTTAGATACACAGGCTACGTCTAGACTGAATCCCTCTGTCGACAGAAGGAAGCAAATCAAGCACTTTGAAATTGCTAGTGAAACAGGGATTTAAATATTCCGCAGTTCATTAGCATAAACATGGCCACCGCTTTTCTTTTTAAATGGAGCTTTTTTAAAAAAACGGCAGTCTAGATGCGTATCTGTCGAAAATAAACCCTTTTTTGACAGATCATGTATTCCTCCAACAATGAGGTTTACAGGATCTGTCGAAAAAGGGTTTATTTTCAACAGATTCGGGTCTAGCCTGCTGGTTATTTTCGAAAAAGCTCCATTTTTAAAAAAGGCGGTGGCCATGTTTACGCTAATGAAGTGTGGGATATTTAAATCCTTGCTTCATTAGCAATTTCAACGTGCTTGATTTGCATCCCTCTGTTGACAGAGGGATGCAGTCTAGACGTAGCCACAGTGTTGATATGAAATTACATAGAAAAGAATGAAGTGGTGGTGGAGGAGCTGTAGCAAACCAAATATTGGGTAGCATGTTTGGTAGAGGTAAAGGGGAAGAGAATGGAAAGACACATTGATCAATTGTTATGATACGTTAGCTGAGTGTGGTTACAGAATATTGCATCTAAAGCAAATAAAAATGTTTTTAGGTTTTACTGGCCAGAAGGGAAGGAAGAGATGGTACTGAAAGATGATGGCTGTGAGAGGGAGATTGTTCTTGCTGGGCATGTTCCAAACAGTATACACAAGGAACAAGACCTAGCCCCGGTGCTACTTTTCCTCCTTGACGGCAGCAAAACCTCCCTTCAGGTAAACCTTGTGATTTTCTTTACTGTTAGTTATTAAGTAGGGAAATTATAGGTAGATGTGTTGTGTGGTGCAGACTACTGGAATTACAGGCCTTTGGTTTAATAGCAAAGATTCTGGGTCCTCTTTGCAGCTTACAAGGCTCTGTCGCATCATGTGAATAGAGTTAATTTGCAGATAGGTGGTGTGAGATGGGGTAAGTTGTGTGTTTCTATTTTAGGGAGGTTTGTGTGTTTGTTTCATTGTTGTTACTTAGGATTTTTTCCACATTTTTCAGTTTTTGATTGTTCTGAATTCTGGGAAATAAGGTAGCACTACATTGCCACGTTAGAGCAAATATATTTGTGTATATTTTTCTATCTTACTGTTTTTGTCTGCCATAACGAAACATAGCATCTTCAATTACTTTTCTCTTCCCTCTAACACTCCCAGGGTTGGCTTAGAGAAATGTTTTGGTGAATCTTGGTTATCAAAGAAAATATGGAATGTACTGAAATTTGCCAGATAGTTCTTTAGTCATTCATTAGCAAGTGTTATTCTTAAAAAAACACCATCACTTTCTAATTATATTACCTTTCTTTCTCTATTTTGTTTGGTTGGGCATAAGTTTTAAAAAAAAGATTTGGATGCCAATTACATTTGAAGTGCCACTAATGTCACCACTTTCCTCATTTCTTAGGCTATGTCAATATTGCATGTTTATTTCAAAATAGCTTATTTCAAAATAGCACCTCCACACTACACATGTCCTTCAAAATAGTGCTGAGCTATTTTGAAATAGAGTGTCCACACTGATTGGAGCCTGAAATGCATTTAAAGCCCCCCTGGAAGCACTTCAGGCAGGGCATCAGTACAGCAGACACTTCCTGGAGCTGTTTCCTGAAGCTATCTGAGCCTCGTGCTTAAAGGAACCCCCCTGTAAAATCATGCCTTAGGCTCTTCACCTTTGCCTAATCCTCGAGAGACAGTAAACTCTTTTCACTGCCTGTTCTGGTTGCCCTTGCAGACGCTGCAGCCATGGAGCCAGACCTGCTGCAAAGCAGTCACTGGCTCTTAGACCTCATTCCACACCTCCTGGTGCAGTTACTGCAGGCTTCCCTCTTGCCTCCTACTGAGCCCTCCCTGCAGTGAGCACTTTTGAGGTCCACAAGAGGAGGGGAGCAGTGGAGATGTCAGTTGTGGTGAGAACAGTCATAGTTGCAGCTGCGAGAAGCCTCCAGAGGCCAATTATGTCAAAATAACAGCACCAGAGCACCCACCCTAATGCTATTTTGAAATAACTATTTCAAAATTAGCATTATTCCCCCCAAAAACCAGGAGTACAGATTTCGAAATAAGTAGCCAATTATTATGAAATAACAAGCGTGGAAATAACAGGCTTCATTTATAAATTTGACCTACAGGGGTTATTTCGAAATAGCATCCTAGTGTAGACCAGGGCTTACATACTACATTGTTTAGCATTATACAAATACTTCAAGTAGAAAAGGGCATCAATCTTTCTTAAGATATTTCATTTGTACCAAGTATTTCCCCCCCACTAGCATCTTTAAATTTTCTGTGCTTATTCTTTACAAGTTTCTGAAGTTGAAAAAAAAAATCTCAGTTGCATCTTTCCATCAGGTGGTTACCAAAAAATCATCAGTATTTCTTTTTTTGAATATCAACTCTTCAGACCACTTTTCAGTGCCATCTTGGAAGTCATGTAGATAAAAGTGTCAATTTTCAGGTTTCTAGAATGTGTTTGAAATGGGCAAATGTGATCTGATTCTCATACTTGCACAAAGGTAGACTGGATCTCTGTCAGACAATATAACCCATAGGTCTTTTCCCTCCTTATTTTTATTGTTAAATAAAGGTAATACATGTGAATATGAACCTAAATTTATAATATAAATCATTAACAGGTTAGAAATTACTGACATTGCTTCTAAAAAATAAGATTAAATACTGAAGGATGTCAGTAGTGTATGTCAAAAGAAAACTCACTATGATTATAAATATTTTGGAGAGTAGAAAAGCATAGTGTATGATTATTCTAGTAAAGGTGTGTCACAACACATATAAACAATTGGGTGAATCCATAAACCATATGTGCTTCTTTTAGTGATTTGTGACACAATTTGAATATTTAAACATATTTCTATGCATTCAGGTTCTGTACTTAAACTGGGAATGGCATCAAGCTGTGTTTTCAATTAACTTTTTTAAAGACACTCTTTGCAATTTCAGCAGCTAGGAATCCCATCACTGAGAAGTAATATCAGCAATCTGTTTCTAGCTTTATAATTACACCAGAAATCTTTTGACAGTGAAGTGCTCATTTTACATGCAAGAGACCAGACAACATATTCAGTCAATAGCACTATTTTTTTTAAAGTAAGAGTCATCTTATTGAATTGCTGGATATTTTTTCCTGTGTGTATCTCTTTAAAATATGTGTTGCAGTTTCCGCTACTTAATGTAATTTATTATATGTAATGTATTTCTTTCCACTTCCACAAATATTTTAATTTCTATTGTATGTCTATACATAGTTATCTTCTCGTTCATTATTTCTCTTTCTGTTGTTCTCACTATCTAATCCTGAGGGCATAGTTCCAAAATGTGGATTCATCTTCCATTTAATCTTCCCACTTTCTTATTTTCCAGTTTGTTTCCTTGCCTCTCTCAGTAATTGAAATGACCTTTTTGAGTACCCCTTTGAAACCAATCAGTCTTTCATGCTGATATGCAGAACA
Organism: Pelodiscus sinensis; assembly: GCF_049634645.1. Lineage (NCBI taxonomy): Eukaryota > Metazoa > Chordata > Testudines > Trionychidae > Pelodiscus > Pelodiscus sinensis. The sequence goes on from NC_134711.1 coordinate 256,951,406, forward strand.
AGCCCAGTTTGAATATTTTTTTTTTAGTTACTCATGCCCAAATATTTTATTGGAATATATAGGGAAAGTAGATTTTTGTAATGTGCAGAAGTAAAAATAAATAACTATGGATTTTGATGAAACCTTACAAATGTTTGCCTTGAGTTGAAGGATGTAAAATTTGGCAAAGGTAAGAACAAGTTAAAAATGCTGTCAATGGAAGATGCATTTCAACCATAACATATGCTGATTGCTAATGTCACTTCTATTTGTGTGTGTGTGTGGAAAGGGAATGTTCTGATAGGAATGCTATTTCAAAGAAAGAAATTGTGAGGTGTACCCTAAACATGGTCAGACTTTGGACTAGACTACTGTCCCCAGGAAGTTTGTTCCAAGAATAATGCCATTCACAGAAAATGCTTCATCTCTGACTCATGTGTACTTCATTCTGGATTCTGAACTATTTTCTTCTTTAGTATCCCAGAATTTTGTTGGGTTGCAGATGGAGATGTAGTAGCTGACATGACTGGGCTGGGTGTTTATAGTTTTAAAGATCAAGATTGTTCTCTTGAACAGGCAACAAAAGTAGACTGCATTTTCTCTGGCTTCTGTCCTTTCAGATACTGATCTCTTCTAAGTATTGTGATGTAGCAATGCTATTGATAATGCTTTTAAGATATGAGGCATACAGGTGGGTTTCTTCAGTCATTTTGTTTTCTGCAGTGTTTGTTTTATCTCACACCCCATTTTGCTTTCTCCAGCATCTGTTTTATCTCATCACCTCTCCAAATAGTCTTACGTTCATACTGAATATATGGAATACATCCTTGAGGGACTCTGCATATTAAAACTTTTGTGAAGAAGAAGGAATAGTTGCCTACCATTACTTTCTAGTACATAGTACAGAGGTGTAATTGTAGTGTTTTTCCTCTACTCGGGGGCTACGTGTACACTGGCGCGTTCACACGCAAAAACTCTTTTGTGGAAGAATTCTTCTGCAAAAACTCTTCCAGAAGAGAGCGTCTACACTGGCATGTACTTTTGCGCAAGACATGTGCTTTTGCGCAAGAGCATCCATGCCAGTGTAGATGCTCTCTTGCGCAAGAAAGCTCTGATGGCCATTTTAACCATAGGGTTTTCTTGCGCAAGAAATTCATGTTGCCTGTCTACACTGGCCTCTTGTGCAAGAACAGTTGCGCAAAAGGGCTTATTCCTGAGTGGGAGCATCAGAGTTCTGGTGTAAAAAGCCCTGATTTCATACATTAGAACATCAGTTTACTTGCGCAAGAACACGTGGCCAGTGTAGACAGGCAGCAAATTTTTGCGTAAGAGCAGCCGCTTTTACACAAGATTGCACCAGTGTAGACACAGCCTAGCTGTATTACATAGAAATTCAGAAGCACCTTGTGATCAGCTGTCTCAAAAGCAGCAGAGATTGAGTACCATTTTATAGACATGAACAGGTTTAAATTGCTTTAAAAGGAGGAAGTCATAGAATCAGACCCAAATAAATATGCTAATATGAGACCAGTATGCATGAAAGTAGAACTATGCTCAAATGTATTGTGTGTGTGGTGGATTTTTTTTAATTACACAAATGTACTCTTTATGGTTGAACACTTGCTGTCTGTATCTCTCTATATGTAGCTCATTAATAATTTATCTTAAAATTAATCATAACATTTTATTAGTGTTCCTTAATTGCTTATTGCAATAATAAGTTATTGAAAAAAGAGTTAATATTTAGAGAAACCATATAATCACAAGTAAGTACTCAACAATAAACATAAGGATATTGCAATTAACTTATGGAGAACATTTAGATGATGTGGCTGCTTTAGTTTTTATTAGAAAGGACTAGAGTGATATATTTTCACTCAATAATATTTTAAGAAATAAATATCATGCCATGCAGAACTACTTCCATCATCTCTCTGCTTCTCAACTGGGCTGTGAAGCATCAGATCACTGTGACAAAGGGATCTGAGGTAAATGTCCTCCACTGTTTGTTATTGTTCATTTATATATATATGACAGAGTTCATCAGGATACGTAGTTTCTTTGATTTTAATGGCCCTACCTTAATTGCTACAAAATGAGGCTCTGCCCCTACACTGTTGAAGAGTCTGTTTCTCACATAGGTTGGTCACAAACTAATGTCAATCATAAAGTCTAACTCCTGATACTGCAAATCCATACTCATATGAGTAGTCTTTGTATACTTGAGTAGTGCCATTGATTTCAAAGGGATCTCTCAAATGAATGAGGACTACTTGTGGGAGAAAAGCTCAAGCTCCTGATTATCAGGTGGAATGAAGGCGGGGGAAAAGGATCTGCTGTTGTTTAATCTGTTGGTCACTGGTACAAATGAGTATCTTCCCTGTTAGCATACAGAGATGTCTCTATGGCCATAGACACCATAGTCTTCAGAGCTTTTAGGATAATGTGGTGTCCAGTATTGGACCCAGACACTATAATCTCATAGTTTTTTAATTAGCAAAATTATATCATTCACTTAATGTTTATTACAATATTATTTTTCAAGTGAAGCTTTTCAATCATATAATTACGTCCTTGTGTTTCCTTTTAAACAATTCAATAATTCTAAATTAACAATTTTTATTATACTTGGAAATTAACAGACTAAGTAGGTGTTATTGATTAGGTAGGATCATTAATGTACTGATTTCACTCATGCTTTTTATTCTTCTATTGTATACAATATTGTTAGTTATTTCAAACCATTTGGCTTGTTGACCTAAGTAGGCTACTTACATATGCTATTCTATTATGGCAACTGTACTAACCTCAAAGGAGAACAAAAAGAATTACCTGAGTTAATTGACATAGTTACTTATTCACAAGGTAGGAATCCACAGATATATACATAAAGAATAGTCATAGAACTGTAGCCGTTTTAGTCTGGTGTAGCTGAAACAAAATACAGGACAATGTAGTACTTTAAAGACTAACAAGATGGTTTATTAGATGATGAGCTTTCGTGGGCCAGACCCACTTCCTCAGATCAAATAGTAGAAGAAAATAGTCACAACCATCCCCCTTCTGTTCTGAAATATGATTTGTCCTTTTCATATGTGTTCATTTTTTTAAAATTGTATCCTTTGGTATATATGGTTGTGACAGTTTTCTTCTACTATTTGATCTGAGGAAGTGGGTCTGGACCATGAAAGCTCATCATCTAATAAACCATCTTGTTAGTCTTTAAAGTGCTACATAGTCCTGTATTTTATATATACATAAATTAATTCTGCTTAGAAGGAAAGAATCTGATAGCTGGCATTTCTCTAAATTTATTTGTGTGTTTTCTGAACTTGGCTTATGCTACCTATTTCACTAATAACATAAGAGGCAACTGTCTTCTCCATTCAGTAAAAATCTCATTCTATATTGTATCTTTGACTCAACAATGTCACTATAAAAGCCTCACATGACCTTCTGTAGAAGTTTCCATCAAGTTTCCCATACAGAGATCTGTTTGGTTCCACTGAGGGGCCCATAACAGAGATTGGCTCAGTTATTTTGTAATTAATTTATTTTTGTCAAATTGCTAACTCGCAGCCTAAAAATTGCCACTGTTTTTGTCAGTACTATCCACCAAGTTACCTGGCAGTTTCCAGCTCCTTTTCTTGTAACTAGAGAATGAAGAAACTCAGAAGGGTTGAGAAATAGGTGTGGGTTCACATCCCAACATTTACTTATCTAATGCTCATTGGATAATATTGAACTTCTAAGTTAAGAAGTCACATTAATTTTTCATCCCATCTTCCTGCTTTCCTTTGGAATTTTGTCACTTGCACTTTTAGTCCCCAAAGAAGAAGGAAGAACAGAGTTTCTTGAAAAGGTATTTGAATTTTATCAAACCTCCTAAAAGAATTATTTGAAGTTGGGGCTTCCTGCTGTGGTGAATGCTTTTTTTTTTTCTAAACCAATAGGAACAACCTTTTTTGGAAATTAATTTTTTGGTGTCCACTAGAACTCCTTCATCTTGCTTCTTAAACCTGAAATTGCTGCTAAACAGTCAGCGTTAAAGACTTCACTTCTAAAACAGGTCCAGCAGGCAGAAATTGATTTTTTTCTTTCTTAGACATCCTGACTTTTGAAAGAATGCCTCTTTGCAGACCATATTATTTAATATTTATTATCCTGGAGTACCCTGTATGAGTTTTGGAGCAGTGTTGTGTTGGATGCTATACAAACAGATAAGGCAAAGTCCCTGCTCAATGGAACTTAATAGGCAGGACACAGAAAGCATTATGGACACACAACATATGAGCAACATGTCAATGATCTGTTTTACATTTTACCCTTTCATTTTATTTATTTATTTATTTATATTTTCACTTTTACCACTTCCCCACCTTCCCATTCCACTTACATATGAGCTAAGCGACCAATGATTTCTGGAAAAAAAATTAGTGAGTGGCATGATGGTGATCCTAGTGTAGTGAATGTCCACAATGAGTTAGGCTAGGACTCTTAACCCATTTCATAGTGGATACTTCAGAGTCATTAGAGAGCAATAATTTTACATATTATGCTTACAAACCAGATTCAGATTGATGACCTGATAGTAGATATCTCTTTATCCCTAATTATCCTGAATGAATGGTTCAGGATTGAGGTAAGATTGTTCTGTGTATCACTGATTATTCTGAAGTAACTATTTTGTTTCTAATAAAGAAATATGACAGCAAAGATGGTTAGCATATGTTTCATTCATTATACGGCAATTGGGAAACAATGCACAGAAACATTACCCTTAGAAAATGTGCAGGCAGACTGTTGTAATGAGCTTGAATAATATAAACATAATAGTTTGTGGTATTTTATGTTACAATCAACTTTCATGGAGCTGGCAAAGAAAACATGCTTGATTTATATTTTCAAATATTTACTTGCAATATTGCAAAGGTAGGGAACACAAACAACAGAAATTGTTAGTAAGGATATTTAGTAATGAACAATGGTTTAGGGATACTAGCGTCTCGTGTTTGTCACAAATATTAATGTTTAATGATAAATTTTAATGTTATTTAAATGTACACTCTCCATTAAGCCAACATTTTCACTTTCACCTGTGTGTCAGTGAAAGTGAGTCAAAGGTAGGTCGTTCAACACTACTTGCATTGTACTCTAAGAAAATACAATCTGCAAGCTATTTAGCTGATATGAACCAATCACAGCTAAAGAACATGAACGATTTGTAAGTCCATGCTGGGTACATTCTGATTGCAATCAAGGATCATGAAAGCATCTATCCAAAAGCATTGAAAATTAAATATATTTGGAATTCTGGGAACTCACTTATTGTATGTGTAATTCCATTTCTATCTTAAGATTGCACTTTTTATTTCCCCAGTCACAAAATGAACTTGGCCTTCTTAAGTAAATGAAAATTAAAATGTTATGTATCCTTCATGTTTCATATAGGGGTCAACACTTATTTAGCTATGTGCATAGTCTCACCTACTTACAGGTCTGCTGAGACCCTGATATTTCCTTTGTAGGCTTTTAAGTTTAGCCTCTGTGTGAACCATTTATTTCATTTCTACCCCTCTTATTTCTATTTCTCACAGGCAAATCTCAAGGAATTGAGTTGGAAGATAGCTCTAGACACTGAAAGTCAAGGAGATCAATGAAAAACACTAAATTATAGGAGCACACTGCAGAACAAATAATGGAGAGAACTAACCTCACTTGCCGCAACTTTACCTTTCATATATACCACTGCAACTTACAACAACAGATAAGCATATCGGCTAGATATAAGCATATTGGCTAGACATTTCTTCAAGAAAGAACAGCAGTGAAATAATATATACAACAAATAAATTGATATTTAAATTGTAATTGTGATGCTAATAGACCAGAGACCAGCTCAAACCAAGATTACTCTTTGAAATAAGGGATAAGGGATCTTTCGGAAAAGGCTTTATTTTCCTCAATATCAGCTTCTAGACTGGCACTTTTTTCCGGCAAAGCTCCGTGCCGAAAAAAAGCGGCAGCCATTTTTATGCTAATGAAGCGGGGGAGATTTAAATCCCCGCTTCATTAGCAATTGCGATACATCTAATTTACATCCCTTTTACGAAAAAGGGATATAGTCTAGACTTAGCCCAAGTGTTTACTTTGTAACTATAACAGTAGTTGCTATGAAACTGGAAACCCTACAGTCAGGAGAAAAGCATTGCTAAGTGTGAGGTACTTGTTTATCACAAGAGTTGTCATCTCCTGCCTAACAAAACAAGGCCCCATAGACACCAGAAAAATCATTGTGGAGCATCAGCAGACAGAAGACAGTGTTGATTGTTCCCACTACACCCACAAAGAGGGAGAGTGCACAAAACTTCATCCCTTCACAATTTGCACTCTAGAGGAAGGGAATAAAAATCAATGACCAAAAGAATCTGTATCAAAGTTATTAGTGGTGGTGCTGATGGTGTAACCATGGTAACTGTGTATTTGGTGTTTCTTATTACTACTTCAAGCCATGGGGTATGGCAGCACTCTCAGCATCCCTAGTTTTATCACCACCAGCTTTGAATCTCCATTTTGTCCCTGAACTACATTGACCTGATTGCCATTCTCAAACTGTGGCCCCACACTTCCTTCTTTGAATAATCATAGTAACAACAACAAAAAGAACAACAACAAAATAGAGATAATTCAGAGGTATATATTTCCAACAATTCTAAAACATGTCCAATGCCTTCTTACTCGTTTGATTACCAGGATATAATGGCATAATAACTCTTAATATTGTTGTCAGTCCCTTAAAATTAGCTAGACTAATCAAACTGTGTGATCCAGCTTTGTTTAGGAGGCACAAAATAAAGAGTGAGTTTGAGGAGGTATGAAATTGAATTATCTCTTGGATAAGACTAATAATGAAAATCTGTTCCTATGAGACTTTTTTAGCACCAAGCCACAAAGATGACGTGAGAATGAGCCTGCCTTATGTAATGTCTTTATTAATTTTTTTTCCAATAAATCTTGGAATCTGGAAAGCTAATTTCAAGAGTTTTCAAGTTCTAAAAACCCTACAGAACCATGGAAGGAATTCTCAAATCTGTCTGAATTGTTGTGTGTATGAATATTGTTTTTTTCTTTAGTATTTAATTGGAGTAGTCTAATAGCATTTGCATGATTACCTCTCTTAGGCTATGTCTATACTGCAGTTATTTTTCATAAAAAGATACTCAAATTGCAAACCACATTTGTGTACCTTTTTCCCATTCTTTTTTCGGAAGAGGCTTTTCTGACATTTAGCCTGTCTACATGGGGCCAAAATTTGGAAAAACCTCCTCTTTTGGAAGAGTCCTTATTCCTCATAAAATGATTAATTATTTATTCCCTTGGGGTATGTCTACACTACAAAGTTAATTTGAACTAACAGCCGTTAGTTCAAATTAACTTTGATAGGCGCTACACAGGCAAACCGCTAGTTCGAACTTAATTGGAACTAGCAGAGCGCTTAATTCAAACTAGGTAAACCTCATTCTACGAGGACTAATGCCTAGTTCGACTTAAGTAGTTCGAATTAAGGGCTGTGTAGCCACTTAATTCGAACTAGTGGGAGGCTAGCCCTCCCCAGCTTGCCCTGGTGGCCACTCTGGGCACCACTAGGAAAGCTTGTCTGCCCCCCTCCCGGCCCCAGAGCCCTTAAAGGCACGGTCTAGCTACGGTGCCCGTGCCAGGTGCAAGCCTGCCAGCACCCAGCCAGCAGACCCTGCACCTGGCACGGCACGAGCCAGCCACCTGCTGCAACCCAGCCCTCTGCCTCTTCCTGGGACCAGGCTGGCGGCTTCCAGGAGCCTGCTCGGGTCTGCAAGAGGCGGGCGCCCGCCTGGTCTAGTACGGAGATCGTGGACATCATCCAGGTTTGGGGGGAAGCCTCCAATGTCCACAACCTCCGCACTAGGCACAGGAAAGTGGCCATCTAGGGCAGGATAGCTGCCAGTCTGGCCACCCAGGAGCAGGTTTGCATGAAAATCAAGGTGGTCCACTGAGACCCCCGACCCTGAGCCCTGAGCTTAGAACATAAAAACATAAGAACAACCATACTGGGTCAGACCAAAGGTCCATCTATCCCAGTAGCCTGTCTGCCAACAGCAGCCCATACTAGGTACCCCAGAGCGGATGGACTGAAGACAATGACCAAGCCATTTGTCTCATGCCATCCATCTCCAGCCTTCCACAAACAGAGGGACACCATTTCTACCCCCTAGCTAATAGCACTCCATGGACCCAACCTCCATGAATTTATCTAACTTCTCTTTAAACTCCTTTATAGTTCTATCCTTCACAGCCTCCTGCAGCAAGTAGTTCCACAGGTTGACTATCTGCTTTGTGAAGAAGAACTTTCTGTTTTTAGTTTGAAGCCTGCTACCCATTCATTTCATTTGGTGTCCTCTAGTCCTTCTATTATGGTAACTAATGAAGAACTTTTCTTTATGCACCCTCTCCACCCCACTCATGCTTTTATAGACCTCTATCATATCCCCCCTCAGTCTCCTCTTTTCTAAGCTGAGACGTCCCAGTCTCTTCAGCCTCTCTTCATATGGGACCTGTTCCAAACCCCTCATCATTTTAGTTGCCCTCCCCTCTCCCACTCTCTCTCTAAGTTAGTTCGAATTAGTGTTGTAGTGTAGACATACCCTACCTCATTCAAGAGGCAGTCAAATCCCTGAGATCATTTATAATGCTTCTGGTAACCTCCTGAAGCCATATTCCCTGGTAGTAAAGGGCTTTCCAGGAAAGAATAGAAAGAAGTATCATATAACAACCATTTGCATCTAGAAGGGCATACAGTAAGCAGAGAAGAAAGTTGGTATAATGAACTTCATTCTACTCCAAAATATTTCCTTTATCTCTTCCTGAAAATTAATTTTGCAAGGTGTCTTGTAGGGGAAAATATTAAAAATCCTCACAAGGCATGTGTGATTAAAATAGGCTAGGAGTAAATAAAGAATATTTTTAAATATACACAAATTCTTTCAATTTGCCAGCACATCAAAGCTGCTTTATCTACGAGGGCATAAAATGTACTCTATTGTGTGTTATCTAAAATGATTGTTCAGTCCTCTGACTGCTGCTAGTTGCTCATCAAAGAAGTGAAAGTTGTGCTGATGCTGAAAAATCTTTCACACCTCGTATGCACATGGAAGCAGCTCTTTTGTTTTGCTACTGATTGACTAAAGACACTCCTCACACTGTCCAATAAAACTGTTAAATGGATTGATCAAAGCTGAGGAATCTAACAACTGATTTACTTTCAGGACTATGCACAATCTTTTCTTGTATTGTCACAGGGAGTCTTGTCCACCATCCTTGGGGAGGGGTGACAGCAGGCCCTCAGTGACTCATCCAATAGCATTATCCACCCACTGTTGGGTGGTGTACCCTATCAGTCAGGGTATGTCTACACTACAGCGCTAATGCGAACTAACTTAGTTCAAATTAGTTAATTCGAACTAAGCTAATTCGAACTAGCGCAGCTAGACTTAAAAACTAGTTCGAATTAGTGTTTTGCTAATTCGAACTAACACGTCCACACAGAGTGGACCCTGAACTGGGGTTAAGGATGGCCGGAAGCAGTGCCGGCAGGGCATCAGATGAGGACTTAGAGAGTGGAGCTGCTGTCTCAGGCTAGCCGAGGGCTGTGCTTAAAGGGTCCCGACCCCCACCCTGGACAGACATTTCTCAGGGGGTTTCCCACTTGCAAACCAGTCCTGGCTTGGAGTGCCCTGAGTGCCCACACTCGGCACATCACAGCATTCAGACATCAGCCCGGATGCACTTACTGCAGGCTGCCATCTGGGAAGAGGGGTCAATCGGGGGGATGCAGGAGAGTTTCCACCCCGAGGAGCCCACAGAGCCAGCCCAGTCCTCCCCATTGGGGGCTCGTACCCCATTCCTCCCTCACCTCCTTCCACTTACCCCTCACTAGCCCCCCTTCCTGATGTACAAAATAAAGGACACCTGTGTTCAAAAATAGAAACTCTCTTTATTGAACAAAACTGGGTGAGACTGGGAAAAGGAGGTGGGAGAGCGGAAGAGAGAGAGTGGGAGAGGGGAGGGCAACTACAATGATGAGGGGTTTGAAACAGGTCCCATATGAAGAGAGGATAAAGAGACTGGGACGTCTCATCTTAGAAAAGAGGAGACGGAGGGGGCATATGATAGAGGTCTATGAAATCATGAGTGGGGTGGAAAGGGTGCATACAGAAAAGTTCTTCATTAGTTCCCATAAAGAAGGACTAGAGGACACCAAAGGAAAGGAATGGGTAGCAGGCTTCAAACGAATAACAGAAAGTTCTTCTTCACAAAGCAAATAGTCAACCTGTGGAACTCCTTGCTGCAGGAAGCTGTGAAGGCTAGAACTAGAACAGAGTTTACAGAGAAGTGAGATAAAGTCATGGAGGTTGGGTCCATGGAGTGCTATTAGCCAGAGGGTAGGAATGGCATCGCTGGCTTCTGTTTGTGGAAGGCTGGAGATGGATGGCACGAGACAAATGGCTTAGTCATTGTCTTCGGTCCATCCCCTCCAGGGTACCTAGTGTTGGCCGCTGTCGGCAGACAGGCCACTGGGCTAGATGGACCTTTGGTCTGACCCTGTACGGCCATTCTAAGCTCAGGGCTCAGGGTCGGGGGTCTCACTGGACCACCCTGATTTTCATGCAAACCTGCTCCTGGGTGGCCAGGCTGGCAGCTCTCCTGCCCTAGACAGCCACTTTCCTGTGCCTAGTGCGGAGGTCGTGGACGAGGTCCACGATGTCTGCACTAGACCAGGTGGGTGCCCGCCTTTTGCGGTCCTGTGCAGGCTCCCGGGAGAGGGGGAGGGCTGGGTGGAGCAGGTGGCTGGCTCGAGCCGTGCCAGGTGCAGGGTCTGCTGGCTGGGTGCTGGCAGGCTTGCACCTGGCACGGGCACCGTAGCCAGCCCGTGTCCCATTAAGGGCTCCGGGGCCGGGAAGGGGGCAGTAGAGTTTCCCTGGTGTTAGCCAGAGTTGCCACCAGGGAAAGCTGGAGAGGGCTAGCCTCCCACTTTTTCGAATTAAGCGGCTACACAGCCCTTAATTCGAACTAGTTAGTTCGAACTAGGCTTAATCCTCGTGGAATGAGGTTTACCTAGTTAGAACTAAGCGCTCCGCTAGTTTGAATTAAGTTCGAACTAGCGGATTGCTAGTGTAGCGCCTATCAAAGTTAATTCAAAGTAACGTCTGCTAGTTCGAATTATCTTTGTAGTGTAGACATACCCTCAGAGCCTATAACACTGCCACACTCTCTCAGGGTATGTCTACACTACCATCCTAATTCGAACTAGGAGGGTAATGTAGGCATACCGCACTTGCAAATGAAGCCCGGGATTTGAATTTCCCGGGCTTCATTTGCATAAGCTGGGCGCCACCATTTTAAAATCCTGGCTAGTTCGAACCCCGTGCCGCGCGGCTACACGCGGCATGGGGTTAGAACTAGCCGGGATTTTAAAATGGCGGCGCCCAGCTTATGCAAATGAAGCCCGGGAAATTCAAATCCCGGGCTTCATTTGCAAGTGCGGTATGCCTACATTACCCCGCTAGTTCGAACTAGCGGGGTAGTGTAGACATATCCTCAGGGCAGAATGGCCTAGCAATCAGAGACTGTAACCAGGTTCCGCTCTCAGGACAGAGTGGTTTAGCGGTCAAAGTCCATAATATTGCCCCTCTCTCTCAGGTCAGGTTCCTTATCCCTTATTCTTTTACTCACGTTTCTTTCCAGCACTCTGGAAGTGGAAAGTATCCTTACTCAGACTCACTTTATGACCCATTTACATTCCTAGAGAAATCATGTACATTAATTTTGGTGTAAATGAAAATGACTTCATCATACATAAAATAATGTAACCCTTTGTATGGCTTATTGGAAAAGGCATCTCCCCCCTTTGAGAGAGATAGAGCCAGATGGTTACCTGCAAATTTGCAGGAACCTCCATACCAAATCAGCATAGGGACACTTCATCATCCCCCACTGACTGGAAGAGTAGGGGAAGCTTTTATGTACATATCTGTGCAGTTAAAGACCTCTTTTTCTCTAGGACCAGGCTGTGTAGTAGCCGGGTCAGCAGCTCTCGTTTGGTAAAGGATTTAAAGGAGATATTTTTGAAGGAGCAGAAACCAGGGCAGAGGAACTGGAAATCCTTTAACTGATACCATTGGAAGTCAATCCCCCACCTTCTTTATAATCCTCTCTCCCCCTTAGCCCTGATTTGAAAGCTGAAAGGGGTTAGTCTCAGCAGAGAGAGTTTTGCCAGTAGCTCCTTGGGGATATGCAAATAATTCTGTAATTATCTGAATACCAGGTAACACCCAGACACATGAAAACAAAGTTGTGACCTAATGAAACTACATCCAGGTTCTCCTGTACTTCTTTCACAGTGGTGTCTTTATTGTCCAGCTGTTTCCAAAAGAAGCAGATTTGATTATATCTCAACTGTTTTGCAAAGGTTCCCAAACAAAAAAAATATCTGACCAACAAAAATACAAGATGGATACATGCAAGAGTTTGTAGTATGAAATGAACTTGGGTCTTTTATTTTGTTTTGTCCCCTTTCTTTCCTTTGTTGATCTAAGTTTAAAAGAAAAGAGAACAAAAAAATATTCTGTAGGGCTGTGTCCAGACTCAGGGTTTTTTTTCAAAAAAAGTAGCCTTTTTTCGAAAAAACTTCACCTGCGTCTAGACTGCAGCCGTGTTCTTTCGAAATTAAATCGAAAGAATGCGGCTTTTCTTTCGATGGTGGTAAACCTAATTCCACGAGGAAGAACGCCTTTCTTCAAAAGTGCTCTTTCCAAAAAAGGCATTCTTGAAAGCAAACAGGGCTTTTTAGAAAGAGAGCATCCAGACTCACTTGCTGCTTTCTTTCGAAAAAGCGGCTTGCTTTTTCGAAAGTTCCATGTACAGTCTAGACGCTCTCTTTCGAAAAAGCCTCTTTCGAAAGAGGCTTGCAGTCTAGACATAGCCTGAGTCTACTTATCAACAGTGATAATGAATGTCACAAAAATCATGTAAGTAGCAGGAGATGAAGAGCCATTATCTGATTCAGTAAACTGCAATTTTATTATGAGCCTAGTTCCACTTCCAAGTTAAGTCTGCAGAAAGTGCAGGTCCAAGGATTGTTCATCAAAACTTTGTTTGCAATTTAGTGCTAATCTCTGCATGCAAACATCAGATCTCCAGAGGGACATAGCATATTGTGCTCTTAAAGCTTCCTGAACATATTTGGAAAATGTGAAATAGATATCCACACTGGAAAATGTAGCCTTAATATTTTTAAGGCTTTGTTAATGCATAACATTTTGTGCTCATAATTTTTTCAGTTGAATGGTGTAATTTAAATTCTATACTCATTCATGTGCTATTCTGACACAGTAAAGTATTTAGCATCTAAATTATCTAAATTGTACTCACCAGTTATTTTGAATGAAAAAGTGATCCCACGGGTATCTTATGAGTAAAACCATGAGAAAAAAAACAGAATGTTAGAGAAACAGATTCATACAGCCAAATTCTGCCTTTGGATACAGCTGTGTCACTCATCATTGATTTCAGTGAGATTCAGTGGATGGGATGTTTAAAACACCAAGCAAGCTAAGAACTGTCAAAACCTGGGATTCTTAAAAATATTTTTAAAAGAATTTATGGAAAATGTTACATACTTCAGGTTTAGCTAATCTAAAATGGACTGAGGGAAGGGAACCTTGTCATCATAACATTAAGGATTAATACTAACTCATGTATCATTTGTGTTCCTGTGTTTACCTCAAGCAATCCTTGCTAAAAAAAATTAGACAGCAGAGTCAGGCTACTGATTCCAAACTACAAAAGCATTGTAAATCTTTAAGCAGCATATCAACACCAAAATATTATTATATTTGTCACAAGATCTTGTAGCATCTGAATTAACAAAAATATACATTTTTAAAATGGAAAATTAAACGTGCTACTTTCATGTGATCAGCTTCAATTCCAGAACTATAACTGTAATATTAAGTTATTTTTACATGAACATGGAATCCTAAAACAAGGAACACAGTTTAGTTTTGTGCCTGCCTAATAGCAATTCTGCAGCACTTCCTCTTTTCCTTTCTTTCTGACATTTTTACAATAAAAGTGGTTGCTATAATAACAAAGCGTTTATATTTTCTGTCATTGTGATGTATATGTATTTTCTTTCTTTCTTTGGCTAGGAGTATTCCATTTATCCAAACTGAGGAATAATGAGTCATCCTTAACTTCTGCATAAGATGTGCCACAGGCATTTCTTTTCATAGCTAGTTATGGAATCTATGGCACATTTTAAACAGTTTTCTTCTTTGTGCATAACATCTGCAAGAATGCTTCATCATAAGTTGTGCATGCATTTGTATGACTACAAAATTCAAGTATTATTGGCCAGCCTGTACCAATGCAATGTAGTGCTTCTATGCAAGAGTGTATAAGGATGTGCAGGTTAGCTGCCAACAGTTCCTTCGAAATGGCATGAATCTCATTATGGAGCATTTTGGTGTCCATTTTTTTCAGCTTCCAAAACAGAGGTCTACCCTCCTTTACAACCAAGAAGTCTGTACCACCCTCTCAGAGGCTCTGGTCAAGGGTATCGAGCCATCTCCTCTCTTCTATCATATGCTGTATAAATGTTTCATCAAACTCATCTTTGGAGGCTGAGGGTGTCTCTACATAGCAAAGTTATTTCAGAATAATGGCTGTTATTCTGAAATAACTATGAGAGCATCTATACAACAGTTACATTATCTCAACATATTTTTTTTAAAAAAAATGGCTTATTCTGACTTCTGTAAACCTCATTCTTTGAAGAATACTGCCTATTCCAAAAATAGCTATTTAGAAATAAGATGTGTGTAGAGGGTCCACTTCTGCTATTTCAAAATATCTTCTCACCAGGGCCATTCTAAGTTATTCCTCCTGGGGCTCTAAATCAAGACAGCATGTCTATATTAGGGAACCCTGCCTGGGACTAATTTTGAGGCTTTCCTGCAGTGTAGACATGCTCTTTTGAAATAAGCTATTTTGGAATAACTATTCTGGAATAGCTTATTCCAAAATAACTGTGCAGTATAGACATAGCCTGACTATCCCACTTCCTGGCACAACACCATGGACAAATGGATGTTGTCAAAGTGGGTGTCTCCATACACTTCTACTCTACCTCCCATTACACCCCCCAACACACTCACCCCCACAAACCCTCACACACATTCCTCTTCAGGGACCCATCTTCTGAGGAACTCCGACTATTAATGGTCAGTACAGTCAGTTCTATTATTGGTGGTGAGTGAACAAATTTATATTTTTTTTTTGGAAGAGAGTTCTACTTCCACTATTTCCTTGTCCCAAAAGATTGGAGATCTATGCTTGAACTCATGAATTTGAACACTATGTCCTTGCGCAGCATGGAAATTCTATTGATGATAATTCCATCCCTAGATCCAAAAGACTGCTTTGTTGCCCTCAGCCTACAGAATGCCTATTTTTATGAAGTAATTCACCTCTCCCACAAACATTTTATATGTTTTTAATAGAATCAGGTACTAAAAATATCAAGTTCTTCCTTTTGATATCTCCACAGTCCCAAGACTCTCTACAAAGATCCTCTCAATGACACCGGATTGGCTTTGTCAGTGAGTATTGCAGTATTTCTGTATTTGAATGATTGGCTCATCAAAAGACAGTGAACAACCACCCAACAACTAGCCATATTCCAATTCGTGGGCCTTCTCATCAATTACAAGAAGTCTATACCAACTGCAGTCCAAAGAATAGACCCAAAAGGAGTGACTCTTATGTCCCAGTAGCTAGAGTCTACCTGTGCAAATTCAGGATTTCCACACTATCCTATCAAATGTTGACTATACAGAGCAGTCCACAAACAACTCTTGCAATTCTTGATCCAAATGTTGATATCCATGTTTGTTACACCAAATGCAAGATAGTAGAGGGAGGAGGCACCCACCATTTGTCTCCCAGCCCCACATGCTGCTCTTAGGATCGCAGTGGGCTGGAGCTGAGGTGCTTCACTCCCCTCCACCATGGAGAAGTGAAGCAATCCGGCTGGCCTAAAAGATGGTTGCAGAGCAGTACAACCTGCTGCATCACTCTGCTTTTCCCCAGCTCCCACTTTTCTGTTGGGATGGGAGCCCGCCTGTAAGGGAACACTGCCTACGGCCATTCCAGCACAACAATACAGATCAGCAAGGCAGCAATGTATTACAAGAATTGACTTGGCAGAGCAAGATCCCATTCCTTATGCTCAGTCATAGAGAGCATGTCTACACTGGGGAAAAATAACTCCCCTTATTTTGAAATAAAGGGTACATCTACACAGCAGCATTATTTCAGAATAACAAAATGCATGTCTGCACAGCAAGCCATTATTTCAAAATAATGTCGAGATGGAGGATTTGTTACTCCAACTCCTGTAACACTCATTTTGCAAGGAAGAAGGGTATGTCTACACTACCCCGCTAGTTCGAACTAGCGGGGTAATGTAGGCATACCGCACTTGCAAATGAAGCCCGGGATTTGAATTTCCCAGGCTTCATTTGCATAAGTGGGGCTCCGCCATTTTTAAAACCCCGCTCGTTCGAACCCTGTGCCGCGCGGCTACACGGGGCACGAACTAGGTAGTTCGAACTAGGCTTCCTAGTTCGAACTACCATTACTCCTCGTGGAATGAGGAGTAATGGTAGTTCGAACTAGGAAGCCTAGTTCGAACTACCTAGTTCGTGCCCCGTGTAGCCGCGCGGCACAGGGTTCGAACAAGCGGGGTTTTAAAAATGGCGGCTCCCCGCTTATGCAAATGAAGCCCGGGAAATTCAAATCCCGGGCTTCATTTGCAAGTGTGGTATGCCTACATTACCCTCCTAGTTCGAACTAGGAGGGTAGTGTAGACATACCCTACGGGAAGTTGAAGGAAGAATGTTCTTCCTTCAATTCCTGCTGTTTAAACAGTGCCAAAAGGTGAGGTAAGCTATTTTGACTTCAGCTATGCAATTGACGTAGCTGAAATTGCATAGCTTAATTTGACATTTGCCCTTCCGTGTAGACATAACCTTATTTTGAAATACCTGGTAGTGTAGACATAGTCTAAGGAACTGGCACATTTCTTATCAGATAGAAATCTCAACAATCTCTCTGCCAGGCATCCAAAACACAATCAGAGACTCCTTAAGCAGAGACTTTGAGCAGGACCTTGAATGAGAACAGTCTTCTGCAGTGTCTGACAGATTTGGGTCTCCTAAGAGAGTAGGCTTTTTCACCATTCTGGGCAATGCAAAATGTCACCCTTTCTGTCCAAGGCAGCTCATGGCCACAATTCACTGTAACATGTCTTCAAGACAGCAGGGTCCCATACTCTGCTGTATGTCTACCAACCTCCACTTCTAATCCTCAGACTCATATTCCAATACTGGAATATCCATAGGGTCTAAACACCTGTAAGGTAAGTAAAGGTAACTTTTTATTGAGTTGTGGAGGTTGAGATCAAAAAGGTTGAAATGCAGTAATGTTTGTTAAGACATCAGTCACATAGCTCCAGGAACGGTCATGCAACAGCAACCCCTGATCTCAGTGTGACACACAAATTTCCTACTTCCTTTTAGTCTATTATACCCAAAGACGTCAACTCCCATCACACAACACTGGGTCTAGCAACACCACTCCTTTATAAATCTTTGCTACTAATCAACTTGTCTATAGTATTTTAGTTTTATGTAGTGATATAAACAGATTAATTGAGTCGTAACTTATTCTGTGAATAATCTCATTAATCAAAGAGTGTGTAGCACAGTTTCTATGGTTAAATATGAGAAAAACTGCAAGGATCAGAATTTGGCAAAGTTAGGATGATTCATTATTCATCAATTTGGAGAAATACAACATACAGAGCAAACAAAAGAGAGAGAGAGAGAGAGAGAGAGAGAGAAGCATATGGACACCTAAATCAACATGACCATTAGCAGATTATACTACTAGTCAAAATGAGTAAGAATGCATTTAATTTTAATGGGTTGCTAATTTTAACTATATCATGGACCTGACTAAAAGACCATTGAAGTTAATGTGAGTCTTTCCATTGTCTTTAGTAGGATTTGGATCAGGGCCCATAAAAGCAACCTATTAAAGTGCTTCCAGCATATCACAACTTTGTCAAAATCTCATTAATGGAAATATATTCAATACAGTTGGAATAACTTTGAATTAAAGCTTGCAGCTAGTTCATGGGCCTTGGATAACTGGTAAAGAGAGGAAACAAAGAAATTGAGAAGCACGGATAACAAGTGAAAGCATTTCTGCAAACATCTTGATAATCATTATTATCAATACAAAATATAATTACACTGCACTATATTACTCTGAGGATTCAGGAATTGGTACTTAACTATCCATTAGATAACAGAAAACCTACAGCTATAGAACATATAATTTTGTTGCTTTTTTAATTTGCTGATTATGATTGCTGGCAAAATCTCCTAAAGTATTGCCTTCAATAGTGTTTATTCTAACATTTTACTGTATTCCCCCATGGCCTTAGTCTAGCCATAATTGCCATTTGTACTTCCTAAATAATGAGGGGGAAAACTAATCATCTTATAATTCTTGCACTTGTTGGAGAATAAATGAATTTTGTTCCAGCAAAAGTTTGTGTTGGACGCTTATCAGAAGCAATAGACGCAAAACATAATCAAAATGAAAAAAAAAGAGAAAGAAAACAACCGGAATAAGTGCAATGAGAGGAAAAATACATCCTTTTTCTTTCTGTTCTACTTAGTTTGTCTCCACAGGGAACCTCCTCCTGACCACCCCAATTAAAGAAACTGGCATGTGAAATGTTATGCAGATGGATCAACAGCAGGGACTGTGTTGCTTCTCTTCACTAGCCTGATGGTTGTAGCAGTTAACACCAGTAGCAAATATGTAATGCTCTCTATCCTCCACAGGACTTACTAAGCCTTCAGGGGATTGGCTGCTTGTCCCTATACAGTTTGTACTCACTTTCACCTCTAGGTTCTCCTGCTGACTCTATGTAGCTAATCTGCTTCTTGTCAGCTATTTCTCACATAGATTTCTCTTCTTCAGCCTTCTGGCCCATCATACTGCCCCAATGACATTTCAATGGCTGTGATGTCTTTCTAACAGCAAACCAGCAGGTTTATTAAAGCCTAATAGATCACAGCCTTTTCTTCCCTTAAGAAATATAAGAACAAGATTTACTAGGAAAACTAATAATTAAAAACACCTATAACTGATATATTTCCACATTTCACCAGTGGCATAGACATTGCTTTGAATATTTGATTATGAATATAGAAATGAGTCAAATTTCTTCAGGAAAGTGTATGTGGTTCTCAACTGGTGATCTGTGGATCAGTAGGGGTTCACATACTATGTCTGAGGGTACGTCTACACTACAGCGCTAGTTCGAACTAACTTAGTTCGAATTAGTTAATTCGAACTAAGCTAGTTCGAACTAGCGCATCTAGAACTAAAAACTAGTTCGAACTAGCGTTTTGCTAGTTCGAACTAGCGCGTCCACACTGATTGGACGCAGGGGGGCATTTAAGGGCAGCTGAAACCGGTTCTGGCAGGGCATCAGGTCAGCAGTTGCTTTGTGTGGCTGCTGTCTGAGGCTATCTGAGGCTCGTGCTTAAAGGGACCCCCCCTGGACAGCCGGTTCTCAGCTTTTCCTGCTTGCTTGCCAACCTCGCCGAGGGACAGCAAAGCGTCGGTCTCTGTGCCCGTCTGTGTCGGTGCTTCCCTTCGGGGGGTACTGCCGCAGGTGGCAACATGGAGCCACGGCTCGCCCTGCACCTTCTGGTGCACGTTCTGGACTTGCTACTGCAAGCCTGCCAGCAATGGCTCGAGGCTGCCTGGCACCACCTGGGGAACGTCAGCCCCCTGCCTCTCCGCCTGGCCGCCCTGGGGGCCGTGGAGGAGCCGCGGCGGCGCCCCGGCACCGGCGTGCCCCGCCGCATCTGGCGTCTGGACACCAGCAGCGACTGGTGGGACCGCATCGTCCTGGAGCGCTGGGACGACCGACAGTGGACCCAGAACTTTAGGATGAGGAGGGACACCTTCCTGGAGCTCTGCGAGTGGCTCGCCCCTGCCCTGCAAAGAAGGGACACTCGCATGAGGCCCGCCATCCCCCTCCAGAAGCGGGTGGCCATCGCCCTCTGGAAGCTCTCCACGCCGGACAGCTACCGATCCGTCGGGAACCAGTTCGGCGTGGGGAGATCCACTGTCGGAGCAGTGCTCATGCAGGTACGGCGCTCGTCGGCCACCGAGCCGGGGGGGAGGGGGGCTGCGAGGAGGGGATGGGCCGCCCCAGGGACAAAGGGGGGGGCGGGAGGAGGCGAAAGCGCCCCGCACCGGAGGGGTCGGGCTGTCCCGGCCGTACTACACGCCGCCAGGGGGGTTGCTTCCGGGAGTGGGGCGCGGGGCACTGCCAGGGCATGAATGCTCCCAGCCACCCGGGCGCCCCACTGATTGGCGCTTTGCTGTGTCTCTCTCCGCAGGTGGTCAAGGCCATCAACCGGGTGCTGCTCCGCAGGGTGGTCCGCCTCGCCGACCCGGATGCCGTCATCCGGGGATTCGGCGCCCTCGGCTTCCCCAACTGCGGGGGGGCCATCGACGGGACGCACATCCCCATCCGTGCCCCGGAACACCAGGCGTCCCGGTACGTGAACCGCAAGGGGTACTTCTCCGTCATCCTGCAGGCCGTATGTGACCACCGGGGACAGTTGACGGACATAAATGTGGGCTGGTCCGGCAAAGCACACGACGCCCGGGTGTACCGGAACTCCTCCGTGTGCCAGCGGCTGCAGGACGGGACCTTCTTCCCCGACCGCCACATCAGGGTCGGGGACGTGGACATGCCCGTCTGCCTGGTGGGGGATGCCGCCTACCCACTGCAGCCCTGGCTCATGAAGCCCTACACGGGGCACCTCAATCCCTCCCGCCAGGCCTTCAATAACAGGCTGAGCAGGGCCCGCATCGTGGTGGAGGGGGCCTTCGGGCGACTGAAAGCCCGCTTTCGATGCCTCCTCACCCGTCTGGACCTGGCCGAGCACAACATCCCTCCCGTGGTGGCGGCATGTTGTGTGCTCCACAATTTGTGTGAGCGGAAGGGGGAGGCTTTCTTGCCAGCCTGGATGGCTGAGGCTGACCGCATGGCTGGACACTACGGTCAGCCCCGCACCGCCGCCGTCCGGGAAGCCCAGCGGGGGGCCATCCGGATCTGGGAAGCCCTGCGGGACAGCTTCCAGGTGGAGGAGGAGGAGGACTGACCTCTCCCTGCATGCCCCACCGGGGCCTTCTTCCACCCTACCCCCCCCCTTCCCCTTTCCCCTCCCTATCTACTGTACAATAAAGACACCTGTTTTTCCAACAAAAACGTCTGTTTATTTCAGAGAACTGGGGTGGGGGAGGGAGGAATGAAGGTGGGAGAAGGGAGGGGGAAACCTGGGACGAGGGAGCTGGAAGGGGAGGGGAGGGAAGGGAGGAAGGGAAAGGAAAGCTCAGGGGTGGGAGTCTGGGTGCCTCTCCCGTCTCGCCACACTGCGGGTCCGGGGGCGTCGGTGGGGAATGGTTGTGGAGGGGGGGGCAGAGAGGACAGGGGGTGTGGAGGAAGCAGGAGCGGAAGCAGGAGCGGAAGCAGGAGGAGCAGGAGGAGCAGGGGGAGCAAGAGGGGGAGCAAGAGGGGGAGCAGGGGGAGCAAGAGGGGGAGCAAGAGGGGGAGCAGGGGGAGCAAGAGGGGGAGCAAGAGGGGGAGCAGGGGGAGCAAGAGGGGGAGCAAGAGGGGGAGCAGGGGGAGGAGGAAATGGAAAGCGGTCTAGCAGGCTCTGGAGGTGGCCTCGCAGGGCACGGCCCTGCTCCTCCAGGGCCTCCAGACTCCTCTGGCGCAGCCTGAGGTCCTCCTGGACCCAGTGGTCCTGGAGACGGAGCTGTCGGTCCAGGAACCGGAGATGCCGCCTCTGGTAGTCCTCCTGGTTCCTGGCTGTCCTGCTTGCCCGGGCGCGGGCGGCTGCTGCAGGCGGTGTGGTGCGCCCTGCAGTCCCCGGTGCTGCAGCTGTGGTGCAAGAAGACCAGCGGTCAATTACCCCAGGGGCCCAGGTGTGTGAAACCCAGCTCCCCTCTGCAAGGCCAGGGCCCCTGCAGGATCCCCAGCTGCTGCTCCGTAGTGGGCAAGGCCCAGGCGCACGGTCCCGGGGCTCCCTCTCGCCCCAGCCCCCCGTACACATAAGGGGAACACGAGGGTACTCACAGGTGGACGCCTCCCCGGCCTCTGATGATGCAGGCGAGCGGCTCTGTGGGGTGCCTCGGGGGTCCCGGGTCCTGGGAAGGCTGGCGGCAGGCTCCTGGCTCTCAGAGCCCTCTTCCTCCTCCTCGGTGTCCAGGAGCGGTCCCTCTGCCCCGGGGTCAATCACGTCCCGGGGGGCAGGGACGGCATGAGGCCCCAGGATGCGGTCCAGGGCATGGAAGTGGGGGCAGGCCTCCGGGTCAGCCCCTGGCAGGCAGGCCCGGGAGTAGGACTGCCGCAAGTCTTTAATCTTGCAGCGCACCTGCTCCCGGCTGCGCTGGTGGCCCCTGGCGGCCAGGCTGGCAGCCATGCGTCCGTAGACGGCCGCGTTCCGGTGGCTAGTGCGGAGATCGTGGACATTTGAGGCTTCCCCCCAAACCTCGATGAGGTCCACGATCTCCGCACTTGACCAGGCGGGCGCCCGCCTTTTGCGCCCCCGGGCAGGCTCCCGGGAGCCGCCAGGCTGGTCGTGGGGAGCAGTGGAGGGCTGGGAGCCCTCGGATGGCTGGCTCATCCTGTGGCAGGTGCAGGCTGTGCAGGCACGGGTGCTGGCAGCCTTGCAACTGGCACAAAGTGAGTAGCCAGCCCGTGGCCCTTTAAGGGCTCCGGGGCCGGGAGGGGGGCAATAGAGTTTCCCTGGTGTTGGCCAGAGTGGCCACCAGGGAAACCTGGGAAGCCTTAGCCTCCCACTAGTTCGAACTAAAGGGCTACACAGCCCTTAGTTCGAACTAGCTAGTTCGAACTAGGCGTTAGTCCTCGTAAAATGAGGTTTACCTAGTTCGAACTAAGCGCTCCGCTAGTTCGATTCAAATTCGAACTAGCGAAGCGCTAGTGTAGCGCATAGGAAAGTTAGTTCGAACTAACGTCCGTTAGTTCGAACTAACTTTCTAGTGTAGACATACCCTAAGTCAGTTTCTCCCAAATAGTGTTCCGTGGAATCACGGGGTTCCGCAAAGTAAAAATAAGGGTTCAGTGAGAAAATTCCATTACAATAATATTTATGATTTAAAAATAATTAATATTTAAGCATTTATGAATTTTATTGAAAACAATTTTCATGTGTGCTTTACATGATTAGTGTCCTTGGGTAATGCCAGCTTAGCCAGAGAGTGGGGTCGATGATGTCACTATTCAGCGCTGTGCGCGCTGTCAGTCACTGATGCAATCACCCGTTATATACCACCATAAATCCCCGTACTCATTCTTAGGGAGTGTGGATCACGTGAGTGACCGAATAAGAATATACTAGCACCACATCGGACAAAGTTGAAGATTCAGCTGTCAAACTAGTTGCTTGTATAGGAGTGCACAGGCAGCGCTCTCGCAAATACTTTACTTCAGTACAGTTGCATGATTTCTTGTATTTAAAAATTTAACCGCGACAAATATAAATTGACTATGATAGATTAATCTATATATCATGACCTTGTTTAGCATTTGTTTATTATTATCCTTACTTATTTGTGGTCTACTTTTTCAGCTCCATATATAAGATTGTTATTAGGGGTTCCACAAAATTATTTTGAGTTTAAAAGGGTTCCATGGCCACATAAAATTAGGAAACACTGGTCTAAGGGGTCCAGGAAAGTTTGTCTTTACCATAGTACAAAGGCAATCTGTGGTGTATGGATACCTGGAGGAGTACAACTATGTCTTAGATTAGAACATAAGAACATAAAAACAGCCATACTGGGTCAGACCAAAGGTTCTTCTAACCCAATATCCTGTCTTCCAACAGTGGCCAATGCCAAATGCCCTATAGGGAGTGAACAGAACAGGGAATCTTCAAGCAATCCCTCTCCTGTCATCGACTCCCAGCCTCTGACAGAGACTAGGGTCACCATTCCTACCCATCCTGCTAATAGCCATTGATAGACCTCACCTCCATGAATTTATCTTGTTCTTTCTTGAACCCTGTTAAAGTCCTGGTCTTCACAGCTTCCTCTGTCAAGGAATTCCACAGGCTGACCATGCACTGTTTGAAGAAAAACTTCCTTTTGTTTGTTTTAAACCTGCTGCTTATTAATTTTATTTGGTGACCCCTAGTTCTTATATTGTGGGAATAAGTAAATAACATTTCCTTGTTCACTTCTTCCATACCGTGCATGATTTTATACACCTCTATCATATACTCCCTTAATCTCATCTTTTCTAAAATTAAAAGTCCAAGTCTTTTCAATCTTTCTTCATATGACACCCACTCCAAACCCCTATTCATTTTTGTTGCCCTTTTCTGAAACTTTTCCAATGCCAATATCTTTTTTGAGATGAGGCATTTATATCTGTGCGCAGTATTCAAGATGTGGGTAAACTGTGGTTTTATATAGAGGCAATAAGCTATTCTCCATCTTATTCTCTATTCCTTTTTAAATGATTCCTAACATTCTGTTTGCTTTTTTGACTTCAGCTGTACATTGACTGGGTGTTTTCATAGAATTATCCACAATGACTCCAAGATCTCTCTTTCGAGTATTTGTAGATAAATTAGTCCTGTCATACTGTATATATAGTTGGGATTATTTTTTCCAAAATTCATTACTTTACATTTATCAACATTAAATTTTATTTGGCATTTCGTTGCCCAATCACTTAGTTTGGTGAGATCTTTTTGGAGCTCTTCACAGTCTGCTTTGGTCTTAACTATCTTGAGCAGTTTGGTGCCATCTGCAAATTTTACCACCTCACAGTTTACCCTTTTCTCTAGATCATTTTTAAATAAGTTGAATACGATGGGTCCCAGGACAAACCCTTGGGGGACCCCTCTAGTTACCTTTCTCCATTCTGAAAATGTACCATTTTTTCCTTCCCTGTCTTTTAACCAGTTATCAATCCATAAAAGGACTTTCCCTATTATCCCATGATAGCTTACTTTACTTAAGAGCTTTTGGTGAGAGACCTTTTCAAAGGCTTAGTGGAATCTGAATACACTATATCTACTGGAATACCCCTTGTCCACATGTTTGTTGTCCCCCTCAAAGAACTCTAGCAGATTAGTAAGGCATGATTTCCCTTTATGGAAACCATGTTCACTTTTCCCTAACAAATTATGTTCATCTATGTGTCTGACAAATTTATTCTTTTTTCTGTAGTTTCAACTAATTTGCTTGGTATTGACATTAGAGATACTAGTCTGTAATTGTCAGGATCACCTCTAGAGCCCTTTTAAAATTTGGCATCACATTTAGTATCTTCTAGTCATTAGATACAGAAGCTGATCTAAAGGATAGGTTACAAACGACAGTTAATAGTTCTGCATTTTCACTTTTGAGTTCTTTCAGAACTCTTGGGTGAATGCCATCTGATCCCTTGTTACTGTTAAGTTTATCAATTTGTTCCAAATCCTCCTGTAATGATACCTTAATCTGGGTCAATTCCTCAGATTTGTCACATAAAAAGAATGACTCAGGATTGGGAATCTCCCTCACATCCTCAGTCGTGACAATCGAAGCAAAGAGTTCATGTAGTCTCTTGGCAATGGCCTTATCATCTTTGAGTGCTCCTTTAGCATCTTGATTGCTTAGGGTCCCCACCAGTTTTTTAGCAGGCTTCCTGCTTCTGATGTACTTATAAACATTTTGCTATTACTTTTTGAGTTTTTTGCTAGCTGTTCTTCAAACTCCTTTTTGGTTTTCTTATTATATTTTTACATTTCATTTGACAGAGTTTATGTTCCTTTGTATTTTCCTCATTATGATTTAACTTCCGCTTTTTTCCTTGGTTGTTAAGCCACAATGGCCCTTTTTTGGTTGTCTTATTGTGTGTGTGTGTGTGTGTGTGTGTGTGTGTGTGTGTGTGTGTGTTTTAATTTGGGATATACATTTAAGTTGAGCCTCTATTATACTGTGCTCTAACTCAGACTTCCTGCTCTATAGACAGCACCAAAAGCTGTAATAAGCTATTTCAACTTAAGCTACACAATTGACATAGCTCAAGTTGTATAGTTTATTTCAGCTTTAGCACAGATGCGTAGACATGCCACAAAAGACTTAAGTATGCACATATAGTATTTTAGTTTAGTAGGGTTTTTTATTGTTATTCTAATATGCATGCTGTTATGTGATTATATTAGAGAAGATAAATATTTGCTGTGCACTTGGAGCAAAAAGTGATGAAGTGTGTGATGGTTCTTGCTTCCTGTTGGAGTTTGTTTCAAAATCTCAGACTGGTCCTTGAGGAAACTCTATTTCCTACACAGATACCCTTATTGTAGAAACTTCCATTGTATTAGAGGTCATCAACCATAATTTGATAACCTGAACTAAGGCCCATAAGCACTATAGAGATAAGGCCTGAAACCTTGAACTTTATGCAATATTCTATGGGAAGCTATTGAAGAGAATGGAGGACAGAAATGAAGTGATCACAGTACCATATTTTATTGACCAGATTACTTGTACTACCTGGAGTTTCTGACGCAATGATGACTTAATGCCCAAGCACTGCTCTTAAAACAGAAGTAGTTTCCAAACTGATAGAAGATCCATTGTATTTTGCTTTTTCTCCTGTTCATAAACATATTTTATTTATATTGTTGATGATGCTGTTTGAACGTTTAGGGGTAGATTGTGTCACTAGGATACCAAAGTGGATTACTGTGTCACTCTAATAGTTCAGAGAAGGAATTGCAGCTTGGGCATGCAACTAGAGCCTAGACTGACATGAACAATTATAATTATAACCCCTTTGAACAACATCACTTATTCAGTCACTGATTTTAACTTGTATTTTAGCATTTTAAACTTTTAAAACTTGAAAGCTTTACCCTTTTTAAGCTTTTCAAACTTTTTAAAGATTTTAAATCAGAGTAAATGAGAATGCGAAGCCTTTTTTTTATAGTGTTTTTATTCTTTTACTAGTTGCACAATAAAGTAATGTTTTTAAATGTGTTGCCCCACGCCCGCAACTTGCAACTTGCTCCGGGCTCTTTCCCTCTGTCAGCCCAGGCTGGGAGCCTCCCACCTCTGCTGGGGATGCCTCTGCCCTGGCTCTGGAGCATTCCCAGCTGCTGCATCCCCGCTACGTTTCCCTGTGTTGTTCGGTACCCAGCCCAACAAAGGTAGTGAAAGGGGGAAGAGGGGATCCTCTGCCATTTCTGTATAAAAAAAACCTATATAACCCGTGCACCACTATAGCCCACAGTGCGGGGGTAGTTTTTGTAAAAATGAATATAACCCGTGGGTTATATTTGCTGAATTACGGTAACACCTACAAGGAAATCTCATTTCTTGGAGGATTGACTTAGAAGGTTAAGGAGGCTGAAAATAGAATGTACTAAATAAGAGAAGTAAATAGGTCACTAGTCTAAAAACCAACTAAGATAAAAGGGAGATCACCCAGAGAACCATTTACTAACAATGGGCAAGATAAATTATTAATGTAGAGATACATTAATGCTGAGCATAGACTGAACATGTTGCACAGGATTTGGTTCTTGCAAAGTTAACAAGCCAAGCAAAAAGGTATGATGCAATTTATAGTAATTGCTATGCAATGTGTAAAAACATATGAAGTAAGAGCAGTCCTGTGGCATCTTAGGGCATGTCTACACAGCAGCGTTATTTTGAAATAAACTCACAGTAGTTCAAAACAGCAGAGTGTGGGACTACACAGAAAGCCTGTTATTTCAAATAATTTTGAAATAACAGTCGTCTTACTCTGACTTCTGTCACCCTCATTTGATGAGGAATAAGGGAAGATGGAGGAAGAGTATTCATCCTTGGACTTCCTGCTGTATAGACAGTGCCAAAAGTCAAGTTAAGCTATCTTGACTTCCGATACGCAATTAACATAGCTGAAGTTACATATCTTAATTTGACTTTGTCCTGATGTGTAGACATACCCTTATAGACTAATAAATGTATTGGGTCATGAGCTTTCAGATTAGTTGGAGTTTTACCCACAAAAGCTCATGAGCTATCAAATTTGTTAATCTCCAAGGGTATGTCTACACTAGTCACCCTAGTTCGAACTAGGGTGACTAATGTAGTCATTTGAACTTGCAAATGAAGCCCAGGATTAAAGTATCCCGGGCTTTATTTGCATGTTCCCGGGTGCCACCATTTTTAAATGCCCGGTAGTTCGAACTCCCTGCCTGCAGCTACATGCGGCACAGACAAGTTAGTTCGAATTAAAGCTCCTAATTCGAACTACCATTATTCCTCATTGCTGGAGGAGTAATGGTAGTTTGAATTAGGAGCTTTAATTCGAACTACCTAGCCCGTGCCACGTGTAGCCGTGGGTAGGGTGTTCGAACTACCGGGCATTTAAAAATGGCGGCACCCAAGAACATGCAAATAAAGCCCGGGATATTTTAATTCTGCGATTCATTTGCAAATTTGCATGCCTACATTAGCCACCCTAGTTCGAACTAGATTGGCAGTGTAGACATACCCTAAGATGCCACAGGTTTGCTCATCGTTTTTAAAGTCACAGACTAACACAGCTATCCTTCTGAAACTATACAAAAGAAGAGGTTTCTGTATCACTTTGGATGTGTGGTATGCCTGTATCCATCACCTAAATGTGAGTTTGATCAACTCAGGGTATTTTTGCTTTATGCCAAATAAGGCTGAGTAATGAAATATCGGCTCTATCTGAGGTTTTTGAGTGCCAGAGAACTGTTCTCCCAGAACTGGACAAGATATTCTGGATAAGCCAAATGGAAAAGATCTTGGAAAGAATCAAAAGAGGGGAGGAATACATTGATATACCCACCTTTGTGTAAGAAAGTAGTAATATACTGCAGTGCAATTCATCATTCTCTGCTCACCTACTTAGGAGAGGGAAGGGGTGACGGTCATTCCATCTCATTACCTTGTTGTCATACAACCTACCTTATATCATAGCCCTTAATACTACATTCTAGCAAAGTGAAAGACAAAATAGAGTTCCTGTTTTTGTTTTCTGGGAAGATTTTGATGGAAGAACATGAGTTTACCATCCATTTCCACAGGCTCTTTCAGGGATAGTAAACTATGAGCAAATAGATGTTGTAGAAGGAGACAAATGAAGCAAAAAGACAACATGTGATTACAGGCAGTCCCTGACTTACGAGGATCCGACTTATGTCGGATCCGCAGTTACGAATGGGGCTCGCCCCGGAGGACACGGACTGTGGGACCTCGCGGTCCTGCTGCCCGTGTACTCCGGGGCTTTCTCCGCGTCTCCCTGGTCTGCAGACCAGGAAGCAGCGGAGCAAAGCTGCGGAGGGGCTCGGTCAGCGGGGCAGCCCAGGCATGCCTGGGCTGCCTCGCTGCCCGAGCCCCTCCGTGGCTTTGCAAAGCCTCGGGGAAGCCGGCAGCGGAGCAGCACAGGTGCGCCTGGGCTGCCTCGCTGCCCGAGCCCCTCCGTGGCTTTGCAAAGCCTCGGGGAAGCCGGCAGTGGAGCATCCCAGGCTCGCCTGGGCTGCCTCGCTGCCCGAGCCCCTCCACGGCTTTGCAAAGCCTCGGGGGAAGTCGGCAGCGGGACAGCCCAGACACCCCACGGCTGTCCCGCTGCTGGCGTCCTCAGAGTCTTTGCTCCCCATCTCCCTGGTCTGCTGGTCTCCAGCAGACCAGGGAGACGGGGAGCAAAGCCGCGGAGGACCCAGGCGGCGGGACCGCGGTGCGTCTCGGTCTGCCGCCCGTGTCTTCCTGGGGTGTCTGCTGGGGTGGGGGGGGGGGGCGCAGCTAGTATGCCCCCCCCCCCCAGCAGACTAGGCTTTTCTCCG
This sequence comes from Pelodiscus sinensis, assembly GCF_049634645.1. Taxonomy (NCBI): domain Eukaryota; kingdom Metazoa; phylum Chordata; order Testudines; family Trionychidae; genus Pelodiscus; species Pelodiscus sinensis. The sequence continues at coordinate 256,981,465 of NC_134711.1, forward strand.
GACGCCTGTGGCAGAGCAGCTGGGGCGCTGCCGGTTGGTCCCGCAGCACCGCTCTGGGCGCTACTGGACCAACCCGGCAGCACCCTAGCTGCTCTGCCCCAGGCGTCCCCAAGTCAGCTGCTGCTGAAACTGACCAGCGCAGACTACAGGAAGCCCGAGGCAGAGTTGCTCTGCCCCGGGCTTCCTGGAATCAGGTGCTGATCAGTTTCAGCAGCAGCTGACTTGGGGACGCTTGGGGTTCTTAAGTTGATCTGGCTCTTTCAATTTGCTTTTTTATTTCTCCCGATGGGTAGTTGAGGTTTATAAATGCTTGGTAGAGATCTTGAAGTTTCTGGTCTCTGTCAGTGGGATTAGAGCAGATGCGGTTGTATCAAAGGGCTTGGCTATAGATGATGGATCGTAGAATCCTCTGAACTGTCATTCATGCTCAAATTCGACACTTTATGCTTAGGTTTGAACAAAGACTCTAATTGCCTTACCCATTACAAAGATAGCTTCCCCAATTATCACCTCTAATATCATTAGCTCACAGACATTTACCTACCCCCCCCATTCCCCTTCTGTTCTGAAATTTGATTTGTCCTTTTCATATGTGTTCATTTGTTTATTTGTATCCTTTGGTATATATGGTTGTGACAATTTTCTTCCACTATTTGCTCTGAGGAAGTGGGTCTGGCCCACGAAAGCTCATCACCTAATTAACCATCTTGTTAGTCTTTAAAGTGCTACATAGTCCTGTTTTTTGTTTCAGCTCCACCAGACTAACATGGCTACATTTCTATAACTAATATATTTATCATTAAGTGTTTGTAGTTTGCTGATTGTCCCTAAAGTTTCCCAGTCTCGTAAATAACATTGGCCCCAGTTTTCTTTACAAGCTTTTACAGCTGTTTGTATTCACCACAGGTGTTTCTCCCTACTTTTCTGTCTCTCTACAAGCTTCGTAAATTCAGGACTGTCAGGGTTTATTTATTGCTTCTGATTATTTTCCCTAGGACTTTTCACTGCAAACAACAACTTTTAATACATTCTTTTGTTTTGCTTTTTGTTTAACTCATTCACTACTGTACAGGTTAGGGAAATATTCTCTGTAATCAGTAACACATTGCAGTGCTTCCCTTGGATAGGAGTGGCGCTGATGAAATGAAGTCATGCTAACACTACTAAGACCGCCTAGCAGTTTAAAAAGTGTTTATTTGCACACATTTCATCTAGTTTTCATTAAATAATTAGTTATTTCCTCTGCAATACAAATGTCTATTTTATTTTCAATGAGCGGTTACTTGATATACTGTTGTACATCTGAATTACGTGATTGGAAAGCAGATTTAATAAAGTAAATCATTACCTAAAGATTATTTGACTTTAATAAATGAGAGTTTAAGAACTGAATATCGACCAATAAGACCTATAAGGTTCTTGGCATTCCCACGATTAACTTGCAAAATGGACTAGTCAAATAGTCTTAATCCACAAAATTTAGATCAGGACCATATTTTGAATTCTCTAGAACTTAGAATCTTTATATAAGTTATTTTGTCTCAAACCATTATAAAGTTAAGGATATTTTTAAAATTTGGATGCAGATCTTTGTCTTCATCTTAGTGGTTTCATAGGTAAGAGATGTTTGAATCTAAGGATATGGTTCAAGCCAATTTTTATTAAAAATAAATGTGTTTGAAGTCAAATTCTTTTGAGATTATACTGCTTAGTTTTACTTCCTTTAAAACATTATAAATGAGCACAAGCTTTTTATATTACATGCTTCTGTAATGAGTTTCCTTTCATGAGATGCTCTATATTTCAAAATTAATTAGTGGTACTACGGTACACGCTGTTTTGCCTTGCTCTGTTTTCTATATTGCACAGGAGGGTGCATCATATATTAGTGGAACTATTCAAAACAGCTTTTTATCAGCCTTTTTTCCTAAATACTGCAGTTACCAGTAGCCTTAAAAAGGATGGTACAATCACATATACCTTCAGACTCAATTGGAGTTGGTAGAAATTTTTCTCATTGAATAATTTCTGTAGAAAATATAAACTCCACAAAATTAAAATATTGCATGGGAATGCATTGTTTCTGACAATTTTTTTAACAAGTATACATTTGTTTTCAATAAAATCCAAATAATGTCATGTCATAATTCTAGCATTTATGATGTAATATAATATGACAGAAAAGTTTTGATATAATATGTGTCACAAAATAATGTAATAATAATAATAATAATAATAATAATAATAATAATAATAATAATAATAATAATGTAATCTTAGGACTGGAAGTGACCTAAAGAGGTCTTCTAGTCCAGTCATTTCAACTAATAGTAAACCTAAGTAATAAATAGACCAGTCCTGACAGGTAACTGTCAAAAACCTCTAATGACAGAGATTCTACCATTTCCCTATGGGTATGTCTACACAGTAGCATTATTTTGGAATAACTGATGATATTTTGAAATAACTTTGAGATGGAGGACTTCTTACTCCATCTTCCACCACTTTCATTTCACCAGGAATAAAAGAAGTTGAAGGAAGAGTGTTCTTCCTTCGACTTCCTGCTATGTAGACAGCGCCAAAAGCCAAATTAAGCTATTTTGACTTCAGCTACGCAATTGGTTTAGGATAGCCTTATGTCATTATGTTTAGGATAGCCTTATGCAACCATTGTTGCAATTGAATCACATTGTTTCTTGTCCTACCATTAGAATTTAACAAGAAAATGTTTTCCTCCTCCATCTATCAAAAATCCTTTATGTATTTGAAAACTGTTATCATGTCCCATCTCCTCCCTTTTCTTCAACAGACTAAGCAATGCTCCCCCCTCTTTTTTTCTATCTTTCTTCTGATCATTTTTTCTAGACCTTTGATCATTTTTGTTGCTGTTCTCAGGACTTTCCAGACCTAGAGACAATACTCCAGTTGAGGCCATATCAACATGGTGTAGAGTGGAGGAATTACTTCTCGGCTGTGTCTACATTGGCACCCTTTTCCGGAAAAGGGATGCTAATGAGACCAGTCGGAATTGCAAATGCCGCGGGGGATTTAAATATCCCCCACGGCATTTGCATGAACATGGCTGCCACTTTTTTCCGGCTCGGGGTTTTGCCGGAGAAAAGCGCCAGTCTAGACGGGATCTTGTGGAAAATGAACCCTTTTCCGCAAGATCCCTTATTCCTACTTTCAAGCTTATTTTGCGCAAGATCCCGTCTAGACTGGCGCTTTTCTCCGGCAAAACCCCGAGCCGGAAAAAAGCGGCAGCCATGTTCATGCAAATGCTGCGGGGGATATTTAAATCCCCCACGGCATTTGCAATTCCGACTGGTCTCATTAGCATCCCTTTTCCGGAAAAGGGTGCCAATGTAGACACAGACCTTATGTTTTGTTTACAATACTCCTGTTAATAAATCCCAAAATAATGTTTACTTTTTTAATGCAACAATTAGTGCATTAGATCCCTTTCCACAGAATTCCTTCCTAGGCAGACATTTCCCATCTTATATGACTGAAATTGATTGTTCTTTCCTAAATGGAGTGCCTTGCATTTGTCATTATTTAATTTTCATTTTTATTTATTTTTCATCTTATTTACGCTATGCCATTTATCAAGTTTTTCCAGATTATTTTCAATTTTCAGTTTTATAAGTGTGCTCTCTATGTCATTATCTAAATCACTGATAAACATATTCAACAGAACATGACCTAGAACTGATCCCTGTGACACCCCACTTGAGATGCCATTTCGCTCTCTGGGAATCATTTAGTCATCAACCTTATGTAGATCCATCCACACTGTATTTCCCTGGTTTGTTTATGAGACAGACGTGTGAAACATTATAAAAAAGCTTAGTCTCCTATGTCTTAGATGAGAGTTACATAATCATTCTTACACTTGCTCTCTCTTGCTCTCCCTCTGTAATTAACCTTTCGGTATTTATACACATGGAAACAGTTTCAACAGCGGGGAGTGAAGGGACCTCAGATGAAACTATCCTGTAGCTCAGGGTTCATTTGTAGAACCCCACTGAAGTATTTTCCTTACTTGAGTGTGAAGGGGAAATTGAATCTGGGTCTCCTACCTCACTATGATTACTCTAGTGAAAAGTTATGAGGTGGGCATTGGCACAGTTTCCTTCTTGGTTTCTTGCTAAAGTGTCATACGAACCTTATGCCAAGAGAGAGCTTGCTGCGGAGAATCCAGTTATATTTAGCCTAGCAGAGTAGGAGATAGAAAGACACAAAAGTGAGGAGCTGCTAGAAACCAGCAGTCTGCTATGGAAACTTTATTGCTCTTACAGTAACACTGAAATCAGCCCAAAAGTGAAGCTTTGCATTAGGAAAGGGGAGATGCTCAAACATTTAAAGGGACAGGGTATCACATACTCCAAGCAGAGGGAAGCACCTCCTTGAATCCCTGGCTTAGGGACTATTACTGAAAGAGGGATGGGGCTTTGTCCACATCCTTGGGCTTGACATCTTCCATTAGATACCTTGGGCAAAGCCCTAAGGGTATGTCTACACTAGCTCCATAGTTCGAACTAGGGAGGCTAATGTAGGCATTTGAAGTTGCAAATGAAGCCTGGGATTTAAATATCCCGTGATTGATTTGCATCTTCCTGGCCAGTCGCCATTTTAGAAATTTAAAATCCAGACTAACTGCCCATGTCTACATGCGGCAGGGACCCGGTAGTTCGAAATAAAGCCCTAGATTGAACTACCTTTTTAAACCTTATTCCAGGAGGAATACCAGGTAGTTTGAACTAGGGCTTTATTTTGAACTACCGGGTCCCTGTCACGTGTAGATGCGGACAGTTAGTCCAGACTTGTAAATTTCAAAAATGGCGACCGGCTGGGAAGATGCAAATCAAGCGCGGGATATTTAAAATCCAGGCTTGATTTGCAACTTCGAATGCCTACATTAGCCTCCCTAGTACAAACTAGGGGGATAGTGTAGACATACCCTAACATACTGTCTTTTGCCCTACTCTGAGGTGCCTATCTCTCCCTATTCACAGTATAAGACACAGTATAAAGATATCTGTCAAACACAGTATAAAGATATCTGCTTTGGTGATGTCCAGTGTCTTTCTAGAATATTTAAAGTTAAGCATGTGATAAGGAGTGTCACCACATCTAAATGGTCTTCTGTATGTAGCCTTCTGTGTCTCTATGTATAACATACGTATTGGTTCATAATCTGTAAATTGTCTATTTTCCTCCCCTCTTTTAAAAGCAATTGGAAATTAAATTAATAAATTTTATGACTTAAAAAGACAAGGTTGTCAGCTAAAACACAATCAACGCTAGAAGTATTAAAAGAATATGAACTTATTTACATTGCACTTCAGTAATATATGCTATCTCTTTTTTTTTAGAAATGTGTGCATTTATATATTGCTTTTTGCTGGATAGTAATAATTCAATAGTATATATTGAAATGTGTGCCATCAACATTGCTTGTAACCATGTAGCCAGAACTTTTCATTAACACAGTGATTTGCATTTAATTTTCCATTTTCTTGCAATATCCTCTTTTATATATGATATAAGACTGAGCAGTAATTTCCTCCTTCCCCATCCAGCATGAATGTTCAAATTAATCCTTCTTGCCAGAACCAGCTTACTGAATGCCTCTGGCTTACTGGAATTCTAGGACATTCGAAGAAAAAATGAAAACAGTGGTATGTAGCTGGAATTGTTCTCTGGTTTTTACCTGGCTATATTACAGCATTTATATTAACTCAATGCCCACAGCTTTCAGCTTCACTATGTTTAAAATGTATGATGCATGGAAGAAGTTGGGGAAAATATTTAAATGAATTATGTCTGTTTTAGAGTACGTTTCTGTATTTTTCATTTAGTGTAGATATACAAGTTGGATTCAGGATAGAGAATAGATAAATATTCAGTGTCGTAGCTGTTAATTTGGTTCAGTCATTTTATAACCATTTTGATTTGCATATTGCACCATTTGCTGTATGTAGGGATCTTTGGTCATAGGTTCCCATTAGTCATAGAAGGAGTTCTCTCCTTACACTGGTTGGACCTCAGTGGTCCAGAACATTTGGGACACTGAGCATCCCCAAACCAGGGAGTTTTCTGGATCAGGGGAGGTCAGTGCTTCCCTGCTGGTTGCTCCACTCCCAGGGTCCCAAGGCTGGGGCTCTTGCTTGCTGTTGCTGGAGGTTCCCTGAGTTCCTCTGCCAGGGCCAACCAGATGCTGCCAGCTCTGCTCAGACACCACCAGCTCTGCTCAGACACTACCACTGATGCTGGGGGTTCCCTAGCTGGGCCAGAGATCCCTAGCCACCACCTGGACCAGCCACTGATGTCTCAGCCAGGGCTCTCCAGCCCTGCGCTCTCCCAGATGGCTCAGGCTCTCTGCCTCAAGGGCTCTTTGGTCCAGTATCATCTGTGGCCCTGCCAGACAATGGATGTTGCTGGACCAGAGAGTCCCAGGTGTTTCAACCCGTATTAGGATTAAATGGAAGAAAAGACTTCAGGACTAGGCTCTGATTTCATGCATGTGCCTGCTTTGCCTAACTGTGAAGCAAAGTGAACTGCTCTGCCAAAATGATCAATTTTGACTAGTTTGGGTTAGAAAGCACTTTAGGATTGGAATGCAGAGTTAACAAAATGTGGTTATACTTGTTGTACAGGCAGTCCCCGAGTTACGCGGATCCGACTTATGTCGGATCCGCAGTTACGAAAGGGGCCCGTCTCCCTGGTCTCCAGCAGACCAGGGAGAGGAAGCAAAGCCCGCGTGCTCCTTGGCTTTGCTCTGCTTTGCTCCCCGTCTCCGCTGCCCGGGTGTTCCGCCGCTTTGCTCCCTGTCCCCCTGGTCTGCAGACCAGGGAGATGGGGAGCAAAGCAGAGCAAAGCCAAGGAGCCCGAGGGCAGCAGGACAGCCATGGCGCGTCTGGGCTGTCCTGCTGCCCTCGTGCTTTGCGGCTTTGCTCCGGACGCCTGTGGTACAGCAGCTGGGGTGCTGCCGGTTGGTCCTGTAGCGCCGCTCTGGGCGCTACTGGACTAACCCGGCAGCACCCCTGCTGCTCTGCCCCAGGCGTCCTGATTCAGCCACTGCTGGTCAGTTTCAAGCGTCCTGATTCAGCCACTGCTGGTCAATCACAGGCCTTCTCCTCCACTGGATGTTTGATCTAGTCACCTCTCCTCAATGTCCTGCAATTGTAGGTACACATTAAGGAGGCAGTCCCTCTTCTGCTCCTTCTTGTTATGTATGCTTAGCAGCTCTTTAAAATTAAGCCTTAGCAAAAGCACACGCAGCTATGTTTAAGAGGAAGTAGACTAACCACAGACTACATGTATTGCTTTTTTTTACTGTTAAGAAAGAGTGTATGAGGAAATGAGTTATGAAACATGATAATTTAGGATAATTTGTAAGAGGAAAAATCCTCATCTAATTCTCTAGCTCTTAAGCAATACACTAAATTTGGTATAAGAAAAGAAAATTTGTATCTAATTACAAGAGCTTCATCCAATTCGCCAGCTCTTGAGTAACACATCAAATTTGGTCTAAGAGAAAAACATTTTTTGCATCTAATTACAAGAGCTTCATCTAATTTGCTAGCTCTTAAGCAACACACCAAATTTGGTGTAAGAGAAAAATTTTTTTGCATCTACTTACAAGATCCTCAGCTATTTTGCTAGCCCTTATGAGAAAAAAAATTTGCATATCAGATTAACCACAAAACTGAATAGACAATGAGAGATCAGGCCATAAATACCCTGCAGTAACGACTGCGGGTACCTCATCATCTACATCTCATTCTGGAAACTGAACTCACATGCTGCCCTCTGATGACAAGAGGCAGGAGGTCCATACCGAGTCAGGCATCATAACAGCATTCATTGTCCTCTACCTGGCCAGTAGAGAGATCCTGCTACACCTGATCGGGTGAGTCAAAAAACTTAAGAAAAGACTGAAAAACTTACCCAAAAGAGTAAATATATCTGACAAAGAGTCAAAAAACTTAACAAAAGACTCTGAAAAATCAAGAAAAACAAAATAATCTCAATAAGCTATAAGATCAAGGATCCTCATAGTTGCAGTTCTTTTAAAAATTAATCTAGAAGAAATTAAAAAACTAGATAACGAGTTAGCTGATGTCACTAAATAACCTTGTAATCACGCTAGCAGAACCAATTTTCTTTTATTCATTTTCTTTTAATTCTTAGCTGTTATCTTTTAACTTTGTTATTCATTAAGTGGCAACATCAATAAAGTTATGCTCATTAATTAAGGCACAAATTGGTATTTGGTCTAAATTTATTGATGACTTTCCACGTAAGCAAAGGGGCAGACCAGAGTTCTGCACAGTCCTAACAAACCCAAGGGAAGGGGGCAGTTTGCTTAATCGCGACCACTCCCGGCACTTGACATCAACTAAACTCTGCCATGGATACACAAGGAGCAGGTGCCCATTCACTTATGATGCTTTAGCCATTTTGTTCAGCTATCCATTGACTATGCTGGCAATGGTAAATTTACCTCAACTTAGCTAACACCCAACCTTAAGGATAAAGACAACTGTCCCCTCCCTACATTGGCAATCTTAATAGCATGGCAGGACCTAATGAGGAATACACTCCACTATCCTCTCTGTCAGACAAGCCACGGTCACCACTGCACCTCTTTGAAGCATGCACGTAGAGTTCTGCAGCATTGTTAGTTAATTTACCAACATTAAAGGTATGTCTACACTTGCTCCCTAGTTCTAACTAGGGATGCAAATGTAGGCAACTGAAATTGCTAATGAAGCAGGGATTCAAATATCCCGCACTTCATTAGCATGATCTTGCCGGCGTGTTACTCATTTTTTGAGGAAATGTTAATTACTCATTTTTTTGAGGAGTAACATTAGTTAGAACCAAGGGATTTGGTTTGAACTAATGCATCCCGGTGCACACTTTCACTTTCAAAACAGCTGTTGAGCGGAGTAACGCACCGGCGAGATAATGCTAATGAAGCACAGGATACTTAAATCCCTGCTTCATTAGCGATTTCGGTCGCCTACATTTGCATCCCTAGTTCGAACTAGGGAGCAAGTATAGACGTATGCTAAGTTACTAGCATTGCTCCCTTTTGTTTGTTTTTTTAACCAGAGACATACGAAGACATATTACAAATTCATTAAAAGCATTAAAGTGCAATTAATGTTTGGAGTGCTCATAAATTTTCACAAAAATCAAAGGTAGTTTTCATAATTTCAACTGATGTCTGTGAAAATGTAGGAATTATATAGTGAAGTCAGTGAATTCCTACACTGGACAAAAGAGTGAGGATTTAGAATTTATTCAGGCATGGCAGTAGTTGCCACAATATCAGAATTTTGCATGTGAAAAGGAATAGAAAAAATATTGCAGTTTTCAACAACTCTGTATTTTATATAGCCAAGGTCACAAACGTTAGCTGAGTGAATTTACAATAAGAAGAGCCAAGTTTTCAGTGGCTTCTAATTTTCTGCAAACTGAATTGTGCTGGTAACCTTAAAGGGGCAGTGGTTAGGACCTACATGCCATTTGACTGCAGAAATAGTAATTTAATGGACTAAGGAGAGTCTGGGTGGAGACAGGCTGACTGACTGAAACCACATTTATATTTATCAGGACTGGATCCAGTAGTTAGTACTAGCATTATTCCTACTGAAATGATAACACATTAGAGAAACCAAGACCAGAGAATCCCATGAAACAAACATAACAGTTACACAATTCATTTTCTATAATATAAAACTCTATTCTGCTGAAACTTGCTATGCTTGTTCTCAGTTATGAGCACTCATCATTCCTGAGAAGATAAGCATCTAAGTTTAAAAGTAACAATTTGTTAATTTCCTGCTTTGAAAAACAAATAAATTGTTTTGAAGTATTCTATGTATGGTGATTAAACACATGCATAACTTTTACTTAGAATCACTATTAAGGTACCCAAAGTCTAATTTTTGGCATAACAATTCAAGGCCATGCTGGGCATCTACCAGCCTGCGGACTACATGTGGGCAATCAAGACTATCCGCTTCTGGGCCACCAGACAGGTAGTTTATATTGAACACTCACAGGCATGGTACCCCACGGCTCCTCGTTGCTGCAGCTCGTCATTCTCTGGTGCGGTCCACAGGGACATTCTGGATTCTGCTTCCTTCAGCTTCCATTGGCCAGGACAGCAAACTACAGGTATTGGGAGCTGTAGGAGACCATGCTGTGGATGCTCATTGTAAACAAACTGTCTCACAGGCCACCAGCAGATATCCCTCAAGAGTAGTTCACAGATTGCTCACCACTGATTTAAGGATTTCATTAAGTTCAGAGGAGATATATGACCTCTTTTTCAGAGTATTCATCTTTTAAGACTGAGAATATTGTTAAACTCTTCTCTTATAATAAAAAAATAAAGATAAATGTAGCTGGTTAAAATACTTCTAAGTAGCTATATCACTAAATTGTTCTATTAATGTATTCACATTTTAATTATTTTGGGGATAGAGACATTGCCAAATTAAAGTAAAAGAAAACTGTCCTGAAATTCTGGATTTTTTTTCTCTTTGCATGCTAAATAAATCTCTTGTCTGGAAAATACCCACCTAAAATTGTACACAGTTCAGTTTAGCATGCAGCACCTTGATTTCCTATTCTGTATTCATGCAGTCCCTAACTCTTTCCATGACTAATGTTAATAGCATTGTACTTTGGCGCTAGTTATTCTAATATTTGAATGGTGGCCGGGCTTTCCCATGCCTCCTGCTATGTCTAGGAGATGATGAACATCTTTTCTTACATCTTGCATTTCACTTTCTCTTCCTTGTTTTCAGCATGAAATGTTTTCTGTTCAGCATATTTTATTTTCTTGTCCATACCATCAGACTTACTATTCCTGGGGGAAAAGATGCCTTTGAGATCACCATTTTTTGACAGAAGTATTTGAAGCTTTGTGATCTCCTTCGGTATTCTCTGGCTGTCTCTCCCTGCATAGTTAGTGGACCAGATATCCTGTTTTTTTCTCTGACTCGCTAGAGATCTGAAAGTACTCTGTGCCTTCCAGGTCTCTCAGTGTTCTATTTGCATAGATACCCTTGATGGATTAAAAAAAAAATCCTTCTCCCTTTCATCTTTCCTGTTTGAGCCTCACATCTAAGCATTGTGAACTGATGGTTGAAACTCAGCCCTGTAGGAAGATTCATCTTGTGCTTAAGATGCTCATATGGGGTGAAAAAGCCTGCATTCAATAGCTGTTTCTACTACAACATTCTTATGTTGCCTTAGGCAAAGTCACTTCTCTTACAATTACTCAACAGGATGTTTGTTAGTTAAGTGGAGTATTGGTCTTGGGCTACACTGATATACAAGTGTAACTCCATTCAAAAAATCAGTATACATTTAGATCAGAGTCTGGTCATCTAGGGGCTCATTGCATGTGCATTTTAGTCAGTGAAACTCCTACTGCTGATTTCCATGAACTTTGGATTAAGCTTTGGAGGAGAGTCCCTGACTGAGCTTAACAAGGTTTCTGAAGAATAAAATGGATTCATTGTCATTAGTACAGGTTGCACCCTTCTAAACCAGGTGCGGCAGGACCATGAATGAGAGAGCCTGGGGCAGGAGGACCAACAGCTGAGAACCCCATGAAAGGTGAGGCTGATGGTAGTGGGGCCAGGGTCTCAACAGACCAGTAACAGTAGCAGGGCCGAGGCAATCCGTGTATGCCGGCCCAGCAGCGGGGTTGTGCCACGGCAGCCCGAGTGGGCCTATATGGCAGTACGGACAGAGCCATAGCAGCCTGGCTGACAGTAAGGTTGGGCTGCAGGAGTCCAGCAAGAGGGCTGGAGCAGCCACAGGTCAGCAGCCCAATCAAGCCCAAAGGCCAGCTGGCAGCAGAACTGGTGCCACCGCAGGTGGGGCAGAGCTGCATGCTGCCATGCAGGCAGTGAAGCTGGAACAGCAGTTATGGTAGTGGGCCCAGGGCAGCTACGTCACCCAGCCAGCAGAGGTGCTGAAGGAGCTGGCAACAGGGAGGGTCAGCAGTCTGAGGGGGACGTTGGCAGGGGATCTTCTCTGGTCTGGCAAATCCCCTCTTCTGGGACTGCTCTGGTCCTGAGGGTAACGGACCAGCAAGGTCCAATCTGTAGAACTATAAGGGAAAAAGTTATATAAAACCTACTCACTTTGGGCCAAAGCTCATTTTCAGCCAATTCCTGCTTATTTCATTGGGAATTTTGTGGTAGACTTTGAGACAAGAAATCGAGCAGTTTCACCTCATCTTAGTCGCTCTTTGTTCATCATTATTCTCTTTCTTTCACTAGCAATGCCTTTCAAAGCAAAAATACTACATTACTCATTGATATTCTTATCATTTAGAAAAAATGTAAGTAATTTCACTACTAGAAATAACAAGAATTTGGTGGTTTGAAAACTATTACTATGAGATTTTCAAACATACAGTAAGAAACATTAGTTGGAATTAAAAAAATGTGGATTTAAATAAGAAGTGATTTCCATTAGCAATAATGCATATGAGAAAAAAAGATTATATGTAGGTGGAGAAATCTAATTTTAAACATATTAGAGGGTTGGCATCAGTGGATGGAAGAAATACTTCTATTGAGTTGGTATATTTACAGAACAATCATCTGACAAGTTGTCAAGATAGTTGAGTGGAATTCCTGGAAATGAACTAAATTAAAATAAGGTAGAAGTTTAAACTCATTTTCTAACTGCTTAAAAAGTAAATTACAGACAAGGATATTTTTTTTGACTATACATAAAATCATATTGGAAAAAAATGTTCTTGCTGGGCTTGAAATTGTCTTGCTACCAAATATATTATACAAATATCATTACAAAACCAAATCTGCAATACATTCTACTCTCACACTGTATCTTACACACACATATACTACTGAACACCTATCCCCATAAACATTACATTCAGCATCTCTCCAGCCGTTTCATTCCTCTCCCCTCACCTGTCTTAAATCTTCCTAAATGCATTCTGCCTGGAACATCAACAAACTTGGACTATTTCAGATAATAAAATTGAATTTTAATATCTTGGTGTACCCAAACCTCTAATATATCAAGATAACTCCAGCTTAGATACATCTTCTGTACTTCACTGTGGCAGTTGCCATATTTTACCATTTGTTTCTTCTTAATTTAATTTATTCTGTTGTGATTGGTTTTCTCACTAAATAATTTTTAAACCCAAATACCCCAGCAAATGCGGAAGAGAGCAAAATACTGTTTTGAGAGCCTGGACCCCCAACAGTTAACTAGATACAGTATGAAATCTATAAATACTCCCTTTTATTCTTATTCGATGGCTTTTAGTAGGTTTTTTTTATTCACTCAGTAGAATGTTGTTTATTTCTGTGTTCATGTACTTTGGTTTATAGGTGGTACAGCAGAGTAAAGCATTCTTGAGGCCATGTTATTAGTTTTTAGGTATCTGCTATCTGCCCATTGCATAAGCAGGAACAGCAAATTAAACTTCAAAGTCTCTTATGCACTAGTGCAGGTAGCAGAGGATGGCCTATCATGCAAAATTGAATGTCAATTTACACCACTGAGAATCTGTCCCTTTTATATTATATTCCAGTTTAAAGATATCTCTTTCTATACATGCATAGCTATTCTATAGTGTTAGTTATATTGGTTTATGCCCCCATGCCATTGCTGAACTAATAGGTTCAATAATTTTCCTTTCTTCATTTTCTTGAGAGGAATCATGGTTACAGCATCACAATAAAATAATTGAAAGTAATAAGACTCCACTTATTTTGGCTGTGGAACACACATTCTTAACCATGGCTTCTGACTGTGTCTCATAGTCCATGTCCACAATATGCTTGCTTAACTGATTCCTAAAAAAATGGCATTCCAAATGGCCTCATGCCTGTATGCTATGTCATGATTTTCAAGTAACAATTATGTTTACATAAAGTATTGAGTAGAACTGAGAAATGGACATGAATGAACAGCTGCACAATATGCATTTTAGGTCACAACTAATGACACATAATTTATTGGTTTTCCAGGGAATTATTTAAGTTGTCAGCAGAAATCTCTACTACAGGCTGTTAAAAATTGAAATCACTATACATAATTAGTATTATCAGTTTTCAAATTAACCTTAAAAATTCAAATTTCACTCTTAAACTACCAAGAAGTTAGTATATAAACAATGGAGTTTTGGAGAATGGAATCATTGAATCATGGCTAAATGGCAAGAGGACTTGGTGCACATTTTCTTTGCCTTCTCCTTTTGCACAATATTTGTACCTTCTCATTCAGTCCAAGGGGCATATTCTAGCTGAGGTCTCCACCTGATCTGACTGGAAAAGTAGTATTTGAAGGTCTTTTACTTCAGCTGCACTAAGTACAAATCTTGAAATAGTTTATTACATACTACTCTAGTGTAAACTACATTAAAAACTGTCAGAAGAGCTCCTGAATCAAGAAGTTGAAAAATAATCTTGCAATTATAGCTGTGTGAAATTAAGCAGTTTCTTAAAACAACAGTTCATTTTCTTTGCTTTTAATCCACATTGGCTTAACTCTTTTCTTCACAATATGATAGGTACTTTCTAGACACGTGTTGAATTTCAAAGTTGTGAACCGCAACTTTAAAGATGAAATTCAGTTGCAATTTTAACATTTAATCTAATTGATTCTGGCAATCCTACCACATGGTGATTTTTGCATAATTTAAACGCTTCCCCAACTACCCATGCAAACTTTTAATATAGCATTAGTATTACAACAGTGTCTAGAAGCCCCTTTGTGCTAGTATTGCACATATGTATTGTCAGACAGTGTCTGCCCTGAAGAGTTGACAGTTAATATATCACAATATGTCCTTGTGATGATGTTTGCAACCCTCACTCTAAGGTTGAAGTAGTGGAAAGATTGCAAGGCCTTGAGCTTGAAAGGCCTTACCAAAATGCTCCTGTGGAGAAGACAAGTACAAAGGATGCTTCAGGAAATGGTGGGGGAAGAGAAACAGAAAGGTATTTCTTGGAGAAGCATTGCAGCAATAGGAAAATAAGCGTACTGAGGAAATCTTGCTGATTCATCACCTCTATTCCCACCAACTCTGCCCAAGGAGGATGGAGAACCACAGGAACCACAAGAGAGCTGTAAACATTGGCCCTAGATTGTGAAATAAAGTGTTTAAGTTAATCATGGCCCATAACACACACAGACTATGTCTACACTGCCATTTTTTTTGTTTTTTGTTCTTTTTGCAGCAGAAGATAAGCAAATCATGCTCTCATTTGCATATCTTCTGCCGATCCTTTATGCGGAAGATATTTTGCCGCTAAAAAGCCCCTTGTAGACGGGGCCATTTGTCAGAAAAAAACACCTTTGTGCAAGATCCCTTATTCCTCAAAAAATGAGGTTTACAGGGTCTTGTGCAAAAGTTTTTTTCTCCCTACGGCCCTGTCTAAATGGGGCTTTTTAGCTGCAAAACCTTTTCCACAAAAAGGATTGGCAGAAGACATGCAAATGAGAGCACAATTTACATATCTTCTGCTAAAAAAATGGTAGTAGCCTCAGACACAAGGTATGGTAGGAAAATGGTGCAGGGGAAAGTGAGCAAAGGGCTGGTCAAACTTAGGTCATCTCATGCTGTTGCACTTTTATAACCCTTGACTGGGTAGTAAAGAGAGGACCTAGGTCTCCCTAACTTTACCATATGTATGACTCTTGGTCTCAAGAGAGCAAACCTAGGAACTACAACAGAAGAGGCCTGTACAGGTGGGACTTCAACTTGAAAGCCAGGACACTCTGTACTGAAAATCCTACCCTCCCAGTCCAGCCTACTAGTCTGTCTTCTGTGTGTTTCTCTGTTTAATATTGTTCTTATTCTCTGACTTGGTAAATTTTTCATTTCCTCATATCATCAATGATTAGGAAGATCAGATTGCTATTTCTGACATCATTAGTTGATCATACTAAGGCTTTAAAGATTTAGAAGAAAGTTGTAAATATAAAATTACCACTCACATTTCACCTGGGAAGGGGGAAAAGTATTTAATAGTGGAAACCAATAGTCATGCAAAACCATTTCTCTTTATTGATAACCCTGTCAAAAATGACCAGTGGATTGATGTCACTGATGTGGACAGATAGGTTCAGAACTATTATAATGTGAAGTAAATTATATTATGGAAAGCTTCAGAAAATGAGTGGAGATATCTTAGTTTGAAGATGTCCACTGACTAAAGTCCAGGGTTAAAAAGGAGAAGCAAATGAATAGACAGGAAGATAAATGTTTAGAAAAAGTAAAAGATAGTGGCAAAACAACAAGAACATTTGGGAACTGAAGGTGCCTTCATTTCAATATTCAGAGGTAGTTCAATGCTAAACATTTTGATTATGATGAAGCATAAGTGTCTGTGAAAGGTTTGTAGCGCCAAACGCTGCATATAAGAAAATGTAGAACTTTTTTCCCGTTCTTTTCAAAATGTATAAGTTTGGAAAGTTTTTTCCCAAAACTTTTTTCTTCCTTGGATATACAGATAACTTAGTTTTTCCGTTGAAGTTGAAGTTTGTTTATGCTTAGATTGCAACCTACTGCCACAATTACTTATATTTAAAATATATTTTCCTTCACCTTTATGTTACACAAATTGCTGATGAATTTCTTGTTGCTACAGAAGAATTGAGACAAGTGTTCAAAAAAACAAAATAAGGAAATCTGATGTATTTTCTAATCAGAGAGCTGAAGCTTGGTCTTGTTCCCCTTAAAAAATCACTGAGTGTTGGAATGAATTGTTTACTATTACAGTAATGGATGTTAACACTAATGACTTAAAACTGAAAATAGGTAAAACAAAAGCTAAATTTACTGTGGATTGCAATGCAAACTATCTCCAATTGAGTGATAATTATGCTTTATTTACTGTGCACAAAACCAGTCATCAATGTGAAGAGTTGATACAAGCACATCAGTTTTGTACTTCACATCCTCCATTGGATTTTATAATTTAAGGCTTTGGTCTTGATCTTCAGTGTTATTAATGGCTATTGACCAAGCAACTTCAGGGTACATCTCCACTACACACTTAGGCTACATATAGACTGGCCACAAATTCCGGAAAAGGGATGCAAATCAGGTAAGTCAGCATAGGGAAATCCGCGGGGGATTTAAATATCCCCCGCGGATTTAAATAAACATGTCCGCTGCTTTTTTTTGGCTTGGGGAAAAGCCGGAAAAAAAGCATCTAGACTGGCGCGATCCTCTGGAATAAAGCCCTTTTCCAGAGAATCTCTTATTCCGGGCTTTATTCCGGAGGATTGCGCCAGTCTAGACGCTTTTTTTCCGGCTTTTCCCCAAGCCGGAAAAAAAGTGGCGGACATGTTTATTTAAATCCGCGGGGGATATTTAAATCCCCCGCGGATTTCCCTATGCTGACTTACCTGATTTGCATCCCTTTTCCGGAATTTGTGGCCAGTCTAGAAGTAGCCTTAGGGTATGTCTACACTACAAAGTTAATTCGAACTAACAGCTGTTAGTTCGAATTAATATTGATAGGCGCTACACAGGCAAACCGCTAGTTCGAACTTAATTCGAACTAGCGGAGCGCTTATTTCGAACTAGGTAAACCTCATTCTATGAGGACTAGCACCTAGTTCGAATTAAGTAGTTCGAATTAAGGGCTGTGTAGCCACTTAATTTGAACTAGTGGGAGGCTAGCCCTCCCCAGCTTGCCCTGGTGGCCACTCTGGGCACCACCAGGGAAACTCTTCTGCCCCCCTCCCGGCCCCAGAGACCTTAAAGGGGCACGGTCTGGCTACGGTGCCCATGCCAGGTGCAAGCCTGCCAGCACCCAGCCAGCAGACCCTGCACCTGGCACAGCACGAGCCAGCCACCCGCTGCCACCCAGCCCTCCGCCTCTTCCTGAGACCGGGCTGGCGGCTCCCAGGAGCCTGCCCGGGGCCGCAAGAGGCGGGCGCCCGCCTGGTCTAGTGCGGACATCGTGGACCTCATCCACGACCTCCACACTAGGCACAGAAAAGTGGCTGTATAGGGCAGGATAGCTGCCAGCCTGGTCACCCAGGAGCAGGTGTGTATGAAAATGGAGGTGGTCCAGTGAGACTCCCAACTCTGATCCCTGAGATTAGAACGGCCATACTGGGTCAGACCAAAGGTCCATCTAGCCCAGTAGCCTGTCTGCCGACAGTGGCCAACACCAGCTACCCTGGAGGGGATGGACCAAAGACAATGACTAAGCCATTTGTCTCGTGCCATCCATCTCCAGCCTTGCAAAGCAGAGGCCAGGGACACCATTTCTATCCCCTGGCTAATAGCACTCCATGGACCCAGCCTCCATAAATTTATCTCACTTCTCTTTAAACTCTGTTCTAGTTCTAGCCTTCACTCCTGCAGCAAGGAGTTCCACAGATTGACTATTTGATTTGTGAAGAAGAACTTTCTGTTATTAGTTTGAAGCCTGCTACCCATTCCTTTCCTTTGGTGTCCTCTAGTCCTTTTATTATGGGAACTAATGAAGAACTTTTCTTTATGCACCCTCTCTACACCACTCGTGCTTTTATAGACCTCTATCATATGCCCCCTCAGTCTCCTCTTTTCTAAGCTGAAAAGTCCCAGTCTCTTTTGCCCCTCTTCATATGGTACCTGTTCCAAATCCCTGATCATTTTAGTTGCCCTCCCCTCTTCCACCCTCTCTCTTCCCCTCTCCCACCTCCTTTTCCCAGTCTCCCCGAGTTTTGTTAAATAAAGAGAGTTTCTATTTTTGAACACACATGTCCTTTATTTTGTACATCAGGAAGGGGGGCTAGTGAGGGGTAAGTGGAAGGAGGTGAGGGAGGAATGGGATATGAGCCCCCGATGGGGAGGACTGGGGTGGCTCTGCGGGCTCCTTGGGGTGGAAACTCTCCTGCAGCCCCCCGTTTGACCCTTCCCCGGATGGCAGCCTGCGGCAAGTGCAGCCGGGCTGATGGCCGAATGCTGTGATGTGCTGAGTGTGAGCATTCAGGGCACTCCAAGACAGGACTGCTTTGCTGTCCCTCATCGAGTTAGACAAGCGAGCGGGGAACCCCTGAGAACTGTCTGTCCGGGGTGGAGGTTGGGACCTTTTAAGCACAGCCCTCAGCTAGCCTGAGACAGCAACTCCACGTTAAGTCCTAATCTGATGCCCTGCCGGCACCGCTTCCAGCTATCCTTAACCTTGGTTCAGGGTCTATTCAATGTAGACATGCTAGCTCGAATTAGCAAAACGCTAATTCGAACTAGTTTTTAGGTCTAGATGCACTAGTTTGAATTAGTTTAATTCGAATTAACTAATTAAAATTAAGTTAGTTAGAATTAGTGCTATAGTGTAGACATACCCTTATTTCAAAATAAGCTATTCTGGAAGAAATACTCTGAAACAGCTTATTTCGAAATAGCACATCTACTCTACAGGAAGCCTCAAATTAGTCCAAGGCAGGTTCCCCTAATGTGGACACACTAGCTCAATTTAGAGCCCCATAAAGCATTAAAGCGTAATTACTTTCAATGGACCTGAGGAGGAGCTATTTCAAAATATCAATACTGGAGTGTCCGCACTGCAGCTATTTCAAAATAGCAATTTCAAAAGAGGCATTATTCCTTGTGGAATGAGGTTTACAGAAGTCAGAATGAGCCAGCTGTAGTTTCGAAATTGTTTCAATATGACGGAATTGCTTTTTAAATGCTCACATTGTTATTTCGGAATAATGGCCGTAATTCCGAAACGATGATGCTGTGTAGAGGCACCCTCTGTGATGATAACCTAATAGTGTAGACATAGACTAAGATTAAATAAAAATAAATTAAATTAAATAAATGGAACCACCAGACCCAAATCAGAGTAAATGATAATTTCTGATGTGAAGACTGACCCGAAATAAGAAAAAAGCTATTTAGGTTAAGGAACTTCTTACAATCAGTTTTTTTTAGTGTATTAAAACTAGCTATGCATTTTCTTTTCATTTTAATTCTGTAATTTATTTTGCTCCATCCATTTTACCTGCATCCACTTAAATCATAGTGTTTGAACTTACTAAAGACATCTTTGTTCACCATCAAACACACTGTAAATATTTGTTTCCTTGGGGGGACCAATCAGTGTGCACATTCTCTCTCTCATTGATAAAGAGGGCAAATATCCTCATGAGATTTGTGTATAACTTTTACTCAGAGAAAGATGGATTTATTTGGGAGCGTGGCCCCTTTGGGGGTTGCTTTCCTGAGTGCAAGCCCTAGAACTGCATTCTCCCAGAGCTGAAGTTGTTCAGTGTCTGCTTTGTTTTTCAGGGGAGGATGATTACCCCAACTCTGTGCCTGGGCAGGAAGAGACCAGTGAATCTGGTGCAGCAGGACAAGGTGATGGGGAATCCCAGAGAGCAAGAAGGTGAGTGTCAGTAGCCTAATCAGCACACCAGGGAACAGCTCCAAGGGGTCACCTGTGACTGCACCCTGTCACATGGGATGCAGAGCCTTCCCTTCGCTTGCACTCTGGGCCAACCTGGGGAGAAACCAGCAGCCTCACCCTCGCCCCTGGCTGGACCTGTGTAATGTGAGGGAAGTCTTCTAATAAACCCAATATCTTGTCACTTCATAACAGTAGGTGGATTTCTCACCACAACTGGAAAGTTTAAACAAAAATAAAAGGAAAATGAATAAAGCATCCTAAAACGTGGAAGAAAGTACGAAGAGCTCCAGTGTTGACCCCTTTTTGAGGATCTAATGTACAGCTTTTGGCTATTAAGACATTGGACTATTCTACATGTCTTCTGCATTTGCCATAAGAATTCAAATATGCCATGTCTTGTTGTACTAGATTAACTGATCTTAATTTGGCTTTGTTTAGGTTACATAAATAGCATTTATTCTGTAAGAGCTCTTATAATTCTACTAACATCAATAAATCTCTCTTACTTATTTGGGGTAAGAGCTAAATAAGTTTCAAGGTATTCAGTGAGAATAACCATGTCACTTAGCACAGAGGTAAATAATACTGAAGTTGCCATTATAGGAGAGACAACCAGGAATGTCTCTGACAAGGAGCAAACTACACTATATAGCATCAGGCTGCAGCACTTAGGACTAAGTCAGCAAATGTTTCTTGCTCATATAACACTTGTGGATCTGATTTTGTTATAGTAATGGTACAAACTTGATACGAGAAATCAAAAATACATCCGCAGAATACAAATCATGCTGCAGAAAGAAGATTGGTTCTTTACATGGTACATCTAAAAGAACTGGCAAAAATTAACATACAATTTGGCATTTTTTTGTGGACACATCATGCTTATTAAGAACATGTGCATGGATGTAGCATCTCTGAGATAGAGATATTTTATCTACAAAAGTGAGATCTATACAGTCTTGGACTGGGATATATCTGATGCTCTATATTGAAGAATTAGTTGTCATTAGGAGAACCCCTTCTATGCATCTATAAACAGCAAACACATGCATATTATAATAATGTGTCCAGTCATACATGTATCAAAACAAATATTACCATATGAATGCTTGTTATAGTGTGGATGTTTGAATACCTCAGTATGAATTTAGAAAAACAAAATTGGAAATAGTGGATTTAAAACAAAATAAAACATAGCTCAATAATGAGACACTGAATGGGTATTGAGGGGAAATGTTTTTTTCAAACTGCAAAGAATAAATTCAGACAGCACCAATAGTTGGTGCAGCTATGTCTGGATGATATCCATAGCCAATCAGGTAACTGAGACTCTTCACCTGTCCAAATTGTGTTTTTAATCTACTGTTGATCCATTCTTATGCATCTAAGTCATATAGGCATAAGTCACTAGAGGGATAAGTGGATAATATCAGTTGAGTCTCTCTCTAAATGTAGCTGAAGACCTAATGAATTCACAGATCTGATCCCCAATTATTATTTTTATATAGTTGCAGAATCCACCATACTTAGGAAGCTTACCATGTTATCCGTGGAATCTCCAGACTGTAACGTTTTTTAAAAAGAAAGGCAGTAAAGTAGATGCCAGACATATAAGATAACCTGCAGCTGCATTTCTAGTTCATTGATTCTCAATCTGCTGAGATGGAACTTCTCGGCTACCCAATTAGAAAGACAAAACAATGCACCCCTTTCTGAAAGGTATAATGGAAAAAACTGTCATTTTAATCGAAATGTACCAGTTAGGGAACCTGGAAGAATGGCATGATACTACATGGTGATATTTGCAACTTTGTTGAGGTAGATGCCTGACACACTACTAAAGAGCAGTCTTCCAGGAAAATCCTGAAACAATGACCCTGAAGAATTAGGCCACCAGATTTTCTTTGATACAAACTGGTCCAGAAGAAGGAAACTGATTTTGTAATTCTGATGACAGTCTGTAGCACAATAGTGAACTGAAAATATATAGCAGAAATTAATTAAAGGTCTTTCTCCTGCAGGATGCTTAGTGTTAATTCCCATTTACTTCAATTTCAGCAGCACTGCATTTAATAATAGGAACCTAGTTAAGAGATGAACTGCAAAGAATTTCAATGATTCTGAGCCCCTCTGCAGAGCTTCAGTTATGTGACAAAGCTGTGACAGATCTGCCTACACAGGTGAGATTATTAATATTAGAGCTAATCTGTTTAATTTTCCCATATACCATTTCTCGGTTAACCAGGATTCTGTCATTCAAGGACCATAACTGCTATGTGAGCAATAGCAGATTATATTTGGATAAATGTATGGAACTGGCAGACAATTACTTAAAAAGTCTGACGTGTTTGAGTTCAACTCTGGGCAGATTGTCAGAGTGGTGAAACTGACACATTTTGCTAATGGCTTAATTATGCCTGCCATGATGATGAAGAGTTGCAGTGGCCCATCTTGAGGTCTAGGATTCAAAAAAATCCTCTTGCAATTCCCTGAAGTACAATTGCTACTGCATCCTTTAACATGGTCTCTGAAGACAGCCAGATCTACATGAGATGCTGGCAATTGGCGCCCTAGGCGAAATGCACGATTGGCGCGCGATCGGCACCCCCGCCTTCAAAGCCCTCAACGGCTGTTTATCTTGGAACCCTAGGCAACCACCTAATTTGCCTGTATTGACAGGCCACCACTGACTGAAGTGGAGCAACTAGGCAGGATATGTATGTCTTTCCTTATCCTGTTTTATGGTGGTTAGCCTCATCAATGACACTAACCTTGAGCAGTAACTACTTGTGAAGTTCAAGGGCTATAATTGTCACCAGCCACTGCAGAGGTGGCACAACACTGACATTTCCTTGTGTACTCTCTTCAAACCTATGCTTGGACCTGCTATGCTCTGATCCTAAGCTAGTTGAATCCTCCTCTGTGAGGTTCTGTGTTTTCTAGCTTCCAGATCAATAAAGCACTTTGTTAGATTGATATAAACACTTAGATCACAAGCAAATTCTCTAATTCCTTTTTTATGATCAGAGAGACTTAATCTCTCTGCACATGCCCACCTACATAACATCACTTGTTTGTACCCAGAATCTATAGCATACTGAAACACTGCGTGTTTGGTTGCTCAGGAGTTTCACAAGAGGGAGTGAAAGGCCTTCCTGAATACAGGAGGAGAACCAAAAGTTTGTTTTGGACTGTGATTACATAGCATCCTGCCCTATGACCCATTCTATCTGCCCATATGTATCAAAAGGCTAACGTTTGCTTTTGCTTAGTGCATGCTTATGTATAGTGCAGTGACTCATACAGAAGCAATCCCTTTATTCACATATTAGTATATGTTTCATATACTCTTCTATAATTGCAGAGTAGCCACAATTAACTGATTACAATTCTCAGATTCTCATCCACACCAAGTAATAACAATGCTGAGATTTCAGTTTAGAACAATGTGGCGGCCTTAAAGGATACAGCATTAAATTACGCAGATGGTGAGAGGGACAAAACATAGAAGAAATAGAAACTAATGTTCAGGTTCCAAATGGATTCATTTGCTCATATTGAATATTTGAAATAGTACATAGACTGTGTCTAGACTGGCCAGTTTTTCCGGAAAATCAGCTGCTTTTCCGGAAAAACTTGCCAGCTGTCTACACTGGCCACTTGAATTTCTGCAAAAGCACTGACTTCCTACTGTAAGAAATCAGTGCTTCTTGTGGAAATACTATTCTGCTCCTGTTCAGGCAAAGGTCCCATTTGCGCAAAGCTTTTGCGTAAAAGGGCCAGTGTAGATAGCTCAGATTTGTTTTCTGCAAAAAAGCCCCGATCGCGAAAATGGCGATTGGGGCTTTTTGCGGAAAAGCGCATCTAGATTGGCATGGACACTTTTCTGCAAAAAGTGCTTTTGTGGAAAAGCGTCCATGCCAATCTACACGCTCTGTTCCGAAAATGCTTTTAATGGAAAACTTTTCCGTTAAAAGCATTTCCAGAAAATCATGCTAGTCTAGATGCAGCCACATTGTAAAAGGATGTTTCATGGACTGTATCAATCCCTTTGGTACATGGTCTATCATTGCAGCATTTCTTTTTTCTTTTTTAGGTGTCAGTGATTAAGATGGAAATTTGTATGGAACATGCAACTGAGATTTTTTTAAAAATTAATTAGTTTGTGAGGTTTTTAATTAATTGGAATTAAGTTATCAGTGAAATAAATTTGCAGAAACCCAAGAAAATAATCATCCTTTCACCTTCATTATTAAAAGTCAACTTCAGAGTGGAATCTTGTAGGAAATAGCATTGTTTGAGAAATTCACAGAAACAGATTGCAGTGAAATGCACACAGAATCCTGAAATAGACATGGAGAATTCTAAGTTCCAGATCTCAAACTGATGTAAAACAACACAGTTCAGTTGACATCAGTACAATATTGCACTAGTTTCTACTGAATGAGTATTGAACATATACGTGCACCTGGATTTACCTTCCATAGGATTTCAGTGGAGTTATACCAATTCACAAAAAAGGATATATGAGCAACAGAGTACTAGTTCATGTAAGCTATTCCTAGTACAAATTCCACAGATTATGATTTATCTTTTTAACAGAGCTGGGATCAAGAGAATATTACTCCTTCCACCCCGGCACTTCACCCTGAACTCTCTACATCCTTGTCAAATGTAATGCTTTAGCAGAGGGACTGGAAGTCCCTTATTCATTGAAAGACAAAAAAAAATCTAATGATTATCTAACAATACAAACTACCCCATAAACACCTACTAATATATCTCCATTCTGACATGCTAAAAATGCCTATATAAACCAGTGAATTGTTCCTCTTCCAAGATTATTTAAATCTCACTTCTCAGACAACAAGTGGGCCACCTTTTGTGTGTTTTTTTGGTATGGACACCCGTTGACTGGGAAGATGGGACTGTATCTGACACATACATTAAAGATTATTTTTATATTGTATAATTATAAAAGTTTAAGTAATAAACTATATTTTAAAATAACATTTAATTTCTTAACTTATTTCATCTGTAATTTCCTAATATTTTATAAGTGTACCATTTAGGTTTTCTTGCCTACTTTTGAGTTCCTTTAAAAGTGCATACACTGCATTATTTTATGTAGAGTTGAGCCTGAAATGCCCCCTCCAAAAAAATCTATTGCCAAAATAGAAGTGATTGAAGTCAAGTTTTTGTTTCTATCTTTACAGTAATAAAAGCTAGCTGTGTCACTAAGATCTAGTTGTGAATTCAGATTCCAAACATTCCACAGCTTATATGTGTGTTCAGACCTGTGCTTTTGCTTTGGGTGCACCTCTAATTTATGTATTGATGACTTGCATTTATATTATATTATATTATATTATATTATATTATATTATATTATATTATATTATATTATATTCATTGAAATAGCTCTGAAGTGTAGATGTAGCCTTAGAGAGCTGGTTTGTCGGTAGATATTACTGATGTTTTTAAATTTCTTCCTGGTGGCCCCAAATAAAATGCCCACCAGTTCTTAGATTGAGCAAGTTTGTTTTTACTGCCATTTACACTAGATTGGTGGGGGAAAAGTGTTTTTAAGACTCCTCCAGCAAATCATCAAAAAAGCACTGAGGTGAAACTGCAAAGCTGTGGAGCAGTATTTTGTTTAGATCTAGATTGATCAATGCAAAATGGAAGATGAATAGTTCAAAAACGCTGAACTGGGCTTGACTACTGGAAAGGTGGCTACAAGAACCAATCAGCCTTTTGCAAGAGTGGGCCAACAAATAATATAGAAACCCTAAGCTGCTGTCCAGATGTTAAGATGGCTTAAATGGCAGGCATAATTCTGAAGAACCACAGATTGCAGAGACTGAATGCTTGACTAGCAGGGAAATCCCTATCATGATCCCAAACCAGGAAGTTCAAAGCTCTGATCAACTAATTCATCCATACTGCAGGTGTTTGTTCTGTAATCCTGAAACTGGCAATATGTGACAAAGTTAGATTCTGTGACAGTTTTTATTTTTTTAAATGAGCATGATTTTGTTGCCCACCTGGTAAAGCCCTTTGCATTAGTGTAAATCCCTGTCATATTTGAGTGGCAGCATTTTACACTCAATTTGCCCCACCACACCCACAAATATGATTCAGTTTTGTGGGGATCTGGAATCCTATTTTCGTCGCCTCCGCCTGAAGGAATATTTCCAACTCACCGATATACAACATACTGAGCTCACTGTTTCCCCCCACCAATCCCACAAGAGGAAGGCTTCTATGTGGACCCCCACCAATGAACATAAACGCGCTTAAGCTAACATAATCAGCAAACAATAACATATAACATACAACCTCAGTCATGCAGAACGTAATGCTATCCACAGCCTCAAAACCAATCCTAACAGCATAATCAAACAGGCTGACAAAGGGGGCTCTGTAGTCATCATGAAGACGATAGATTATGAACAGGAGGCGAACAAACAACTCACCAATAACAGATTCTACAGGCCTCTCTCCTGTGACCCCACTAAGGAATACCAAAATTCCTGATCAGGACCACCTCCGCCCCCCCAATCCCTGACCAGGAACTTTCTACCTGCTACCCAAAAAACACAAACCTGGTAATCCCGAATGGCCCATCACCTGAAGCATTGGCACACTCACCATAGGATTATCTGTCTATATCGACTCCCTCCTCAGACCCTATGCCACCAGCACTCCTAGCTACCTCTGTGACACCACTGACTTCCTGAAGAAACTTCAAAACATCAGTAATCTTCCTGAAAATACCATCCTGGCCAACATGGATTTAGAAGCCCTCTACACCAACATTCCACATGAAGACGGAATACAGGCCATCAGGAACACCATCCTTGATAACAACACTGCACATCTGAATACAGAGCTCTGCGACTTTGTCGTCACCCACAACTACTTCAAATTCGGAGACAATTCCTATCTCTGAGTCAGCGGTACAGCCATGGGCACCCGCATGGCACCACAATATGCCAACATCTTTATGGCTGACATTGAACAACATTTCCTCAGCTCTTGCCCCCTAACACACCTACTTCACTTACACTACATGGATGACATCTGCATCATATGAACCCACGGGAAAGAGACTCTTGAAGAATTTCACAAGGATTTCAACAACTTCACCCCAGCATCAACCTCAGCCTGGACCAGTCCACACAAGAAATCCACTTCCTGGACACTACAGTACAGTTAAATAATGGACACATTTCCACCGCCCTATACTGGAAACCCACCAACGGGTACACTTACCTTCATGCCTCCAGCTTCCACCCCAGACACATTTCTAAATCTATTGTATACAGCCAAGCCCTAAGATACAACCGGATTCGCTCCGATCCCACAGACAGAGACAATCATCTACAGGATCTTTACAGAGCATTCTTAAAACTGAAATATCCACCTGGCAAAGTCAAAAAACAAATTGACAGAGCCAAAAAAGTACCCAGACATGAACTACTTCAAGACAGGCCCAAAAAAGAAAATAACAGAATTCCACTTGTTATTACCTATAGTCCACACTCAGACCCCTCCAGCGCATTGTACACAATCTACAACCCATCTTGGAAAATGATCCCTCACTCTCAGAGGCCTTGAGAGAAAAGCCTCTTCTCACTTACAGACAACCCCCCCACCTGAAACTAATTCTTTCCAGTAACCATGCCACACAACCACATCATAAGCATCCAGGAACCCAGCCCTGTAACCAGACACGATGCCAACTCTGCCCACATATCTATACAAGTGAATTCATCACTGGAGCCAACAACATAAGCTTCCAAATCAAAATGTCATTTGACTGCACATCCAGTAATTTGATCTATGCCATCAAATGCCAGCAATGCCCCACTGCTATATATATTGGACAAACTGGACAGTCTCAGCGGGAAAGAATGAATGGACACAAATCAGATGTACGTAGAGGAAACATACAGAAACCTATTGGGGAACACTTTAATCTTCCAAATCACTGTTTAAAAGATCTTGTGGACTTTTGTCGACAAAACTATACCTGGGTCTACACTACCGCTGAGTTCTGTCGACATAACGCCGACAGAACTCAGCAGTTTTGTCAACGCTAGTAAACCTCATTTTACGAGGCATAACACCTTCTGTTGACAGAGTTCTGTCGACAGAAGTTGTTATTGCCTGTAGGGTTGCGTCTAGACTACAGGGTTTTGTCGACAAAGCAGCTTGCTTTGTCGACAGAACTGAATGTGTCTAGACGCTCTATGTCGACAGAAGTTTTGTCGACAGTATCTGTTGACAAAACTTCCGTCGACAAAACCCTGTAGTCTAGACGTACCTTTTGTGTAGACTCCTATGTCAGGAAGGATACAATCAATTGACTTTGATTCTTATCTGCTTCATTTTAACTACCCACTCTTCAGATACTTAGTGATTCCTTCTAGCTCCCTGTCTCCCGCCCGCTTTCCTTCCCCCCACACTCTCCTATTTATTTTGGATCTGCACATCCTAAACTCAAAACTCCGGTCATCTGAAGAAATGGGCTGTGCCCACAAAAGATCATGATACTATCTACATGTTTTGTTAGTCTATTAAGTGCTATCAGACCATTTGTTGTTTTTTCTGTACAGACTAACTCGGCGACCCCCTGAAGCTTCTGGTATAATTTGTTGCACAATTTGGAGGGCAACAGAGAATTGAGATGTGTTTCTAGCACATATGCCTATGAATAATAACTGAGAGTAAATCAGTGCACTGTTTTCCTGGATCTATAGAAAACCCAGTCCTATAACTCAATTTGAACTTTGACTTCTAAATATGACATTTAAAGGTCAAAATTAGGAATTTTACTTGGGATCATCTTAAAACCCCTCCCCACCTCATACACAGCTGCCAAAGCCTCCAACTCCCCTCAAAATCTTTTGTGGAGTAGCTATGCTTTATCCATATAGATATCTGATAACAGAAAATTACTGGAATTAATATCAAAATCAGTAATTTTAGGAATCCTGTAATGGCCGAATCATTTATGAAAATGCATTAAAATAAAGCTGCTTCTGCATAATTTCTAATCTGCCACTCAAGAGTACTGCCATATGCTATTGTAGTCCTGAAATAATTGAGTTAGGAATGATGTGGGAAACCATCATTTTCAATGTCTTCATTTTTATGCATGGGTAGCCCAAAGTAAAGTGTGCCTCAAAGCAATCCTGGGAAGTACAGATTGTGGATTATAAACTGCAGTATATTGGGAGAACTTCCTTGTTCCTGCCAGGATGTACCTTCTGTCCCCCATCAGGAGGTCTCAGCACTGATCAGGCAAGCAAAAAGTAGGTTGCTGAACTGTAATCCTGCTCTGTGTTCTTTACAGAATAAAGACTGTTTGGGGCAGTTTTTTGGAGTAGATCTGGTCTGAGGTGAACACACACAGACACACAACTCAGAGCAGACAAAGAAGCATCAGGTCCAGTCTCTCAAAGATTTGTAGAAACTCACAAGGCTTCCCTTATCCTGAACAACCTAAAACTAGGCCAGTGAACAAGAGTGGGGGGATACCCATGGAAGATCTGAAGGATAGTACTGATCCCTGTGCATGGGATGATCGTCCTTGTCATGGTTCCTGCAATATTCACATCCTGCTTTAAATCCCTCCTTCAGACTTCTCACCATGATGTCTAGAAAAGGTTACTGAGTCTCATAAGCTTACCTGGTGACTACTTTTGACTACTACAAACTCTGAGGCTAGTTAGTCATTTAAACATACCTGCTTTGTTGTTGTTTTCTCCACCAGTTCCACCCACTTACTCCATATCCTCAAGTGTCAGTGTAACCACCTGTTCCATGGTTTCATATTCCTAGAGTGGCTGTAAGGGGCAGGGACATTTTTGTGCACTTTTTAATGCAAAGCTTACTGTAATGGAAACCCTGCCTTGGGCGTTTGGTACTAATGAATTATAAATAATGTTAACAATAAATGACAAAAACTAATGTGTTCAAGTAATTACAAGTGTTGGCCACAAAGGTTCTATTTCTTAGCATAAAAGGTATTTTTTAGATATTATGTTGTAAGTTGTTTGTAATGTCTAGACAAACAGACCTGAATCTTGTGTTATTGACAATATTTTAACAATTTTGTACTGAATATTCTATCATAATGATGGCAGTAATAATTTAGCCTTTATATATGAGTATATCCAGAGAACTGGAGAAAGGGCTGTCTTGTTAAACTATTTTCAGTGGTATTATTCAGTTTGACTTTATTACATGCTCCATTGTGCATCATAGAAGCCAATGCTAGAAGCTTTAAAACATGTGCTTCCTGAATTCCAGAACAGAAATATATGGATTTTTAATCACTTAGTAGGTGCTGTAATTTTAAGACAGTAGAACTGCAGTTGAACATACCCTGTTACTTAGCAACAGTGAAAGCAACTCAGACAGAATCATTAGTGGGTGCTTGTGTTGCTATTTGCAGTTTAAAGACATGGCAAGTCAGAGCACCTGTCTGAATCTGCCTGTGGCCACACGGCAAGAAGAAGTCCCTAAGAAAAGATACAGTGAATATTTATATGCATATTGGGATTGAATCTACTTAAGATTTGCCTAAGTGTCTTAACTATTTGATTGTTTAGAGAACAACACTGTACAAGGCCATGAGGAAACTAGACAACTCTTGCTAATGAGTGCAGGCTGCAAATATATTATGCAAATATTCCAGAGGGCTGGGGGAAGAAGGGGTCACAAAGCCCCATTTATAGTCATTAGTAGCATATCTGATCACTCTATACCTAAAGCGATTCAGACAAGATGGCATGAAAGGTCAAAGCCAAGGGGTTGAACTGTTAGATATTTCAAGAGAAAGTTATAAACTTTGTTTTGCAGCTTATTCTTGCCACCTAGTATGCCAGATGTGATATTGAGGTTCATTAGAAAAATAGTCCAAATTGGATGCCTTAAGCAAAGACTGTCTCAGTGGTCTAGATGTGGCAGGTCTTCAACCTTCCGAAGTAGATTCTGTACAGGAACTTGTCTTCTGATGCCAGGAGGGGTGATGTTGCACAGGATTCGCAGATACGTCAGGTTGATCAATGTCATAGTCAATTGTCTACTAATCTTGTGTGAAAAGATGCTGAGCCACAAGAGTGAACAACTCTGCTACATAGTGGCAGATATAGGGCAGGGCGAGCAGGGCGGCTGCCCCGGGCCCCACGCTTCAATAGGCCCCGCGCCAGCACCAGGGGCGGACTGGCGTGGCGGGATACTGGGAATTTCCCGGTGGGCCATCTGCCGAAGGGCTGGCCAGTGGCTGCTGGAGGAGGAAGGGGGGGATTGTGGCAGGGCACCGCAGCCCCACACTTTTGAAATTCCCTGGCACCAGCCAGTTCGGGACATGTGGGGCAGAGGGAGCACATGTGCGGTGTGCTGAAACACCATGCAACAGCTGAGAGGGGAGATGCCCGGGCGTGGAGTGGCGTGGTGCCACAGCCTGGGACTTTAAAACCGTGCGGCCCAGCATTGCACTGCTCGGTTCGGCACATGGCATGGAGCCTGGGCTTGGGCCGGGGCCACGGCCGCCCTGCACACTGGAAGGCAGAAGGTGGATGGCAGAGGAAGGGGTTTGTGCTGAGGGGAGGGGGGCAGGAGAAGAACGATGAGGAGAGACAAATGCCAGGGGGCCAAGTGGAGACAATGAGGAAAAGGGCAGGAGGGGAGGTGTTAGTGGGAGGGGGGACAGGGTGATGCTGGGAAAGGAGAGGGTAAGGGCATTGGGGGCTAAAGGGGAGAGGGGAAGGTGGTGGGAGAAGGCTTGAAAGGAGGGGTGGACGTGAGGAAGGCGGGGATGGAGCAAGGCATGTGTGAGGGCACAGGGGCATGAGAGGAATGGGGACAGAGGGTGGTTGGGGGTGGGCATCAGGGAAAAAGAGGGCAAAGGGGACAGGGGCAATAAGGGAAGGGGGAGGCACCAGGAGGGTGCAGGGGTAAGGGAAGGTGCAGGTGCCAGGGAATTCTGGGGGTGAAGCAGAAGGGCAGACACTTTCAGTGGAGGGACCAGCACCAGGAGGAGAGAGGCAGGGCAGGTGTGTAGAGGGAGGTGTTAGGAGAGGGGATGAGGAAGGGGTAGCTCACATGATTAGTGTGGGGCTACTGGAGGAGTGGGCATAGGGGGGGACCCCTTTTTTCTGTTTTCTCTCCAAAGGGGAGGCCCTGTGATATTGTGCTGCCCTGGGCCCCTCAAAACTCTCATCCGCCCCCGCTGCTACAGAATACCACTAGGCAAGCCTGGACTGTCTTATTTTCTGCTTATTGGCTCCCAGATAAGCAGAACCAGGTGGTTCACTAATCGAATAGTTTGTCTTTGTTTCAGTAAGGTCTTGATAATGTGTTTCTTGAAAGTCCAGGTAAGGTCCAGTGAGATGAATAGATACACAGGCCTTGTCTTTCAAGAAGATGCTAACCTGTTCCTTGGCATCTGTGTGATATAGATGGAAGTAGGGAGAAACTGTCTTTCATGTTAGGTTTAAGTCTCCATTTTTTACAATGTGGACCTTTTTTCATGTCTGTATTCAGGAATTCTATATTACTGAAATTTTGGTTCTCTACTGCCAAACGGATGTTGTCTGAATAAATAAAATGCTTAGCAATGGTGTTTGGAAGCTCATTTGTGAAGAGGTTTAAACAATGTCTACGTTAGGTGAAACATGAGGTAAATTGCTTTTAGTCCTCCAGGAGCTGTCCTTTTCTTTATGTTCAAATGAAACTTGGAGCCAGATGTCTCTCAAATGACTCATTTTGATAGAACAAATGACAATTTGTGCAATCTATGCCAGATTGTGTCATATTAAGTAGTAAAATCTAAGAATGCTGTCTTTTACCTGACCAAAGGACATTCTGTATGTAGGTGCCTATATAATCACATGTACTGAAATTTAGTCTGAAACCTACTTGAGGTATACTCATGATATCATTAATTGCGGGAGAGTTTGTGCAAGGATAAGCTTTCAAGTAACTTGTACATTCAGCTTAACAAAGAGATAGGGTAGCAATTTCTGATAAGTCTGTATTCTCTCTGGGTATGGCTACACTACAGCGCTATTTCAAATTAACTTATTTCAAATTAGTTAATTTGAAATAAGCTAAATTGAAATAACGCATCTAGACACAAAAACTAATTCGAAATAGCGTTTTTCTAATTTGAAATAGCGCGTCCACATTGAGTGGACCCTGAATCGAAGGTAAGGCTAGCTGGAAACAGTGCCAAAAGGGCATCAGGGTTGGACTTAGTGTGTGGGGCTGCTACCTCAGGCTAGCTGAGGTCTGTGCTTAAAGGGACCCGACCCCCCATCCTGGACAGACAGTTCTCAGGTTTCTCTGCTTGCTGGTCTACCTCGCTGAGGGACAGCAAAGCATTTGTGTCTCGGAGTGCTCTGCTTGCCCTCACTCGGGACACCACAGCACTCTGCAACATGGAACCAGACCTGTCCCTGGGGACTCTGCTGCATCTTGTGGACACATTGCCAGCTGCCTGGCTGCACTGTCTGCAGGCTGACATCTGGGAGGACTATCGAGGGGCTGTCAGAATCCAGGGGGCTCTGCAGGAGAGCTTCCACTTTGATGAGCGCTAACAGTCTCCCCGGTCTGCCCCTCTGGGGGCTTGTGCCCCATTCCTCCCTCTCGTCCTTCCACTTACCCTTCCCTAGCCCCTCCTTCCTGATGTCAAATAAAAGACATGTATTTTAAAAAATATAACCTGTCTTTATTTAACACAACTGGGGAGGGAGAATGAAACTCTGGGGAGATGGGGGAAAGGAGGCAGGAGAGGACAGGAGAGAGGGTGGGAGAGGGGAGGGGGAAAACTGGGAGGATGGAGCTGGAAGGGGGAAGCAAGAAGAAGAAGGGGTAGGAGAAGCTCAGCAGTCAGGGCTGGGGGTCTCACCAAACCAACTGCCTCCCAGCATGACGGGGGAGGGGTCCTTGGCGTCCCCGGGGGGATGAGGAGGAGGGTGCGGAAGTTGAGGTGGGGTGTATGGAAATTGAGAAGGAGGGTGTGTAGGTTGAGGAGGAAAAGGTAGGAGGGGGGGCAAGTGTGGGAGGAGGAACAGTAGTTGGGGGGGCAGCAGGCACAGGACCGGCATGGGGCAGCATGCTCTGCAGCAGGGCCTGCAGGTTACAGTTCATCGCTCGGTCCTCAGCAAGCAGCTCCTGGCATAGCTGCAGGTCCTCCAGCATCCAGGCCTTGATGGTGCAGTGCAGGGCTCGCAGGGCCCCCAGGTACTGGTGCCGGTACCCCTTGCTGCGTGTTGTTGGTCTGGAGCAGGCCACGGGTGCAGGAGCATGTCCCAGGCGGGGTGGTGCACCCTGCACAAGCAGCTGGGGCAGCTGTAGAGAAAGAAGAGAAGTGGTCAGTTCTCCCTGGGGACACCGTGGATGATGCCCAGCCCCCCCACCCTCCGCCCACGACATGAGGGTGACCTGCACCATTAGAGCTGCTGTGCTTGCACAGA
The DNA here is from genome assembly GCF_049634645.1 of Pelodiscus sinensis. NCBI lineage: Eukaryota > Metazoa > Chordata > Testudines > Trionychidae > Pelodiscus > Pelodiscus sinensis. The sequence continues at coordinate 257,016,401 of NC_134711.1, forward strand.
GGCCATGGTCAGGATGTCTGGCTCTCCCCAGGACTGGGAGCTGCCCCAAGACTGCACCCATGCTCCTGTGCTGTATATAGTGTGGCTGTGGTGGGGGGGAGATGTCCCCTGTCTCTGTGTAGAGGGTGTGTATGAAGGAAGAGCGTCCTGCTGGGTCCCAGCCTGGGGTCGGGAGCATGTCAGGTCTCTTCACACATGGATGTGCCTATTGGGCCACTGCCCCTGAGTGTCATGCAGCTGGAGCCACCTGCCCAAGGGTGGCATGGCACGTGCTCGCAAGTGCACAGGTGGCTGCATGATCCGTAGGAGGCATGGCCCACGCGTGCAGTCCCTGGACTCCCTCTCTGCCTCCCCTCCGGGTAGAGGACAGTGCTGGCATTTACCTGGTATGGCCTCCCTGGATGACCCTGCCGATTCTGGTGCCAGGACAGCTGGCGGTGGCCCCTCTGCTGTGCCCGGGTCAGGGCCCTCCGGTCCCGGCTCGCTATGCGGCCCTAGATGACCATGTTCCTCTACCTAGTGCGGAGATCATGGAAGTCGGGGGACTCTCCCCAAACCTCAGTGAGGTCCATGATCTCCACACTAGTCTACGAGGGCACTCACCCCAGGGGTCGGTTGAGGGCAGGGAAGTAGGGGCAGGTGTCATCCCCTGCTGCGGCGCCGCCCCTGGTGACCCTGGCGTATACCTGCCACAGCTCTTTCACCTTCGGGTGCACCTGCTCCTCGGTGCGCCTGTGGCCTTTCCTGGCCACGGTGGCCACTATGCGGCCCTAGATGGCCATGTTCCTCCACCTAGTGCGGAGATCATGGAAGTTGGAGGACTCCCCCCAAACTGAGGGCTGTCTGTAAGTGAAGACTAGCCTGTCTCCCTAGTGCTATGAGAGTGAGGGATCATTTTTTAGAATCGGCTATAGATTTTCATTGACACACTGAAGGGGTTTAAGCTGCAAAGGGTATGCAGCTTCCTCTTATCATAACTAAAAGGGTTTGGTTGTATCAGGACAATGGGATGTGTGTGGAATGTAATTGTTTCTCATCAAATGGAAAGGGAGGGCTGAATGACCATAGGGGAGCAGCAAGTACAGGGAACAGTTATACAACATAATGACTCCGGGGGAGGCAAAAAACACCACAGACCTGAAGATCAACAAGTGGGTGAGCTGTGTGGCCCCCACCAACCACGGTCAGCCCCAGGCAGCAGACAGCAGCTACTCTCACTCCCTGCCCCGAGACACCAGCCCCCTTCTCTGATGCCCCCCATATCTTCCAACCCCCAAAACTTTTTTTTTCCATTCTGACACATGAATTGATGAACCATTTTTTATTAAATTTTTAAAAAATAGAGACCACCTCTGGATATTTTCTACCTTGAAAGATTACAATTTTAGAAATATCTGAAGAATTGTAAAATAAGGGATTAAAATTGCAGTAATCCTAAAGTCTTAAATATGAGACAAATTGCACAACTTAGCTACTGAAAGTCAAAGATACAGAAAGTGATGATTATGAAACATTAGAAGTAAGACGTGTAAAAGCACATATGTAATCAAATGAGATATAAGACAGATGCTGTCAAATAGGAAGGAAACAGGAAAAAAATTCCTCTGTTTCCTTTAACAGTACCAGACAAAACATCAGAAGTGTAATTTCTCCTTCCCCTATACAATGAGGCATAAACCAGTTTTTCTGATGCTACAGTGTATTTTTTAAAAAAGCGGTACACACTCCTGTTGCAAGCAATTTCTTGATCAAATTGCAACCTATGTACATTTTGCCTAACAATTTCAGTTTCAGTTGATTATTTACTTCCTGTCCTAAACCACTGACTAATAATGCTGAGCATTATTGATGATCTGTTACATTTAATCACAAATGTACTTGCCTCTAGGTTTGCATGCAAAATGATGCTTACATGGTGTTCTGACCTCATGAGAATAGTATAGCCTTAATTCATGGTTAGAAAGCTTTTTCCCATATTCTTGGATAAATTACAGAATGGAAGTCCCAAATGTATCTGTTATTGTTAAAACTGAGAAAATGGAAAAGCGTGCAACAAAGCTATTTGACCGAAAAGATCAACTATGAATAAAGTTTAGAACAGTGTGGATAACCTGCAGCTGATGAACCATATGTGGTCCATCAGGGCTTTGTGTGTGACCCACAAGACATTTTGTTTACTATTACCCATGTGCAGGGTTGCCAGTTTCTGCTGATTTCCAGCTGCGTAGTTTTTTTCCCTACTGATGTTATTAAAATGATATACATGGAAAGTATGTGAAGTGAGGTGCATTCTCATTTCACACAACATTGACTGCAAGAACTGTGTGCCCCCTCTGCATCCAATCAAAGTGCTGCTACAGTTCAATCAGCACACCCTGCAAACTCTAGGTGTGCAAGTGCAGTTAGCAAAACTACCATACCCCGAGAGACCATGTTAGTTACCACAAATTTGCAGCCCATTGAGATGAAGGAGGGCCACTCATGTGGTCCACTCATTAGCCTAGGATGCTAGTTTTAAAGGATAACTCTAGTTTTATTTTACTGATAAAATAAAATGCAATTTGGGAAGATGCTAATATCACAATTTTGAAGAGATGTTTATATTTTAAACTGTATGGAGTTTGAAGGATGGATTATGAAATTAATGGAATATTCTTCTACTGCATGTGGGTAAACACACTGAGGCTACTCTGAATCCTAATAGGTTGAAACAGCTAACAAAATGGGTGTGAAATGTAGTATGTCTAAAACAGAGATAAAACTAATATTTCCAATGAAATAATATTCACTTAGAAAGGTCCAATATTTCCAAGAGATTGAGCAGTAAGAATAATGATTTCATTAATATGTCTCAGAGGGGTAGCCATGTTACTCTATAACTTTAAAAAAACAATGAGTAATCCTATGGCACCTTAGAGCAGGGGAACCTCAGACCCAGGGGTCACATTCGGTCCCAGGCTTACCTTAATCCAGACCTCAAGACTCAGCTCCTGCTCCCCTACATTGGGGAGCCTGTGCTGGTGGTCTGGCCCCCCGCTGCAGAACACAAAATCTACTAGGCTGGGCCCGCCCCCAGGCTCTGGTGTAGGAAGGGAATGTGAGAGTTTCTCCTTGGTTGGGGGCCATGTCATTTAGGGGCTTGTGGAGTTTTTTGAGGGTTTTATTGGCTTCTCACAAATGTGCAGCTCCTGACCGATTTTTCTTTGGGTCAGTGGCACCACCCCTGCCTTAGAGACTCACAAATATATTTAGGATCACGAGCTTTCATGTGTAAGACCCACTGGCTGTGTCTAGACTGGCCAGTTTTTCCGGAAAATCAGCCGCTTTTCCGGAAAAACTTGCCAGCTGTCTACACTGGCCGCTTGAATTTCCGCAAAAGGACTGACTTCCTACTGTAAGAAATCAGTGCTTCTTGTGGAAATACTATCCTGCTCCCGTTCAGGCAAAAGTCCCTTTTGTGCAAAGCTTTTGCGCAAAAGGGCCAGTGTAGACAGCTCAGATATGTTTTCTGCAAAAAGGCCCCGATCACGAAAATGGCAATCGGGGCTTTTTTGCGGAAAAGCGCGTCTAGATTGGCACAGACACTTTTCCGCAAAAAGTGCTTTTGTGGAAAAGCGTCTGTGACAATCTAGACGCTCTGTTCCGAAAATGCTTTTAACGGAAAACTTTTCCGTTAAAAGCATTTCTGGAAAATCATGCCAATCTAGACACAGCCACTAAATTCATGGTCCTATATATGTTTGTGAGTCTCTAAGGTGCCACAGAACTGTTTGTTGTTCATTAAAATGACTGAAGGAATAGAGGTAGCCCTGGACCATCTATAATCCAAATCTGGACCTGATTTTTTCCCCCACAAAAAGTCTTTAATTTTAAATCGGGGCAATATCAAGGAGTTAATCTTTTGCAGCTGTTCATTGTCTTAGTCCTACTCAGTGAGAATGGAGGCTGTTAAACACTTTGGGTATGTCTACACTACCACCCTAGTTCGAACTAGGGTGATTAATGTAGTCATACGAACTTGCAAATGAAGCCCGGGATTTGAATTTCCCGGGCTTCATTTGCATGTTGCCGGGCGCTGCCATTTTTAAATGTCCGCTAGTGCAGACTCCGTGCCCGTGGCTACACACGGCACGAACTTGATAGTTCGGATTCGGCTTCCTATTCCGAACTATCTGTACGCCTCGTGGAACGTACCATGAACTCACGTACCATGAATGTTGTGGCTCTTTGAAAACACTGTGATAACTATCTTCATATTAAAAGATGCTAGCAGATTATTAGAATGTCAGATAGCTGACAGTGACTTGCTTGAACAACATGCTCTTGGTCTGTTCCTGTTTATTTATGGCCAGTGCTCTCTACATGCCTGTGTGTCTGCTCTGTGTTTTCCTATTGGCCTATAGCCTTCTCCCAGGCACACCTGCAAGGAATTACTACTGGGTGATTGACAAGATTTTTTTTATGGAACAATAATTTTAACTTCACACTTTTAAATGCCTACGTTAAAAACTTGCTCCATACGATGGATGTACAGGTTGGAACCGCCTGTTCCAGCACCATCGGGACCTGTCCAGTCCAAAACAAGAGAATTTTCTGGACCAGTTCAGGTCTTTTGCCACTGGCTCCAAACCAACTGCCTGCCACTGACAGGCTGCCCCAGCAGGCACCCTGCCTCTCTTCTCACCCCACCTCCCTAACAACGTGGATGGGCTGCTTGCCCCGCTGCTGCTGGCTCCCTGGGCAGCATAGGCTCCAACTCCTGCTGCATCGCTCTGGCCCCACACATCCAGTGGCAACCACGGGGCTACAGCCCTGGCCCCATGCTTCATTCGGCTGCTGTGGGAGTGTGGCCCAGTCCTGCACTCTACGGGGCTGCTGCAGGACTATGGCTTCATGCTGTCACAGGACTCAGCTCCAGCCCCTGCTCCCGGGAGCTGCTGGGGTGGCAGGAAACTCTGGCCCCTTGCCTACAGGTGCTGCTGCAGGGCTCCAGCCCCATGCCGCCTGTGATGCCGAGGGGTTCCAACCTGGCCCCACAGTGCTGGAGGCTGCTGAGGGATCTTGCCCCAGTCCTACGCTGCCCCCAGCTGGTATGCCAACCCTGTTGCCCTGGCCTGCCTGACCTTCCTGTCCTTAGGCTCCCAGGCTCTCTGGTCCAGGATTATCTCTGGTCCTGCCAGATTGAGGGATGTTGAAGAACCAGAGAGTGCCAGTTTTTGGAGGTACAACCTGTATTTAACATGTTGCTAGTTCCTATTAATTTCTCACTAATCCTTCATTATATGCATTAAAAATCCCTGTTAAATAGGTCAACATTTAAGCTAATAGAATATATTTTAAAAGTTTCCATTGGATAAAACCTTTATGATACTTTCATCCCCTTTTCTAGACTATCAGAAGTCTCACTGTAGCATCTCAATAGCTGATAATTGATTATTGTAGATTAAATTAGTGTATTTCTCCACTTCCCTATTTTCTTAATGAGATCCATTCCTCCTTATAACTTACTAAGATCCCAGGCCTTCAAATACATAAATATACACCTTACTATTGTGAATTATGACTGTACTCATAGAAGTGATGTTAAACTTCTGAGAATTTACAAGATTGAGGCTAATTCTCTCCCTCAATGGCGAGAGCATGCAGAAGGACAAAATAACACCTGAAACTGCAGTTGCTTAATTTATAATGTTTGTTCCATACCATAATTTTCATGCTGTTTTTAAAATTCCCACAGTGCTGCATGCTGCTTTTCACTCTCTATGATTTCTCTGGGCGAAGTGTGGTTCAGTGCAATTCTAATGAGCATTGCTATTGCAGGACACACGATTCTCCAGCGTATGTGGAACTTCAACCAGGTATGTGAGAATGCAGAAAGATGTTTGACAGCAATAACTGGATGCTGATGGACACAGTGGAAAAAATGACAGATTGCTGCTGGCATTCACAGAGTAGCTTCATACAACACAGCACCAGTTCTGGGACCAGAATTAAAAAGTGGTGACTGCTGGGATTCCATTGTAATGCAGGTTTGGAATGATGAACAGTGGCTGCAGAACTTTAGATACAAAAGTTCTGGATCCCTATACCAAGCTTCCCCAGAGAGAGCTTCTTGTATTCATTAACAGCAGAAAAGCAAGTGGTGTTTGTGTTCTGGAAGCTTGCAATGCTGAGGTGTTATGTGTAGTGGGAAATCAGTTTGGAGCTGGAAACTGTAAAGTAGTGACCACTGTCATGCAATTGTGTTGAGCCAGTAATTATATCCTGCTTCAGAGAACTGTGACTCTCAGCAATGTGTGGGAAATAGTACATAGATTCTAGAACTGCAGTGGGGTATTAGATGGGCTGCACATCTGTGATTTGGTACCAGCCACCCCGTCATTGAGTATGTGAACAGAAAGATATACTACTACTTCAAGTAGTGTTCCTGCAGGTGTTCCATTTTAAGTGCGTTGGCCCTTTCCGCATCTCACTGGAGACATTCGGTAGCACTTTCTACGTTGTCTGCACATATAGAGCAGTGTGGTTGAGCTAGAATTTTTTAGTTATTGGTATTAACATAACAATAATTTCTCTTATTTTCTGCTGATGTGGAGTACTCGACTTAAGGGTTGAAACTACACTGCCACCTGCTATATTGCAGGCAGCAGAATATCTCCATGAATGTTTTAGTGAGATCAGTCAAAAGGATAAAAGGAACATCCCTGCTCACATGAACAAAATACGCCACATACAGGGAATGCAGTAACCCCTAACTCAACAAGGGTATGTCTACACAACAGCGCTAATTCGAACTAACTTAGTTCGAATTAGTTAATTCGAACTAAGCTAATTCGAATTAGCACATCTAGACTTAAAAACTAGTTTGAATTAGCGTTTTGCTAATTTGAACTAGCGCGTCCACACCGATTGGACGCTGGGGCGCACTTAAGGGCAGCTGAAACCAGTTCCGGCAGGGCATCAGGTCAGTAGTTGCTTTGTGTGGCTGCTGTCTGAGGCTATCTGAGGCTCGTGCTTAAAGGGACTCCCCTGGACAGCCAGTTCTCAGCTTTTCCGCTTGCTTGCCTACCTCGCCGAGGGACAGCAAAGCGTTTTTCTCTGCACCTGTCGGTGTTGGTGGTTCCCTTTGGGGATGCTGCCGCAGTTGGCAACATGTAGCCAGAGGTCGCCTGCTTTCTGCTGCAGTTTTTGGACTTGCTGCTGCAAGCCTGCCAGCAATGGCTGGAGACTGCCTGGCACCACCTGGTGCACGTCAGCCCCCTGCCTCTCCACCTGGCCTCCCTGGGGGCCGTGGAGGAGCCGCAGCAGCGCTCGGACTCCAGCGTGCCCCGCTGCATCTGGCGTCTGGACACCAGCAGCGACTGGTGGGACCGCATCGTCCTGGAGTTCTGGGGAGACAGACAGTGGACCCAGAACTTCAGGATGAAGAAGGACACCTTCCTGGAGCTCTGCGAGTGGCTTGCCCCTGCTCTGCGGTGACGGAACACTCGCATGAGGCCCGCCATCCCCCTCCAGAAGCATGTGGCCATCGCCCTCTGGAAGCTCTCCACGCCGGACAGCTACCGATCCATTGGGAACCATTTCGGCGTGGGGAGATCCACCGTTGGAGCGGTGCTCATGCAGGTACGGCACCCACCGGCCACTGGGCCGGGGGCAAGGGGGACTGCAAGGAGGGGATGGACCGCCCCAGGGAAAATGGGGAGGGAGGGAGGAGGCGAAAGTGCCCCACACCGAAGGGTTTGGTCTGTCCCGGCCGCACTACATATCGCCCGTGGGGGTTGCTTCCGGGAGTGGGGCGCGGGGCACTGCCAGGGCATGAACACTCCCAGCCACCCGGGCGCCCCAGTGATTCGCGGTTTGCTGTGTCTCTCTGAAGGTGGTCAAGGCCATCAACCGGGTGCTGCTCCGCAGGGTGGTCTGCCTCGCCGACCCAGATGCCGTCATCCAGGGGTTCGGCGCCCTCGGCTTCCCCAACTGCGGGGGGCCATCGACGGGACGCACATCCCCATCCGTGTCCTGGAACACCAGGCCTCCTAGTATGTCAACCACAAGGGGTACTTCTCCGTGCTCCTGCAGGCCTTGTGTGACCCCCGGGGCCAGCTCATGGACATTAATGTGGGCTGATCCAGCAAGGCACATGACCCATGGGTGTACCGGAACACCTCCATGTGCCAGAGGCTGCAAGCCAGGACCTTCTTCCCTGACCACCACATCAAGGTCGGGGACGTGAACATGCCCGTGTGCCTGGTGGGGGATGCGGCCTACCCTCTACAGCCCTGGCTCATGAAGCCGTACACGGGGCACCTCAACCCCTCCCACCAGGCCTTCAATGCCAGGCTCACCAGGGCCGGCATCATGGTGGAGGGGGCCTTCGGATGATTGAAAGCACGATTTAGGTGCCTCCTCACCCGCCTCGACCTTGCCGAGCACAATATCCCTCCCGTGGTGGCAGCATGTTGTGTGCTGCACAATTTGTGTGAGAGGAAGGGGGAGGCTTTCCTGCCAGCATGGATGGCTGATGCTGAGCACATGGCTGGCCACTATGCTCAGTCCCGCACCACTGCCATCTGGGAAGCCCAGTGGGGGGGCCGTCTGGATCTGGGAAGCCCTGTGGGAGAGCTTTCAGGTGGAGGAGGAGGACCGAACTCTCCCTGCATGCCCCACTGGGGCCTTCTTCCACCCTCCCCCCTTCCCTTTCCTAACCCTCCTTCCTAATGTCAAATAAAGACACCTGTTTTGCAACAAAAATCTCATTTTTATTTTACATAACTGGGGTGGGGGAGGGAGGAGTGATGCTCAGAGAGGAGAGGGGAAATCTGGGAAGAGGGAGCTAGAAGGGGGAGGAAGGGGAGGAAGGGAAGGGAAAGCTCAGGCTTGGGGGTCCTGCTGGCTCTCTTTTCTCTCAGCACTGTGGGTGCGGGGGCGTCACGGGGGAGCGGGTGTGGAGGGTGGGACAGGAGGGACGGAGTGCAGAGGAAGCAGGAGAGGGAGTAGGGGCGAGAGGAGGACCGAGACCTGGGACAGCCGCAGGGGCTGGAGCAGGAGGAGGCAGGAACCTGTCGACCAAGGTCTGGAGGTGGCTTCTGAGGGCACGGCCCTGCTCCTCCAGCGCCTCCACATTCTGCTGCCGCAGCCACAGATCCTCCCGGACTCAGTGGTCCTGGGTGTGGAGCTGGTGCTCCAGGAACCGCAGGTGTCACCACTGGTACTCCTCCTGGTTTCTGGTGCACCTGCTGGTGTGGGTGCGGGTGCGGGTGGCTGTTGCAGGCGGGGTGGTGCACCCTGCAGTCCCAGGTGCTGCGGCTGTGGTGAAACAAGAGCAGTGGTCAGTTCTCCCTGGGGACAAGGTGGGTGAAACCCAGCCCCCCTCTGCAAGGCCAGAGCCCCTGCATGACACCCAACTGCTGCTCCATGGTGGGCAAGGCCCAGGCGCATGGTCCCTGGGCTCCTTCTCCCCCCTCCCTCGCATACACATAAGGGGAGCATGATGGCACTCACATGTGGAGCCCTCCCCGGCCTCGAACGACACAGACGATGTGCTCTGTGGGGTTCCTCGGGGGTCCTGGGCAGGCTCCCTGAAGGCTCCTGGCTCTCGGCGTCCTCCTGCTCTTCCTCCTTCGTGTCCAGGACGGGTCCCTCTGCCCCGGGGTCGATCACCACCCGGGGGGCATGGATGGCGTGAGCCTCCAGGATGCGGTCCAGGGCCTCAAAGTGGGGGCATGCCTCCGGGTTGGCCCCTGGCTGGCAGGCCCTGGAGTAGGACTGCTGCAGGTCCTTTATTTTACAGCGGACCTGTTCCCGGGTCTGCATGTGGCCTCTGGCGGCCAGGTTCCTGTGGCTAGTGCGGAGATCGTGGACGTTGGAGGCCTCCCCCCAAGCCTCGATGAGGTCCACGATCTCCACACTTGACCAGGTGGGTGCCCGCCTCTTGCAGCCCCGGGCAGGCTCCTGGGATCCGCCAGCCTGGTCCTGGGAAGAGGCAAAGGGCTGGGCGGCAGTGGGTGGCTGGCTCATAGCATGGCAGATGCAGGGTCTGCTAGCTGGGTGCTGGCAGGCTTGCACCTGACACGGGCACCGTAGCCAGCCCGTGCCCCTTTAAGCGGTCCGGGGCCGGGAGGGGGGCAATAGAGTTTCACTGGTGTTGGCCAGAGTGGCCACCAGGGAAAGCTGGGGAGGGCTAGCCTCCCACTACTTTGAATTAAGGGGCTACACACCCCTTAATTTGAACTAGTAAGTTCGAACTAGGCTTAGTCCTCGTAGAATGAGGTTTACCTAGTTCGAACTAAGCGCTCCGCTAGTTCGAATTAAGTTTGAACTAGTGGAGCGCTAGTGTAGTGCCTTTCAAAGTTAATTCGAACTAACGGATGTTAGTTCGAATTAACTTTGTAGTGTAGACATACCCTGGATGTTTTAAAACAGACATTGGTTCCCTTTGGTGCCATGCCCTCCTGGTAGGGGAGGGGTCTTTGCGCGCTCCCCAGTCCCCAGGTCTTGATTGGCCTTGTGGGTGGAGGAGTGGCAGGGCAACCAAAGGCCAGATCCACCAGCTTGGCAGGCCAGATCTGGCCCATGGAGACTATTTTGCCCATCCCTGAACTAAGTCAACTTCAGCTATTTTATTCATATAGGGTACATCTTCAGAGCAGGGCTTAACTCGAAATAAGCTATGTAAATTGAGCGATGTCAGTTGGGAGCATCTACACAGCACTTATTTTGAAATAGAGCACTCTTTCTCTGACTTCCCTTACTCCTCGTGCAATGAGGGTTAAGGGAGTCAGAGTAAGAACTCCTCCAGTTTGACAGTATTTCAACATTATTTTGAAATAACTGCCTGCTGTGTAGACATGGACTAAGTTATTTCAAAATAACGCTAGTTATTTTGAAATAATGTTGCTGTGTAGATGTACCATATATGGAGCTATGTCTGTAAAACTCCACACATTCTTGGAAACCATCCCTTTCTCTTTTACTCTCTCCCACTCACATATATATCAGTGCTTACATAAGCATATATAAACTTGGAAAGCTGAAAAAGGATGATATTTCAGCAGATAGAGAAGAATGATTATGGGGAAAGAAAGCTCCACAGCAAGATATTATCTTGAAGAAATGATAGTCCTCTGAGCTATACATAATTATGCCTTCACACATAAATCAGCTAAACTGAGAATGCATAGAAATGATATCAGAATATATGTTTCTTTTGGCAAAAAAGCGTTCCTTTGTCTGAAAGTCCTACATCACACTGATAATGGAACTTAGATGGGAATGAAACTTCGCATCCCCCCTCCCCCGCCTGTTATAGTGAAGAAGACACACAGAGACAACTTTTCACATAATAAGGACATAGCATGTCTTTTTCCCCCTGTGTTCTCTATGTGCTATTATAATCTCTTATTTTGTACCCAAACTCCCTTCCCTTTCATCCCTAAACTATCCCTAAGCTGCACTTATCTGATGGCACAGCCTCATCATGGGCACCCAGACTCAGTAATCCAAACCCAATATCACACTCACAAGACAGGAATCAGCTGAGTCAGGATACCAAGAAGTCAAAGTGAGAAGGCAAAGTGAAGGTCAGAATCACTAATTAGATGCGAAGAGTCACGCAAGGTTCAGTTGCTACAAAATAGAGCCAGAGCCCAGCTGCTCAGACAATTCCCTTTTCTTGTTGCTAGCTTAAATAGGGACAGCCGGCCAATCAGCTTTCTGAGGACTCTACCAGTAGGATTACATATGTGATCCTCAAATGTGGGCTGTTCCAAGACTCTGTGGGCCCCTGGGTGAGGTGGGGCTGCCCTGGCTCTGTGCTCCTGGAAGGGGCAGGGATGAGGGGGAAGAGCTGAGGGGAGCCAGAACTCAGTGCTGCCCAGAGCATACCATGCTGGCCCGCAGGCAGCCCCCAGTGTAGCCCGGAGCACAGTGCACCCACCCAGCCCTTAGTGCTGCCTAGAGCATGTGGTATAGCTTTCTGGCTGAGATTTAAAGGGCATTGGTCAGATCCCCAGCCCCTTTGAATCACTGGGCCCCTGGCAACTGTCCCCTTCTCTTTCCTTCATCAATAGGCCTGCCCACAACTGGTTGTGGTCACTGACCATGAGAACTCTACCTCAAGGGGTCTGACAGGAACCACGGCTCCTGCTTGGGTTCCTGTACAATATAAACCCAAAGGTCATCCCAGGAAATATTCACACAACATTGTGGATCTTCTATTGCTGACATGGCCATTCCTGTTTTCTGGTCCAGAACTTCTGGCTTTGACCTTTGCCTCAGAACTGATTCTGACCATTGGTATTTACAGCTGCCTTGGAATCCATGAACTCCTCTGCTACTTCCAGCCTCAGGTTTCTTTACATTGACCCTTGGTCCTGATTTCCAATGGCTGGGATCCTGACACAAGGGAGGGTCAAAGAGTTTCCTACTGCTGCATGGCTTGCGTCTTCTCTTCCTAGCTGCGCACTGTATGGGCTCAGCATCAGGCTCTCTTGATGTGCCCACAGTAGAATGGAGTGGGAAGGAGGTACAATTGTGGCAGTTTCTTGAAGAAGTACCAGGTCTGAGGAGTAGTGCCAGATATTTTGTTGACCTTCTTTAACTTCTGATATTCCTACCAAAGTTCCTTTGCATTCATGCAGTAGTGCTGTCATGCCCCGCTTTCGGCATTCTCTCTGCAATCTGCATATGGATGTCAATGTTCCTAGAGCTGTTCTGTAGTAGTGCTTGCAGTCTCTAATCCCCACAGTCTGAGGAGATGAAAAATTGGCTTCTGCTCCAGGCAGAAGAGTTCCTAAAATTTCTCTTTGTGAGCCTGGCCCATGCCATTTCTTGCAGTTACCACTGGCTGAGAATAATGAACCATGGGAACTGCAGGGCTCTGTGCTTGCAGATGCTCAGGTAAAGAAACCATCTAGGGATCATCAATGCCTTATCCTGACAAACGGTGTTGTGGCCAGCATGCCGAAGACTTCCAGCCCTTGCTGTAAAGGCAGCTTATATTGGAGGGTGGCAAATGTACGTGTAAACATGTGCCCAAGTAGGTCAAAACAGGTCAACTTAAGTTGACTTAAGTTTGCAATGTACAGCAGGCCTGAGGCAGTTACAGTATAACTTCCAAGATTCATGCTTTTAAAGAGGGAAAAATATTATAAAACAAAGTTAAACCACAACTGTTACTTGCATTTGAACGTGAAAAAGTCTTGGTTTGATAAAGAGATCAAGATGATGCTTGATATAAAATGTGCACAAAGGCCAAGAAGCATATCTTCACTGACCCAGTCTCTCTGAAGTTTCTTCTTTGAGCAAGCTTCTTTGTGAATATCTAAATCAATATTTCAACAAGACTCTGATTCCTCTTGAGAATCTCTGCTTTGGAAACTGGCCTACCTTTTTTGAATCATGTCTTCAATTTTCTTTCACAGACTGGGTTAGAAAGAGCAAGAATTGACAGAAAATGCTGTGTAATTGACATGGAACGGTAAAACGATCTGCCTCTGAAATGCAATAAGGGAATAAGGTTGGAAAATATACAATATATATCTGTGTTTTTGGGAAATAGTCTGGAAAACTATTATATGCTTAACACAACCACTAGTTAACTTTGCAAAATATTTCCTAATCTCTGTCAACTAAAACATTTGAACTAAAATTTCCCAGTTTTGTTTTCTGTCTCAAAGGACATGTCTACACTAGGAAATGATTTCAAAATAACTTATTTTGAAATAATACCTCCCAAAATTACTATTTTGAAATAGTGTGTCTACATTGCAAAGAAGCCTCAAAATTAGATAGGGGCAGGCGACTTTAATGTGGATGTGCTACCTCAACGTAGAGCCCTAGGAAGCATTGGAAGTCATTACATTGAATGACTTTGGGGTGCAGTTATTTTGAAATAGCAGTAGTGGAGCATCCACACTACTGCTATTTTGAAATAGCTGTTTTGAAATAAGTGTTATTCCTTATGGAAAGTAGATGTTATTATTTTGAAATAACCAGCCTGAAATTTCGAAATGACGGGCATGGTAGTGTGGATACTCCACTTGTTATTTCAAAATAAGGGGAAATATTTTGAAATAACTCCCTAGTATAGACAAAGACAAAGGGATTTAAAAAATGAGAAATTAACATATTATGATATTTAGTATTGCTTTTTTTTGCTGTTGTTCTTCTGGAAGTACAATAAAAGAAATCCAGACCCAGATGTACTAAAAATTATGGAATTTCAAAGTTTGCATTTCTAATACTTGTTCCCCCCCAAAATGTGCTCTCATGGGTTTGAATACCCTGTCTCTGTGAAAGTGCATTTATCTATCTGAACCAAAGTTAAACTTCTATTTTGCATACAAATTCAATCTTAGTTCCACTGCAATCAATAGGTGTCTTCCGTGCAAGCAGGAATTAGTCTTTAGAGCTGAGGGATTATGTGTGTACAGAAAAAGGTAGTTAACTATGGAGCTATTTAAGTACAGGAGTGTAAAAAGTCAAACCACTGAAGAGATTATAAAATGGACATGTTTTAGAGCAAAAGTGCTGGATTATGTAAAATTAGTTCTGGCATAAAGGAGTTAGGGATTGCAGAGTTACAAATGTGCTCTAGTTCTAGAAGAGGGAATATTCATGCTATGCTGGCAAAAGTGGGAGAACGTATTAGTTATGTCCAGGCCTGTCAATGGGGGTGAGGACCAGAGGCAGCAGACGGAGGGGCAAAGAGGACAGAGAAGTGATTCAAAGGGCCTGGGGCTCCCAGCCATTGCTGACACTAAGGTGGTGGCGGCTGGAGCCCTGGTTCCTTTAAATCACTGCTGGAGCACAGTGGAGTGCTAAGGGATGTCTGGGGGCATGTGGCATGGTGTACTCAGGGTAGAATTCAGAGCTGGCTGCACTGCCTGACCCTTCTGCATGAAATCCTGCCCCTTCTGGGGGCATGGAGTTTACCTCCTCCCTCCACCCTGTTCAAGGGCCTGGCAAGGCTGTCTGCCCCCTGGCTGTGTCAGGCAAAGAGTGGTACCAAGAGGTGGTATTGAAAGTGCATGAAGCTGACAAACAGGACTGTTGACATCTTCTGCATAGAGACCAGTTATAGACACTTTGCATGAGGCTAATACTTATCTCTATAATGGAACCCACCAAAATAAGCAAGAACACAGGTTAGTGTCCAGGAGAGAGCATGCTGACTGTAGCACATTGTACCTTGCCTCTACAGCAGGTAGCAGGGCTACTTTTCTGTTTATAGCACAGAGAAGACAGAGTATAACAAATGCAAGCTAGAAACATAGTTGCTTCTGTTACATAAATCCTAGTCCTGATCCAAAACTTCCTGATGTCAGGCTTTCCTTTGATTTCAATGGGCTTTGAATTAGTCCCTTTGTACTAAAAAGTAGATGGCATACGGATGATCAAACTTAAGTTGTTCTTTGCATAATGATCTGGAGTTGTTCAGTACCAGCTGTTCTAGACCACCGCATGATCTCAAACAACTCCTCTACCATAAATAGATTTCCATATTGTTACAACTTGAAAATTTGGACTATTAGCTCTGCATAATAAAGTTGATAAGGTCCATTAGGAAAACTATCAGAAGCCCTTAGGTGAGCAACCTACTGAAAGCAATAAACAAGAGTTAGTTATCCAGGGAGCCAGTGCACTTTATACACTGTGCCAAATTATTTTCTCTGAAATAGGGATACAAGTTACACCACACGGGAGACTTCCACATCTCTGCCTTTATAAATTGTATGAGCTTCTCCATACAGGAGTTTCAGCTAAAGCTTATATATTTTACTTTAGAAAGGTGCATTTTAATAGGATTCTAAAAATCAGTGTTTGTTTATAATTCCAGGATTTTTAAAACCTCTTCTGTCAAAATTTAAGGAGCCTCTAATTGAACATAAATGTATCCATAACTATATTTATGATAAATAGATAGACAGATAGACAGATAGATAGATAGATCTGGCAGGAACACCATGTGGACTGCACAAATTAAATAACTCTTGATTTCTCTTTTTTCTCCAGACTGATAAGGATCCCATCATATATTCCCTATAAAGGTAATATATTATAAGTGATATGTAATATAAATCTTATTCTTCCACTATTACAGGCATGGCAGCGTACATGTTAATCAATGTATTTAATGCATCCAGATTAACAAACTGGATTAAAAATAATCCATTGTATGGAATCATTTATGGATAATAATATATGAGTCGCTTATTTCAAGGGTTATCTTATTAGTAACCTCTGCTTCATGTGTACATCTGACCTGCTCAGATAGAAAGGCTGCCCATCATCGGTCAACTCTTACCAATGAGATAAGAAAATAAAGATGTAAGACTGTCCATACTATAGCAGATCAAAAGTCCCTCTATCGAAGTATTCTGTCTTCTGATAGTGGGATAGATGTCCCAGAGGAAATAAATAGAATAGGCAATCATCAAGTAATCCTCTGTTGCCCATTCCTAGCTCCTGACAAACAGAGGCTAGGGACACCATTCCTGCCCATCCTGAGTAATAACCATTGATGGATCTACCTTCATGAATTTAACCAGCTCTTTTTGAATGCTGTTAAAGTCTTGACCTTCACAACATCCCCTGGCAAGGAGCTCCACGGGCTGACTATGTCTTGTGTGTAGTAATACTTCTTTTTTGTTTTTTAAACCTGATACTTATTTATTTCATTAGATAACCCCTATTTCTTTTGTTATGTGAAAGAGTATATAACTCTTCTTCATTCACTTTCTCCATACCTGTCATGAGTTTATGTATCTCCATCATATTCCCCTTAGTCTCCTCTTTTCTAAAATGAAAAGTCCCAGTCTTATTAAACTATCCTCATGTGTCAAATGTTTCATACCCCTAATAATTGTTGTTGCCCTTTCTAAACTTTTTTCCAATGCTAAGGTATCTTTTTGAAGCAACCATATTTGCATGAAGTATTCAACATGTGGGCATGCCATGGATCTACATAGAGGCAATGAGATATTCTGTCTTATTCGCTCTCCCTGTTTTAATTATTCCTAACTTTCTGTTTGCTTTTTTGACTGTTGCTGCACATTGAGTGTATTTTCACAGAACTATCCACAATGACACCAAGACCTCTCTCTTGATGTCTCTCTCTCTGTGTTGAGGTGGTAACAGCTAAATTAGTCATAAGAACATAAGAACGGCCGTATTGGGTCTGACCAAAGGTCCATCTAGCCCAGTAGTCTGTCTGCTGACAATGGCCAGCACCAGGTGCCCCAGAGAGGGTGGACCGAAGACAATGATCAAGCAATTTGTCTCCTGCCATCCCTCTCCAGTCTCTGACAAACAGAGGCCAGGGACACCATTTCTATGCCCTGGCTAATAGCCTTTTATAGACCAAACCTCCATGAAATTATCTAGCTTCTCTTTAAACTCTGTTATAGGCCTAGCCTTCACAGCCTCCTCTGGCAAGGAGTTCCACAGGTTGACTACACGCTGTATGAAGAAGAACTTTCTTTTATTAGTTTTAAACCTGCTACCCATTAATTTCATTTGGTGTCCTCTAGTTCTTCTATTTAGGGAACTAATAAATAAATTTCTTTATTCGCCCTCTCCACACCACTCATGATTTTATATACCTCTATCATATCCCCCCTCAGTGTCCTCTTTTCTAAACTTAAAAGTCCTAGTCGCTTTAAGCTCTCTTCATATGGGACCCGTTCCAAACCCCTAATCATTTTAGTTGCCCTTTTCTGAACCCTTTCCAAGGCCAAAATATCTTTTTTGAGGTCAGGAGACCATATCTGTACACAGTATTCAAGATGTGGGCGTACCATAGTTATATACTGGGGCAGTAAGATATTCCATGTCTTATTTTCTATCCCTTTCTTAGTAATTCCTAGTGTCCTATTTGCCTTTTTGACTGCCACTGCACACTGTGTGGAAGTTTTCAGAGAACTATCCATGATAACTCCAAGATCTCTTTCCTAATTTGTAATAGCCAAATTAGCCCCCTTCATACTGCACGTAGAGTTGGGGTTATTTTTTCCTGTTGTGCATTACTTTACACTTATCCACATTACATTTCATTTGCCATTTTGTTGCCCAATCACTCAGTTTGGTGAGATCTTTTTGGAGTCCCTCACAGTCTGCTTCTGTCTTGACTATCCTAAACAGTTTGTTATCAGCCGCAAACTTTACCATTTCACTGATTTCGCCTTTCTCCAGATCATTTATGAATAAGTTGAAAAGGATTGGTCCCAGGACTGACCCTTGGGGGACACCACTAGTCACTCCTCTCCATTCTGAAAATTTAGCATTTATTCCTACCCTTTGTTTCCTGTCTTTTAACCAGTTCTCAGTCCAAGAAAGGACCTTCCCTCTTATCCCATGGGAATGTAATTTACACAAGAGCCTTTGGCGAGGGACCTTGTCAAAGGCTTTCTGAAAATCTAAATATACTATATCTACTGAATCCCCCTTGTCTGTATGTTTGTTAACCCCTTCAAAGAACTCTAACAGATTAGTAAGACAGGATTTCCCTTTACAGAAATCATGTTGACTTTTGTCCAACAAATTACATTCTTATACATGCCTCACAATTTTATTCTTTACTATTGTTTTGACTAATTTGCCCTGTATTGAAGTTAGACTTTCTGGTCTGTAATTGCCAGGATCGCCTCTAGAGCCCTTTTTAAGTATTGGTGTCACGTTGGCTACCTTCCAGTCATTAGGTACGGAAGCCGATTTAAAGGATAGGTTACAAACCACAGATAATAGTTCAGCAATTTCCCATTTGAGTTCTTTTAGAACCCTTGGATGAATGACATCCGGTCCCGGAGATTTGTTAACATTAAGTTTTTCTATTTGTTCCAAAACCTCCTCTAATGACACTTCAATCCAGGACAGCTCCTCAGATTCCTCACCCTGAAAGGATGGTGCAGCTTTGGGAATCTCCCTAATGTCCTCAGCCGTGAAGACTGAAGCAAAGAAATCATTTAGTTTCTCCGCAATGGCTTTATCGTCCTTGATTGCTTCTTTATATCTCGATCGTCTAGGGGACCCACAGTTTTTTTAGCATGCTTCCTGCTTCTAATGTACTTAAAAAACATTTCATTATTTCTTTTTGAGTTTTTGGCTAGCTGTTTTTCAAAATCTTTTCTTGCTTTTCTTATTACATTTTTACACTTGATTTGACAGTGTGTATGTTCCTTTCTATTTATCTCACTAGGATTGGACTTCCACTTCTTAAAAGATGCCTTTTTGTCCCTCACTGCTTCTTTTACATGATGGTTAAGCCACGGTGACTCTTTTTTAGGTTTTTTGCTATGTTTTTTAATTTGGGGTATACATTTAAGTTGGGCCTCTGTTATGGTGTCTTTAAAAAGTTTCCATGCAGCTTGCAGGGATTTGGCCCTAGTCATTGTGCCTTTTAATTTCTGTTTAACTAACCTCCACATTTTTGTGTAATTCCTTTCTTTTAAATCAAATGCCAAAGTGCTGGACTGCTGAGGTGTTCTTCCCACCACAGGAATGTTAAATGTTATTATAATATGGTCACTATTCCCACGCGATCCTATAACAGTGTCAGACAAAGGTTAGGGCAGTGCGTGGTGTGTGTGTGTGTTATACATCTGAGTCTTCAACTGCTAGGATCGGGGTCCCTTTACAATGGGCTGAGAGGTGCCCCGAGAGTTTGCAGGGAGAGCTTATTATACCTGAGACTTTAACTGCTAGGAAACACTGTCCCTTCGCAGCAGGCAGCCTAGGGAAGGCTGACAGGTGCTTCAAAGGGTCTGTCCCATGGAGGCGACAGAACCCAAAAGCCCAGCTCTGCCTGTGTCTGCCCCTATGACCAGCTGGAGTTCTTTTAATTGTGTTTGGCTCTGTTACAGCAACTGAAGGAGTCAGGTTAAAGCTTAAACAGTTACAGATTTATTAAAGAGGTTTCTAAAGCATGTGGTTACAGCGGCTATTACTCTATTTCTTAACTGCTAGCAAATACAGATCTTAAAATGGTTACAAAGGAAAAAGGAAGATAGAAAATAATGGTACTAAGTGACAGCTTAATCTTTAAAGAGCTCTATTCTATGTATGCACTAAAACAAAAGGACACATACAGGTACAATTTTTACCCTCTTCAGCGTCCCTCGATTCCAGTGTGTCAGGCCAGGATCGGTCCCTCAATTCCCCGGGAAAGACGAATACAAGGTCCCCAATACAATCACCTAACCCGACCAGCAGGTATATGGTAGACTGACACTCAGAGTGAGTGTGCTGCTGGACCCATCTTTATACCCGTGGGGTCACGCATCCTCTTTCTTATCTATGATGCCAAATGGTGCTGGTTCATCTTTCTAATGCCAGCTCTTACAAGGGAGTTGTGAACTTAATTTACACTTGTAAGAGAGAAAACTAAATTGGGAGTACTGGACATTCTTTGCTCAGCAGGTGAGTCTCCCTCCCCCCGAGGACGGCTGTGTGTTTGTATCAATATAGGTGCCAGCCAAGGCAGTTCTCACAGCCTCGAGGTCAGCAATTGGCGTATCTCTGTTTACAGCCATCCAGGGTCACAGCAGCCAGCATATCCGGGCCTTCTGTCAAGGCATCAAAGACTATTCTGATTTTATTGCTCTCTCTATTCCTTGTATGCTCCAGGTACCTCAGAGGGGCAAGCAAGATGGATGTTGTGGGAGGGGGGAGGGGGTTCTGTCTGGCTACAAATGGTTATTTCCTGGACCTGATCCTGTGCTTCACTCAGGACTAAATCGAGAATTGCCTCTCCCCTTGTGGGTTCCTGCACCAGCTGCTCCAAGATGCAGTCATTTAAGCCATTGAGAAATGTTATCTCTGCTTCTCTTCCTGAGGTGACATGTATCCAGTCAATATGGGGATAATTAAAATCCCCCATTATTATAGAGTTCTTTATTTTGGTAGCCTCTCTAATCTCCCTCAACATTTCAATGTCAGCATCGCTGTCCTGGTCAGGTGGTCGGTAATATAACCCTATGGCTTTTTTTCTTATTATTGGAGCATGGAATTACTATCCATAGCGATTCTATTGAACATGTTGATTCATTTAATATTTTTATTTCATTTGATTCTACATTATCTTGCACATACAGTGCCATCCCGCCACCCACCCGGCCTGCTCTATCCTTTCAATATATTTTATATCCCGGTATGATTGTGTCCCACAGATTTTCCTCTTTCCACCAGGTTTCAGTGATGCCTATTATGTCAATCTCCTCCTTTAATACGAGGTACTCTAGTTCACCCATCTTATTAGTCAGACGCCTAGCATTTGTGTAGAAGCATTTTAAAAATTTGCCACTGCTTATGTGTCTGCCTTTCCCTGATGCATTGGATTCCTTTGTATGCGGTTGTTTGTCTGCTCTGGCCCATGGTTTGTCCTCTCCCCTCCTCTCTTTCTGACTACAGCTTAGAGAATCTCTATCAACGGATTCTCCTCTAAGAGAAGTCTCCATCCGATTTAGGTGCATCTCCACACCAATCGGCTTTCCCCCATCTCTTAGTTTAAAAACTGCTCTATGGCCAACATTTTATCCATATAGTTGGGATTATGTTTTCCAATTTGCATTACTTTGCATTTATCAGCATTAAAATTCATCTGCCATTTTGTTTCCCAGTCACCTATTTTTGTGCGATCCTTTTCACTGTGTGGTTTGTTCTTACCTAGCTTGAGAAGTTTGGTATCATCTGTAAATTTTGCCACCTCACTGATTATCCCTCTGTCCAGATTGTTTATTAATATGTGCAATAGTATTGGTCCCAGGATGTACTCTTGAGGCCCTTCACTAGTTATCTGTCTCCATTCTTAAAACTAATCATTTATTTCTACCCTTTGTTTCCTGTTTTTTAATCAGTTATCAGTCCATGAGAGGACCTTCCCTCTTATCCCATGACAGCTTATTTTACTTATAAACCTTTGGTGAAGGACCTTGTCAAAGGCTTTTTGGAAATCTAAGTACACTATATCCATTGGATCCCTTTGTCCACATGCTCGTTGACCCCCCCTCTAGGAATTCTCCTAGATGGATTAATTTTGATTTCTTTTTACAGAAACCATGTTAACGTTCCCCCAACAATGTATGTTCATCTATGTCAGTGGTCTCCAACCTTTTTACACCCAAGACCACTTTTTAAATCTCAGAACAAGCAAAGATCTATTGCCCCATCATTCCCCCAAGACCCACCCCTTCCTTGAAGCCCTTCCCTCTCTGTTCTCCTCCTTTCCATCACTTGCTATCCCCAGCCCTTATATACTCTACAGTGCCACTTTTTTTTCCAATTCTTATGTAGGAAGAGGTTTTTCCAACATTTGGCCTGTCTAGACTGGACCAAATGTCAGAAAAACCCCTTCTTTTGGAATCCCCCTTATTCATTGTGGAACGAGGGATATAGTGGTTACCAAAATAGCATGTTTGCTCTTCCACTAAAAAAAGCAGAAGAACAAATGTATCTCTGGATGAGGAAGAGTTTTTCCAAGATATCTCTGGAATCCTGGAAAAACTGCAGTCTAGCCATACCCTCACTGGGTTGAGACAGCATGTGTGGGCTCTAGAGTGGGAATGAGGGATTTGGGTGTGGGAAGGGATGAGAGGTGCAAGCTCTGGGAGGAAATTTGGATGCAGAAGGGGATGCTTGCTCGGGGAGGGAGTTCAGGCTGGGGAGCACTGGGGTCAGATGGGGTATGTCTACACTACCCCGCTAGTTTGAACTAGCGGGGTAATGTAGGCATACCGCACTTGCTAATGAAGCCCGGGATTTGAATTTCACGAGGAGTAACGGTAGTTCGGAATAGGCACCCTAGTCCGAACTACCTAGTTCGAGCCCCGTGTAGCCGCGCTACACGGGGTTCGAAGCAGCGGGGATTTAAAAATGGTGGCTCCCCGCTTATGCTAATGAAGCCCAGGAAATTCAAATCCCGGGCTTCATTAGCAAGTGCGGTATGTCTACATTACCCTCCTAGTTCGAACTAGGAGGGTAGTGTAGACATACCCATGGAGAGTTGCGGTATTAAGCAAGTCACAGGCTTGTGGCTGTGAGGGTGCAAGAATTTGGGTTGGGGTATGTGAGGGGCTCAGGGCAGGGAGTTCCAGTGTTTGAAAGGCTCAGATCTAGGGTTTGGGGTGTGTGTGTGCAGGAGTGTTATAATGCTGCGGCCAGAAGGGGGCTTGGCCCCAATTGAGGGTCTGTTGGCCAGATTTAATTTTTAAATAAAATACTATGTCATACACAAAAAATTTCTGCATTGTCTTTATTTATGAGAAGGGCAGGGAACCTGTTTTGAGTCTGGGGTTCACTAACCCACAGAAAAGTCAGTTGGGGCCACACAAGGGAGATGCAAAAAAAACAACCCTCCTCCCAACCCCCCTCCCCAAAGCCTCATTAATGTGGCCCCAACTGTGCTGGTAGGAGCAGGGGACATGGTATTGGGGTAAGGTGCTAGTGGGTGCTGGGGCAGGAGACAGAGTGCAGGGGTGGGAGCAGGGTTCTGCAGCAGAACACAGTGGAGAGGGGACAGGGTGCTGGGTGGGGGGGAAGGGACAGGGTACCAGTGGGAGCAAGGGACAGGGTGCTGTGGTGGGGGCAGTGTTCTGCAGTAGGGACACGTTGCTGGATGGAGGGGGGAGGGGAGCAGAACCAGGAGCCTGACAGCAAAGACCAGGTCCAGACTGCAGTGGCATCTGTCTGGAAGCACAGAGCCCAGCAACAGAGCTAGGGCCAGACCATCAGCAGCACCATACCAGGGAGCTCAGAGCCTGGTGACTGGACTGGACCAGTAACAGCGCCCAGCTTGGGTGCCTGGTAGCTGAGCCAGACCAGTAGCAGAGCCCAGCCAGGACTGGCAGCCCAGGATCAGAGAGCCCACAACTTGCCATGGCTAGCAGCAAATCCCAGCTAGCGGCCAAGAGAAGAGATGGCAGAGCCAGATGGGGATGCAGAGCCTGTGGGGAGCTCAGCAGAGAGGCCAGAATTGACCTCCCCTGGTCTAGCAAACTCCCTTGTTTGGGACTAGTCAGGTGCCAGACCAGGGAGGTCCAACCTGTATAAGAAAACAATTTGCACCTTTAAAGATGTTAATCAACTGTCCGAATAAAATGTATGTACATTTTGAAGGAAATGTCTGTAACTTGCTTTGTCCACATGCTTTTGAATATAAAAGTTTGTGTTTTGGCTAGTAGCTGCTACACTTCCTTCACTGGATCACTTGCACAAGCTAATTGCTTTTGCATTGTGGTCTAAGATTTGCACATAAAGATATTTATGCCAACATTAGGGAATGGCTACAATTATTTGTTCATAAGGGGGTTAGATTTAATGTTGATTTCCCTTGTACATCTTAAGAGAAATATTCAAATACAGGTTGTTGACTTTTTTAAAGAGCTGTCTTTATTCTGGATTTTTGAAGAAATAGTTATTTGAAATGTTAGCTTTGCTTCATAGTCCTAACCTAGCAAGAGAGCTTAATTTTTCACACCATTTAACAGATTAATCCAGCTCACCTGAATGCCCAAACTGAGAACATAGTGCAATCTGCTGCAAATGGAATATTTCATAGATTTTCTGTATCTTAACTAGGCATTTGAGAGGCATTTTAACCTATCAAGAATTCCCTTGACTACATGTCAATAAAACATGGAAAGTGGTTTTCTGAGTACTTTATGCTAAATGGCAGCCACTGTCCTCTAAAAAAGTATAAATATATATAGTGCATCTGACACTTAATAAAAACACAGCCATTAGCTGGGAAGATTTCTGTCAAAGTTAACCATTGCCTCATTCCCAATCTCTATTTAAGCCTCAGTTTCAAAAGTGCAATTCTGTGAGTGTTCAACTCTGTTGGCCAGATTCTACTGGCCTTATTCATAGTATTTATGCTTGGTTTACTCTTAATACTTATACCAGCATCGCTGCATTGGTCCCAGGTGTGAAAAAAACCCACCAACCCAGATATCATAGCTCTGTTGACAAAACCCATCTGTCTAGATGCAGCTATGCCAAGAAAGCTCAATTCTGTTTGCACACATAATGTCATGTGGAGAAATGGTATTCCTAAACCAGAAGAAAATCGGCTTATATCTGCTGCATCTATACTGCAGTGTAGGCATAGCTTAACTCAATCAGAGGTGTATAGCCTTATACTGTGCCTGTTTGGTGCAAGAAATATGCAAATGAGGTAAAGCGTGGAATATTGAAGCTCCTCATTGGCATAATTAATATGGATCTGTTTTTGCACTAAAACCCCCTCTTGAACAAGAGCCGTTCTTCCGCATTTTTTTCAGGATAAAGCCTCTTGAGCAAAAACGGAGCCTCATGAATTATACAAATGAGGCATGGCAATATTCCACGTTTTGCCTCATTTACATATTTTTCCACAAAATGGGGGCAGTATAGACATAGTTACTCAATGAGTAGTCTCAATACCCAACAGGAGTAAGGCAAGCAGAATCTGGACCTATTTTTTGTTAGTTTTAGCATTTCTTTTGAACTAGAGATTAGGTTGAAGTGAAATGTTTTGGTTTAAGCAAAATTTCTATAACTGTGTCTTGCCTTTACAATGGTAAAAGCAAAGTCCCAGCTGATATTAGATTAATGAACTATAAGAATCTGAAGTATTTTATGTTTTCCAGATTTCCTTGGCATACTTGTGACATTACTACAGTAAAGCATAACTCTTCTTTTTCCTTTTTAAATTTCCCTTCCTCTTGAAAAAAGAAGGAAATAATATAAAGAAATGAAAGACCAGAGCTAAATGTTACACTATGTAGATTTATACAGGAGTGTGTAGTAAATCAGCCAATAGCATTGTCAAAACACATACAGAACTATAGTTTCCTAGCTCCTAGCACTGCCTGCATGCAGACAGAATCATGCAGTTAGTTGTCTTTTAGCATTACCAAACCCAAAACAAAACAAGTAGGAGTAGGCACTTCCTGAACATTATTTAGAATTCAATAAATCATTTCCAATATATATAGAACAAAATGAAATGTACGAAAATGCACTTTTCCCAAGAATGCCAATATACATAAAGAACTGTTTGTAAACAGATACCTAAATTGCTGGGTGGAGGCTATATTCTGTGATGTAACATTTAGGGCAAGTCTACTCAGCAGGGCAAAAGTCAAATTAATTAACATAACTTTAGCTATGTCAATTGTGTAGTTGAAGTCAAAATAGCTTAATTCGGCTTTTGGCGCTGTCAACACAGCAAGAAATTAAAGGAAGAGTATTCTTCCTTTACTCCTCATGAAATGAGGGTTACAGGGGTCAGAGTAAGAAGTCATCCAGCTTGACATTATTTTGAAATCAAGACTTGCTGTGTAGACATGTATTCTGTTAGGGTATGTCTACACTACCACCCTAGTTCGAACTAGGGTGGTTAATGTAGGCAACCGAAGTTGCAAATGAAACCTGGGATTTAAATATCCCGCGGCTACACGCGGCACAGAGTACGTAGTTCGAATTAGGCTTTCTAATTCGAACTACCGTTACACCTCGTTCCACAGTAGTTCGCGGGCACGGAGTCCAAACTACCGGGGCTTTAAAAATGGCGGCGCCCGGCAAGATGCAAATGAAGCCCGGGATATTTAAATCTCTGGCTTCATTTGCAACTTCGGTTGCCTACATTAACCACCCTAGTTCAAACTAGGGTGGTAGTGTAGACATACCTTTATTTCAAAATAATGTTGTCGTATAGATGTACCCTTAGTTCTACAGCAGTCAGGATATAAGCTCCAACCTAGTCTCAAATACACACACATTTTCCTTTCCTTTCAACACATCCTGTGCATTATTGTGTGAACTGGGAGCTGGGAAAGGGAGTGCTTCCACAGCAGTCTGGCTGAGGATTGCTTCCTGCTCCTCTGTCTGGCCTAACCTTGTAGGACCTGGTGCAACTAAATCATTTGCGCAATTGTAACATCTTTTTGGTAGAAGCCATTTCTAAAACTATTCTCTAAGGGTTACCAAATAGTTCTTGTGTTCCATTTTGTCTGCTTCCTTCCTGATTCTGCCTTGGAGATTGCTGTCTATATAAAGGGAGAGGAAAGGGAAAGAAATTCCCAATGTTTATTTTTCCACAGTAAAAGACATCAAAGCCAACATCGCCAAGCCAGGACAAAGTGCTGCTATTAGAGATCTGGCAGTGGAGGAAAGGCTATGCAGACTGGAATGAGGACAATTTGGAGGGTGTGTGTGTGAAAGACACCTCTGGGTGTGTCTAGACTAGTACAGGATCTTTTGAAAAAAGATTTTATTTTTGAAAGATCCCCGTCTGTACTGACATTTTTTTTAAAAAGCCCCATTTCGAAAAAAAGCAGCAGCCGCGATTATGCAAATGAAGCACAGGAAATGCAAATCCCGGCTTCATTTGCAATATCAACATGACTAATTTACGTCCCTTTCCCGAAAAAGAGATGTACTCTAGACGCACCCCTAGGCTGTGTCCAGACTCCATGCCTCCGTCGACGGAGGCATGTAGATTAGCCAGATCGGAAGAGGGAAATGAAGCCGCGATTAAAATAATCGCGGCTTCATTTAAATTTAAATGGCTGCCCCGATCTGCCGATCAGCTGTTTGTCGGCAGATCGGGAGAGTCTGGACGCGATGCCCCGACAAAGAAGCCTTTCTTCATCGACACAGGTAAGCCTCGTGAAACCAGGTTTACCTGTGTCGATGAAGAAAGGCTTCTTTGTCGGGGCATCGCGTCCAGACTCCCCCGATCTGCCGACAAACAGCTGATCGGCAGATCGGGGCAGCCATTTAAATTTAAATGAAGCCGCGATTATTTTAATCGCGGCTTCATTTCCCTCTTCCGATCTGGCTAATCTACATGCCTCCGTCGACGGAGGCATGGAGTCTGGACACAGCCCTAGCGTTGGGAGAGAAGCATGATACAATATCTAAAGGGAAATGGGATAAAATAGCATTCCCAGGTAATTATTTCCTCTGCTTCCAGATTTGGAATATTGATCTTCCTATTGTTTTGAATCTGAATTGTCCTAGATCCAGGCTCCAAAACATTTGTTCAGGGACAATCTTTTGGAGCCATCTTTTTTTAGCACTGAATTCAATTGCAAGTTAGTGCAAATTTTGCAGTTCAGTGTAAGGTATTACTTATATATAATCTACTATTCAAGACAAAACACATCGGGTGCGTCTAGACTGGCAAGATTTTATGCAAAAGAGGTCTCTTTTGCATAAAATCTTGCCAGCTGTCTAAACTTCCGCGAGAATT
Source organism: Pelodiscus sinensis (assembly GCF_049634645.1). Taxonomy (NCBI): domain Eukaryota; kingdom Metazoa; phylum Chordata; order Testudines; family Trionychidae; genus Pelodiscus; species Pelodiscus sinensis. Next base: position 257,044,629 of record NC_134711.1, read on the forward strand.
TGTGCAAGAACACTGATGATCTAATGTAAGATTGTCAGTGTTCTTGCACAAGAACTCTGATGCTCCCACTTGGGAAAAAGCCCTCTTACAGACAGGGACAGGAATTTTTTGTGTAAGAAAGCTCTGATGGCAAAAATGGCCGCGGAAGCTTTCTTGTGCAAAACCGCATCTATACTGGGCACAGATGCTTTTGCACAAAAGCAAATCTTTTGCTCAAAGGCACTTGCCAATATAGACGCTCTTTTGCAGAAATACATTTAATGGAAAGACTTTTCCGTTAAAAGTATTTCCGCAAAATCATGCCAGTCTAGACAAAGCCATCAAGAATTGAACTATTTTATACTAATTTAGGAACAGATTCAAGAACATCATGTAACTGGCAGTTGAAATATGCAAATTATTTTTACCTTGCTAATCTGAAAGTTTATAAAAACACTATTCAAAGGTTTTAATTTGAGTGTTCATAGCATAGTTTAAATCCAAATCCCTGTTTTGACTGGATCAATATGCCAGTATAACAAAACTTTCATTTTTCATGTTTTTAGTTTTAAAAAAGCACAAAGATAAAGGTTCTTTCAAGTAACATAAATTATGAGTTAAAGATGTACAGTTTAGATAGCCAAATAGTTAATTCTACACATAAATCAGGTAGATAGACTTCTGCTAATGCAGACCTCTACAGTTAATGTGTATGCAGTCTCTTAACTACAAATGGTGTTTCAAAAGTGGAGGCTGTGGTGAGATACTCTTAAAAATCAAAAGAGAAGTAGTTTTGCCATACAGGTCTCTTTTTTCAGGTTAGCTGGAATGATAAAACAAAAGACTGATATAGAACTTTGAAAATGTTTTGATCTAAAGGCACACTGATGGGGGAAGGGGAACAAAAGGAGCAGCTACTTCAGCAGTAGCCCACACTCTTTAAATTGTTGCTTGAGCCTTGGGTGGAGCTTGCTCCCAAAAGTGGTGAAGGGCTGACTGGAGGAGACTAGCCCTGGTCCTGCCCTTCTGCAAGGGATGCAGAGCCAGCCTCTCGCACTTTGCTCTGGGGCCTGGCAATTCAGTAAGCTGCCCTGCCAATACGGATCTTACTTTCATCCAGAAGGATTCTCCGGGCACTTCTACACTAAAGGGGAAGGTCGACTTAACATACGCAATTCCAGCTACACTGAAGTTGATGTATCTTAAATCACCATCCACACAGCAGGAGTTTGATGGGAACAAACACTCCCGTCAGCTTCCCTTACTCCTCGTGAGGAGCAGGAGTACTGGAGCCAACAGTGACACCCTCTCAGTTTGAATTAGCGGATCTTCACTAGAACTGCTAAATCGAACTCCAGACAATCGACTGTAGCAGTGACAATCTTCTGCGTAGTGTAGACAAGACCTCAGTATTAGGCTGGCAACAAACATGGCAATTTTTCCTTATACTGGGTATATCTAGACTGCATCTCTCAGCTGGCAGAGGGATGCAGATTAGACAAATCGACATTGCAAATGAGGCAGGGATTTAAATATCCCGTGTCTAATTTGCATAAAAATGGCCACCACGTTTTGCTGACTCAGCACTTTGTCAGCAAAAAGCATCAGTCTAGAGGGGGATCTGTCAAGAAAGAAAGCCTTTTTCGACAGATCCTGTAAACCTCTTGCAGGAGGCAAAAAGGCTTTCTTTTTCAACAGATCCCCCTCTACCTATTTTTAAAACAATCATGGCATCAGGTGGCCAACCTGTATAACAGTGCATTCTCCATTTGTTCTCTAGATGATTTCTTCTTTATCATCGTAAACTCAGAGTAGTACCACATTTTGTTACCATCAGTTGCATCTATTGGCACTTCTGTTCAAAAAATATAAATCCTTTTACATGGAAGGAAAGGAAAATATAGAGTAGAAATATTAAAGCAGGTACCTGGGAAACCCCACTGAGAGCTTATGGAGTATCAGAATGTATGAAATATGAGCACACAGTCTGCTGTTGCATTGAGTAAAGGCAATTTCATGGTGGAACAGTAGCAAAAGGGATCAAGAACAAATAAGCAAAAGGAAACAAAATACAAATAATGCATAAAGAAGTGGGAAAAAAGCAAAGGCACACCATTACTACCTGATCAAGAGCAACGTATCAAGATGCAGTGCACACATGGTGTTCTTACACTGTATGTAAAATATATATCTGATTATATCAGACATTAGAGTTAGTGAGAAAAGTAGATACAGTAATCCTATTCTGTTTGTAGGAGGCTAGGATATGACAGATTTACAGTAACTACTTCTGAGTCTGATAATGCACAGTTTCAATATCTACAAGGGAGGAAAAAGCAAGAATTCTGTGGAGGTTTGGGTTTTTTTTTTTATAGGCAATCAGAGGCTGAATAATATACTGCAAGTGTTTAAAAATCTTACACTACAATTCAAATTCCACATTCAAAGGGTAGTCTTGTAATTAAAGGGACTAATTGTGTAAGCAGGTAAAGTAACATTTCCTATAAGAAAATGTATTTTCTACTTATATGTAGCATTTAAATATATGTTACCATTATTGTAACTTGTGAAATACAGTAATAATAGTATTATATAAAGGAATAATAATATTACTTGTGTATTCAGATCACATGATAAAGAAATATGAATAGAAGAGAAATGATATTCTTGTAGTTATGGCATTGGACCTGGACTCAGCATATCTAAGTTCAAATCCCAGATCTGCCACAGACATCCTCTGCGATCTTGGACAAGTAATTTAATTTTGTATCAGCTCCCCATATATAAAACAGGGCTAATACTGACTTTCTCCTAATCTCTATTTAGTTAGATTATAAGTTGTTGGGATAGGGCTTATCTTGTACTATATATATATATACATATATATAAAGCACTTATCATGATTGATCCTTGTTCTGGTTGGGCACTGCAGTTGCTACTGCATTGTGAAAGTAGTAACCACCAAGTGGCAACAATAGATGGGATCAGCTAACATTGTGGATGCCTCACAACCAAAGCTCAAATCAAGGGACAGAGTCACAACTGTAGTTTTATTAAATGAATCCAGACAAGATTTCCATGTTCATTCTGCTGGCAGTCTTGCCTTTGATGTAATGAACCACAGAATACTGACAGCACAGGCACATTGCATAGTGTTTCCAGTTATTCTTCAGAGGAATTAAGGGAATGCTGTTAAATAACTACTTTTCCTATGCAAAAGAATTCACACGGGGCTCCATATTATCCCTCTTCTCTTCAATATTTGCATGGAACCAGTAGGAGAGCGAGCGTGACATAATAAGGACTCAGCTGACAACTATAGTCTGACCCGCCAATACTAAAATGCCAGAATGCTTACAGGAAATCAGTGTTAGAGATGCAGCCGAGTTAGTCTGGTCTAGCTGAAACAAAAGATAGGACTATGCAGCACTTTAAAGACTAACAAGATGGTTCATTAGGTGATGAGCTTTCGTGGTGATGAGCTTTCCAGAAATATAATTTATGACATCATGTGCCTAAAGTGTCCGTCTGCTATGTATATTGGAAAAACTTCTCAGACACTTCACCAAAGAATCAATGCACATAAAACAGACATCAGGCTCTTTCACAGAGAGAAAACAGTTGCTTGCCATTTTAACCAGACCGACCATTCTCTCAATGATCTTAAAACATGCATATTGCTTCAAAGAGATTTTAACTCCAGACTTCAAAGAGAAGCCTCAGAACTGTCATTCATGCTTAAATTTGACACTTTACGTATGGGTCTTAACAAAGATGCTAATTATCTCACCCATTACAAAGATAGCTTCCCCAATTATCACCCCTAATGTCATTACCTCACAGACACTAACCTTTCCCCCTCATCCTCCCTCTGTTCTAAAATCTGATTTGCCGATTTTATATATGTTCACTTTTTTTTGATTGTATCACTTCAGTATATATGGTCGTGCCAATTTTCTTCCACAAATTGATCTGAGGAAATGGGTCTGGCCCACGAAACCTCATCACCTAATAAACCATCTTGTTAAGTCTTTAAAGTGCTGCATAGTCCTTTCTACAGGCAATCAGGTCTTCAATGGAAAGCAGCTGGCTTGAGATGAACCTAGGCAGGATGAGAGTAAAGTAGATTGGGTAAATTCTATGAAGAACTAGAAGAGGTATTTTCTTTCCCTTCCATGGAAGGCATGCAGGCCCCATTTGTCAAAATAGCTCAAAGAGTCAGGGTCCTGTGTGACTCTTCCCCCAACTTGCATGCCTGAATAACACTGATATCTAAAAATGCCTGCCTTCACCTACAGCTTTCTAGGACATTTCATTGCTTCCTCCACAATGAAGTATTGACCGCAATGGCCAATACATTAGTCAGCTTCAGGCTGGATTACAATGAATTACAATATCTTAAACTACACAGGCTCCAGTTGGTACAGAGGGCAGCTCCCTATTTTCTCCATAACATAAGTCCCTGTGAACATAGACCTGACATGCTCAAGTCCCTCCATTCATTCCCAGACAGTTTCTGAAGCCAGAAAACTTGAGACTTAATGGATGAAGCTTTGACTGATTTTGCTCTATGAACTACCATGGCAGCTGTGTTCCTCTTAGACCATACTTTGTTCCCAGCTCTCACATGACTAATTCTGGACTTATGTAGATTCTCATTCAAGGGAATCTGGCTATGGAATCGTCTTCTACAGGAGACCAGGACAATCCAATCCTTAGGAAATGTGCCAAAACTTTCCTTTTCACAAAAGTCTTTCTCTCATAAGATTGACACTCAAAACACTTAAATATTCTTGTACCCATAAACTCCTACTAACCAACAAAAATGGGTGAGGGAATTGATTTTAATCATTGAATAAAATCCCTTCTGCTATCAGTGCCAATGAAGATTGCTAAGGACCTATTGATATCTATTTTACATGGAAGGCACTTGTGTATTATGCTGATGGGTGGCAAGGTAAAAAACCCAATATAGACAAGAGAAATAATACCGAGAGGATAAAGGAAGCTGGTCCCCCATGATTCACATGCAAAGCATTATCCATTAGTTAATAAGCTACAAGATTCAGAGCAGGGTTCATTCGATCTGTGGGAGATACAGCAAGAATAGCCTTTCACTCTACCACCCAGTCTCAGGCTCGGGCAAGCTGCCATTTTCAAGGGGCCGCCAACAGAGCTCCATGGAAGCCCGTTTGGGACATGCAGCAATTAAAGGGACCGCAACTGCATTGCGGCCTTTTTTTTTTGCTCAACAAATTTTTCCTGGCTGTTGCCCAGGGCCACCAATTGGTTAGGACTGGCCCTGCTACCACCTAGCACATCTCCAACCTTACAAATAAATGTCTCCAATTACTGCCATTCTATCTACACAGTCATAGTTCTTTCTCTCCCATATGAGGTAAAATATCACGGTCCAAGTCCCAAGATGCATTGAGAATCATCCCTCTCCTCTGAAGGCAAATGAAAGTGTCCCACAGCTCTCATCATTATATTACATTTCATAAGAACATAAGAATGGTCATACTGGGTCAGACCAAAAGTCCATCTAGCCCAGTATCCTGTCTTCTGACAGTGGCCAATACCAGATACCCCAGAGGGAGTGAACAAAACAGATAATCATCAAGTGATCCTTCTCCTGTCATCTGTTTCCTGCTCCTGACAAACAAATGCTAGGGACACCATTCCTACCCATTCTGGCTAATAAATAATGATGGACCTTAGCTCCATGAATTTATCTAGTTCTTTTTTGAACCCTGTTAATGTCCTGGTCTTAACAGCATCTTCTGGCAAGGAGTCCCCTCCCCCAAAAGTTTACTGAGCAATGCATGAAGAAAAACTAACTTTTGTTTGTTTTAAACTGTTATCTATTAATTTCATTTGATAACCCCTAGTTTTTATGTTATGGGAACAAGTAAATAAATTTTCCTTATTCAGTTACTCCATACCTCACATGATTTTATAGACCTCTATTATATTCCCCTTTAGTCTCCTCTTTTCTAAGATGAAAAGCCCAAGTCTTTTTAATCTCTCTTCATATGGCACCTGTTACAAACCCCTAATAATTTTTGTTGCCATTTTCTGACCCTTTTCCAATGCCAATATATCTTTTTTTTTAGATTAAGTGACCATATCTGTATGCACTATTCAAGCTGTGGGCATACCATGGATTTATATAGAGTCAATAAAATATTCCCTGTCTTATTCTTCATCCCCTTTTTAATGATTCCTAACATTTTGTTTGCTTTTTTGACTGCATATTGAGTGCATATATTCTAGAGTGCATGTGTAATGATTCCCTATAAAACTGAAAAATCTGTCTGTATAGTTTAGGAACTGTATGTGTTTAACTGGAAATTTCATTTTGAAGACAGCTTTTTGCATTTTCCAAGTCTTATTTCTATTGCCATGTTGTGCCAAAGTCCCTACATGCAGAGATATTGGGCTGCCAATAGAATCAACTGCCCTTTATCTAGTTGCACTAGAACAGTGATTCCTAACCTTTTGGTGGAGGAGTGGGGAGTGCAGAGCCCTGGCCAGGCTGCCACCTTAACTGGGTGGGAGGAAGAGGGAGGAGGGAGAGATGTGCCTCCTGCTCTGCCTCCTCCTGCCGCCACCTCAGCACCAGTGCAGGGCAAAATCTGCCACCACAGCTGCTGGAGCTGAGCCACTGTGAACAGCTGGCTTGCGATTCAGCAGCCTTTGTGGATCAGCACCAGCCCACAGACCAGCAGTTGGGAACTGCTGCACTAGATAACTAGAATTCTAGTTGTGTAACATTGACAGGCAGAAAAGAACCTGAGACCTGTGGAGCTTAGTGCACAAGGCTGTACCAAATGAGATAAAAGCCAGCTAGCAATTAACTAAGGCTGTAGAGGGGACTCTTTATTCTCTCTGTAAGGTGTCTCGGTGCCACTAGATGGGACAGTACACCACACCCAGAAGCTAAGTGGGTTACAGTTGCTGTAGACAAAAGTCTCTCCCTAGCCTTTGATTCTCTTTAGGCTGCAAGGGTTTAAGAGACAGCAAATCCAGAGGATGGAGACACTTGCTACAAACTGTGATACATAAGAACAGGCCACTGGGGATTGAAGCTATGCCATCTGTTGCTAATATCATGAACCTCTACCACAAGATTTAAGGGAATAACTCCTGCCAGCTCCCCGAATTAGATTCCTAAAATCACTGGCTGGAGATGCATAGTGCACCTCAAACTGCATGTTGTACATGGATACTGATTATGTATAGTCCTTCTTAAAATGCTTTATTACTGAGGTTGTAGTATTAATCACTGATTATTTATTTCTCCTAAAATTTCATGCACCAGAGCATATGCTTCAAAAGGTTATATAAATGGATTTTATACTGTCCTTGTGGGTGCCAGTACCTTCATAGCAACTAGTGTAATTCAAAGTGGAAATAGTGGAAAGAGACTAGAAACAGGTTAAAAATGAAGAACAGTGCCTGGCATACATGAAATACATAGTATTCTGAGGTGCTATAAAGGTTTTACTGCTGCTTATGGGTGAATTAATGTTACTATGGGAACTTCAGCTTCAGAGAGTTGTTGTTAATGGTGCTAAATCCTGCTGGAAAGGGATAACAAGTGGAGTTCCGCAAGGGTCTGTTTTGGGACCCGTACTGTTCAATATCTTCATCAATAGATATTGGGATAGAGAGTATGCTTATTAAGTTTGCAGATGATACCAAACTGGGTGGAGTTGCAACTTCTTTGGAGGATAGGGACATAATTCAAAATGACCTTAGCAAGTTAGAGAAATGGTCAGAGGTAAACAGGATGAAGTTTAATAAAGAGAAATGCAAAGTGCTCCACTTAGGAAGGAACAATCAGTTCCATACATACAAGATGGGAAGCGACTGTCTAGGAAGGAGCATGGCGGAAAGGGATCTAGGGGTCATAGTGGGCCACAAGTTGAATATGAGTCAACAGTGTGATGCTGTTGCAAAAAAAGCAAATATGATTCTAGGTTGTATCAACAGGTGTGTTGTAAGCAAAACTCGTGAAGTCATTCTGCCGCTCTACTCTGCACTAGTTAGGCCTCAGCTGGAGTACTGTGTCCAGTTCTGGGCGCCACATTTCAAGAAAGATGTGGAGAAATTGGAAAGGGTACAGAGAAGAGTGACAAGAATGATTAAAGGTTTAGAGAACATGACCTATGAAGCCAGGCTTCATGAACTGGGCTTGTTTAGTTGGGAAAAAAGAAGATTAAGGGGGGACATGATAGCGGTTTTCAAATATCTAAAAGGGTGTCACAAGGAGGAAGGAGAAAATTTGTTCCTCTTGGTTACTGAGGACAGGACAAGGAGTAATGGGCTTACAGTGCAGCAAGGGAGGTTTAGATTGGACATTAGGAAAAAATTCCTAACTGTCAGGGTGGTCAAATATTGGAATAAATTGCCAGGGGAGGTGGTGGAATCTCCCTCTCTGGAGATATTTAATAACAGGTTAGATAGACATCTGTCAGGGATGGTGTAGACGGAGCTTGGTCCTGCCTTGAGGGCAGGGGAATGGACTCGATGACCTCTCGAGGTCCCTTCCAGTCCTATGATTCTATGATTCTATGATTTCCTGACATTATTCTGGTATAACTAGAAGTGGTTGAAAAATGGGGCATGGTGCTGTGAAGTTTCACCAAAACTTCATTTTCAGTGACAATTTTCTATCCACTAACAGAACAGATATGAAAACACATTGAGAAAAAAAGTGCCAACCAGACCTGCTGATATCAATATTGTCAACATGTTATTTTTGCATATTTTATTTCTAGATGAATATATAAGATTTAAAATCATTTATATTTATCACAAATATTCTAATAAGTCAGGAGCAGCCTTATATTGTACATAAGAACATAAGAACAGCCGTACTGGGTCAGACCAAAGGTCCATCTAGCCCAGTATCCTGTCTGCTGACAGTGGCCAGCACCAGGTGCCCCAGAGAGGGTGGACCGAAGACAATGATCAAACGATTTGTCTCCTGCCATCCCTCTCCAGCCTCTGACAAACAGAGGCCAAGGACACCATTTTATCCCCTGGCTAATAGCCTTTTATGGACCTAACCTCCATGAAATTATCTAGCTTCTCCTTAAACTCTATTAGGGTATGTCTCCACTGCCACCCTAGTTCGAACTAGGGTGGCTAATGTAGGCATTCAAAGTTGCAAATGAAGCCCGGGATTTAAATATCCCGGGCTTCATTTGCATCTTGCTGGGCACCGCCATTTTAAAATCCCCCTTAGTACGGACTCCGTGCCCACGGCTACTCACGGCATGGAGTAGGTAGTTCGAATTAGGCTCTCTAATTCGAACTACCGGTACTCCTCGTGGAACAAGGCTAATTTGAACTACCTACTCCGTGCTGCGTGTAGCCGCAGGCACGGAGTCTGCACTAAGGGGGATTTTAAAATGGCAGCGCCTGGCAAGATGCAAATGAAGCCTGGGATATTTAAATCCCAGGCTTCATTTGCAACTTCGAAAGCCTACATTAGCCACCCTAGTTCGAACTAGGGTGGCACTGTAGACATACCCTTATAGTCCTAGCCTTCACATTCTAGAATCTGAAGTTAAAACTGAAGCATTTTTTCTATGGATACATCTACACAGTGCCATGTAGCTCGAAATTAGCTATGCAGTTTGAGCTATACAAATTACATAGCTTATTTCAAGATAGCTGTGACTCGGTATACTAACTCCACATTGGTCTGGGAGAGGTTAACCAGGCCTGCTGGGCTGAAAAAGCCACTCCCTCTTAGCCCTGCTGGGCATGCTTCAACTGCAGACCGAGTATAAAGGCCAGAGGAGCAGCTCAGTTGGGGCTGACCACTGGAGGGGAAGGAGTTCCTGCCAGAACTCAGGAGCAGCTGCCTCTGCTGGCCCAGCAGCTGCCACAGCCACAACAGCCACCACAGCAGAAGCTATTTTATGTGGGGACTACACCAGCCAATAGACTGGGGTAGGAAGTGGCCTATGGTGGGGAGAAGAAGGACTCCCGGTGGGCTCTGCATGTTTTGGGATGATTCCTCACTGAGCCAGTGGTGGGAAACACCTACCACTAACAGGGCCCTGTGCTGGGGCCCTGGCCTTGACCTGAGGGGGCAGGGAGTGATGGACTGACTGTAATAGAGAATATGGACTAGCCTGCCTATCCCAAAAGGCTGCTGGACCTTATGGCTCCACAGATGGGGGGCATTATAGACTTGGCCACTGGCCCTCCCTACCCACCTATCAGAGGGTACGTCTACACTACAGCGCTAGTTCGAACTAACTTAGTTCGAATTAGTTAATTCGAACTAAGCTAGTTCGAACTAACGCATCTAGAACTAAAAACTAGTTCGAACTAGCGTTTTGCTAATTCGAACTAGCGCGTCCACACTGATTGGACGCAGGGGGGCATTTAAGGGCAGCTGAAACCGGTTCTGGCAGGGCATCAGGTGAGCAGGTGCTTTGTGTGGCTGCTGTCTGAGGCTATCTGAGGCTCGTGCTTAAAGGGACCCCCCCTGGACAGCCGGTTCTCAGCTTTTCCTGCTTGCTTGCCAACCTCGCCGAGGGACAGCAAAGCGTCGGTCTCTGTGCCCGTCTGTGTTGGTGCTTCCCTTCGGGGGGGCCGCCGCAGGTGGCAACATGGAGCCACGGCTCGCCCTGCACCTTCTGGTGCACGTTCTGGACTTGCTGCTGCAAGCCTGCCAGCAATGGCTCGAGGCTGCCTGGCACCACCTGGGGAACGTCAGCCCCCTGCCTCTCCGCCTGGCCGCCCTAGGGGCCATGGAGGAGCCGCGGCAGCGCCCCGGCACTGGCGTGCCCCGCCGCATCTGGTGTCTGGACACCAGCAGCGACAAGTGGGACCGCATCGTCCTGGGACGACCGACAGCGGACCCAAACTTTAGGATGAGGAGGGATACCTTCCTGGAGCTCTGCGAGTGGCTCGCCCCTGCCCTGCAAAGAAGAGACACTCGCATGAGACCCGCCATCCCCCTCCAGAAGCGGGTGGCCATCGCCCTATAGAAGCACTCCACGCCGGACAGCTACCGATCCGTCGGGAACCAGTTTGGCGTGGGGAGATCCACCGTCGGAGCGGTGCTCATGCAGGTACGGTGCTCGTCGGCCACCGAGCCGGGGGGGAGGAGGGCTGCGAGGAAGGGATGGGCCGCCCCAGGGACAAAGGGGGGGCGGGAGGAGGCAAAAGCGCCCCACACCGGAGGGGTCGGGCTGTCCCGGCCGTACTACACGCCGCCAGGGGGCTTGCTTCCGGGAGTGGGGCGCGGGGCACTGCCAGGACACGCACGCTCCCAGCCACCCGGGCGCCCCACTGATTGGCGCTTTGTTGTGTCTCTCTCCGCAGGTGGTCAAGGCCATCAACCGGGTGCTGCTCCGCAGGGTGGTCCGCCTCGCCGACCCGGACGCCGTCATCCGGGGATTCGGCGCCCTTGGCTTCCCCAACTGCGGGGGGGCCATCGACGGGACGCACATCCCCATCCGTGCCCCGGAACACCAGGCGTCCCGTTACGTGAACCGCAAGGGGTACTTCTCCGTCATCCTGCAGGCCGTGTGTGACCACCGGGGACAGTTCACGGACATAAATGTGGGCTGGTCCGGCAAAGCACACAACGCACGGGTGTACCGGAACTCCTCCGTGTGCCAGGGGCTGCAGGACGGGACCTTCTTCCCCGACCGCCACATCAGGGTCGGGGACGTGGACATGCCCGTCTGCCTGGTGGGGGATGCCGCCTACCCACTGCAGCCGTGGCTGATGAAGGCCTACACGGGGCACCTCAATCCCTCCCGCCAGGCCTTCAATGCCAGGCTGACCAGGGCCCGCATCGTGGTGGAGGGGGCCTTCGGGCGACTGAAAGCCCGCTTTCGATGCCTCCTCACCTGTCTGGACCTGGCCGAGCACAACATCCCTCCCGTGGTGGCGGCATGTTGTGTGCTCCACAATCTGTGTGAGCGGAAGGGGGAGGCTTTCCTGCCAGCCTGGATGGCTGAGGCTGACCGCATGGCTGGACACTACGGTCAGCCCCGCACCGCCGCCATCCGGGAAGCCCAGCGGGGGGCCATCTGGATCCGGGAAGCCCTGCGGGAGAGCTTCCAGGTGGAGGAGGAGGAGGACTGACCTCTCCCTGCATGCCCCACTGGGGCCTTCTTCCACCCTACCCCCCCTTCCCCTTTCCCCTCCCTACCTACTGTCAAATAAAGACACCTGTTTTTCCAACAAAAACGTCTGTTTATTTCACAGAACTGGGGTGGGGGGAGGGAGGAATGAAGGTAGGAGAAGGGAGGGGGAAACCTGGGACGAGGGAGCTGGAAGGGGAGGGGAGGGAAGGGAGGAAGGGAAAGGAAAGCTCAGGGGTGGGAGTCCGGCTGCCTCTCCCGTCTCGCCACACTGCGGGTCCGGGGGCGTCGGTGGGGAATGGTTGTGGAGGGGGGGGCAGAGGGGACAGGGGGTGTGGAGGAAGCAGGAGCGGAAGCAGGAGCGGAAGCAGGAGGAGCAGGAGGAGCAGGGGGAGCAGGGGGAGCAAGGGGGGAGCAAGAGGGGGAGCAAAAGGGGGAGCAGGGGGAGGAGGAAATGGAAAGCGGTCCAGCAGGCTCTGGAGGTGGCCTCGCAGGGTCTCCAGACTCCTCCGGCGCAGCCTGAGGTCCTCCTGGACCCAGTGGTCCTGGAGACGGAGCTGTCAGTCCAGGAACCGGAGGTGCCGCCTCTGGTAGTCCTCCTGGTTCCTGGCTGTTCTGCTTGCCCGGGCACGGGCGGCTGCTGCAGGCGGTGTGGTGCACCCTGCAGGCCCAGGTGCTGCAGCTGTGGTGCAAGAAGACCAGCGGTCAATTTCCCCAGGGGCCCAGGTGTGTGAAACCCAGCTCCCCTCTGCAAGGCCAGGGCCCCTGCAGGATCCCCAGCTGCTGCTCCGTGGTGGGCAAGGCCCAGGCGCACGGTCCCGGGGCTCCCTCTCGCCCCAGCCCCCCGTACACATAAGGGGAACACGAGGGTACTCACAGGTGGACGCCTCCCCGGCCTCTGACGATGCAGGCGAGCGGGTCTGTGGCGTGCCTCGGGGGTCCCGGGTCCTGGGCAGGCTGGCGGCAGGCTCCTGGCTCTCAGAGCCCTCTTCCTCCTCCTCCGTCTCCAGGAGCGGTCCCTCTGCCCCGGGGTCAATCACATCCCGGGGGGCAGGGACGGCATGAGGCCCCAGGATGCGGTCCAGGGCATGGAAATGGGGGCAGGCCTCCGGGTCGGCCCCTGGCAGGCAAGCCCGGGAGTAGGACTGCCTCAAGTCTTTAATCTTGCAGCGCACCTGCTCCCGGCTGCGCTGGTGGCCCCTGGCGGCCAGGCTGGCAGCCATGCGTCCGTAGACGGCCGCGTTCCGGTGGCTAGTGCGGAGATTGTGGACATTGGAGGCTTCCCCCCAAACCTCGATGAGGTCCACGATCTCCGCACTTGACCAGGCGGGCGCCCGCCTTTTGCGTCCCCGGGCAGGCTCCTGGGAGCCGCCAGGCTGGTCGTGGGGAGCAGTGGAGGGCTGGGAGCCCTCGGATGGTTGGCTCATTGTGTGGCAGGTGCAGGCTGTGCAGGCACGGGTGCTTGCAGCCTTGCAACTGGCACAAAGTGAGTAGCCAGCCCGTGGCCCTTTAAGGGCTCCGGGGCCGGGAGGGGGGCAATAGAGTTTCCCTGGTGTTGGCCAGAGTGGCCACCAGGGAAACCTGGGAAGCCTTAGCCTCCCACTAGTTCGAACTAAAGGGCTACACAGCCCTTAGTTCGAACCAGCTAGTTCGAACTAGGCGTTAGTCCTCGTAAAATGAGGTTTACCTAGTTCAAACTAAGCGCTCCGTTAGTTCGAATTAAGTTCGAACTAACGGAGCGCTAGTGTAGCGCCTAGGAAAGTTAGTTCGAACTAATATCCGTTAGTTCGAACTAACTTTCTAGTGTAGACATACCCAGAGTGAGAGACACTAGGCCACGGGGCCTTAATGCCCTGCTGACTGGGGTGTGGTAGACTAGGCTGCTGAGCCATAAATCCAGGCCAAGAGAGGCTATAGCCAGGGTTAGATTCTGGGATGAGACACCCTGCCCGGTCTCCCAGGGGGGACAGGCTACTCAACCTGTGACAATAGCCTATTTTAAAATTTGGTGCTGTCTAAACAACACTATTTTCTAAATAGAACTCTATTCCAATTAATCCCTTAATCCTCATGCAACAAGGTTTACAGGATGTCAGAATAACAAGCCAGTTATTTTGACTGTATTTCAAAATAACGAGCTTGCTGTTAAGACGCGCAGAATGCTATTTTGGGATAATGAATATTATCCCAAAATAGCACCGCTGTGTAGATGTACCCTATGTTTTGCCAATGGTTTTCCTAAACTTCTCCCAAAGCTCTTGAGGGAAGTTAACTTGACATCGTGAGTGTTAGTCATTGGTACTAACAGAAACTATTTCTTCACAAAACTGAGTAAGGGTTACATTTTGAAAGAAAGACAGAATGTCTTCATGAAAACATCTGTGAGCAGTTGTGCATCTCTATCTTTTCATGCTGTTTCCAGACACCTGTGTACAGGGCGGGAGGCTGGACTGACAGTTCTGTTCATTTCCCACTTGGAGAAGCAACAGGGAAAGGAGCAAAATGCTATTCTGGTTGACATACCACTCCCAGCCCCAGTCACCAAGCCCTCAGCACTGTACACAGAGACACAGCAGTTGGTGGAGGGATTGGGGATGGCAGGGCATCTTTCTTGTATACCATACCAGGCCAAAAATAACTTCTTGGTACAATCTTTCATACTGTACCAGCTCACTTGCACTACTGCCATTAACAGTAATGTTCCCTCCATCTTTTCTCAGAAGAACAAAGACTCTACTCTCGCTTGCTCTTCACAGCTTAGGGCCATCTGATTCTTTATTGAATATCTGGTCCCTTCGCTTAGTAACACAAATCTCCCCATCTTTGGATTGTCATATATCCTGTAACAATGGTTCTAAACTTGGTTAAGTAATGTCACTCACCAAAACTTTGTGTAAACAATTGCTGTTACAGGATAATGTAGTCACTTTGAGAAACAGACATCATTTTCTGGCTGATTTGAAAAGCTATGAGAGAAATATATGAAGTTCTGGGCTCATCTACGTGCTTGCTTTCTTAATTGTTCATGTACAGTTTAACTTCCATATGAATCTTTCAAAATATATGCCTCAGTGAACAGTGCTAGTATAACTACTTTCTTTCATTCACTTGCTCTTCTAGTAGAATATCAGGCTAGAAATTTTTGGGGATGGAGAGACTACTTCCTCTTGCAGTTTATATAAGGCTTCTTATCAGAGGGTATGTCTACACTGCCACCCAAGTTCGAACTAGGGTGGCTAATGTAGGCATTCAAACTTGCAAATGAAACCCGGGATTTAAATATCATTTGCATGTTCCTGGGTGGGCGCCATTTTTAAATGCCCGTATTTCGAACTACCTGCCCGCAGCTACATGCGGCATGGACTAGGTAGTTCGAATTAAAGCTCCTAAGTTCGAACTAGGGTGGCAGTGTAGACATACCTTTAGTGAGCTAAATGTACTCTACTGGGTACTCCTGTTCCTATAATAAAACCATTACTGCTATGATTTTCCTCGTGAAAGAATTATGTTATATTTGCTTCATTAGGAGCCTCTTATTTTTGTAGCTTTGATCTTCAGATGTTTTATGGCATGTGATGCATATTACATGCTATTTGTTAGGTGCATGTTCCATCAGAGCAAGAGGAATCTGTACACATGGAACTCAGTAGTCACCATTTGTCAATAATGACAAAATTCGCATAGATTTCAGAAAGAACAAGATGTGCTTTGCCGTTCTTATTCTGAGCGGTTCTGATAGCCCTCTGAGATTAGCAAAGACTTTTAGAAATTTCTTGCTTATAGAAAATTTTACTCAAGAAACACAAAAAAAGGATCCAAGAGAGCCCTACAGTTGCAAATTCTGTAATTGAAAAGTTGAATAGAATAAAATATAGAACTTGAACCTTTTTCTACATATTTTCCCCTGGGTTATCCTATAGAATATAATGGTAAATTATATCCCTGCTAAAGAAATATATTTGCTTCTCTGTCTTCTACCAGTTGATATTGCCCTGGGTCTGTTTCAGCAAAAGGAAACTGCTGGAACACACATCATACCTAATCTGCATATTGGAGAGGAAGTACAAATGTTGTTATGGGATTGCATAGACACATAGATTATTTAGTATCTGAACATTAGTCTATATATGGGGAATCTTCAGGAAGCCAAATCAATCAGCTTTGACATGCAAGGGGGACATATTGGAGAACATGACCTGGCACATATCCTGCAAACATGTACATATAAGTAACTCTGCATACACATAGAATTGTAGGTTGGGGAGGGACCTTGAGAGGTCATCTAGTTCAGTCCATTGCACTCACACCAGGACTAATGATTATGTTATCCCTAGCAGGTATGTGTCTAATCATCTCTTAAAAATTTCTAATGATGGAGATACTACGACCTCCCTAAAAATTTTATTTTTGTGTATAACCACCTTGACAGTTTTTCCTAATGTCCAACCAAAACTTCCCTTGCTGAAATTTAACCTTCTTGCTTCTTGTCCTATATTCAGAGAATAAGAAAAATATTTTTTCTCCCTCATCTTTGTAATAACTTTTTATGTACTTGAAAATTCATATCATGTCTCCTCTCAGTCACCTCTTCTCCATACTTAACAGGTGCAACATAGTTTGCTCTGTGCCCCTGTGGCAGGGTTGTCCCCGCCCAGGAACCCCACCTCCTAAGTCTGAGTCTGGTCATGAGCGACCACCCACCTTAAAGTCACTCCCTACTTCCCGCAAGTTTTTGGTTCCCCACAGGGTCCAGGTTCAATAGTCCACTGTGTCAAGTGGGTTATGTACCGACCGTGCGGAGTCAGCCCCCTCTCTATTCTTGAGGGGGTAAAGGGGATCCAGTCCCTCCCTCTCCATTGGTCCCAGCCCGGGGCCCTAAGGGGTGGAGGCTACTAGTTTCCTCCCCTGACTGATGGGGCATTTTCCCGTTACGCGTCAGCCAGTGGGTGCCAATACTGCCCTGCCTCAGGCTGCTTCCTTCCCTCTCCCTTGTCCTTCTCGCTGCTGGCCCGACTCGGTGTTCCTACCAAGCTCGGCAGTTTTGTCTCTCTCTGCGATGTCGTGGTCTGCTTGAGGCGACTGCCGCTCGGATCCACCTCTTGTGCCTGGCGTCTCTCTGTTTCTTGGGGAGTCCTCCAGTTCTCTTGCCTTCCCCCCGTGTCTCCCAGGGTATGGCACTTTTGTAAGGGCCTGTCATTCGGTGCATCGGCCGGACGTCCCACCCTGCTGACACCCTCACATCAGATGCTCCCTTAGGCGGCCCACCCCCTCCCGTCGCTCACACACCTTGGTGTTGTGGTCCGAGTTGCTGGCGTGTCATATCCTCTGCTGCTTGGCTGCCCCTCCCTGCCGAAAAAGTGGCGGGGGCTTCAGCGGATCTAGTGCGGGGCACGGAGGACCGATCACAGCCTGTAGTGGTCAATTGCGGAAGAACTTGATATGTGTTAGTTTAGGGGTGGTGAGGCCTGCATTCCTTCCTCCTTTTCCCTTTTCCCTATATCTGATGAGCCAGAAGCAAGTCTTTGGGAACATACGCCACTTAAGATAAGCATTGTTGCCAGTATAGCAAGAACAAGTATAAGATAAGGGTACAGAGCATAAACAATTCTGTTTACCTTAACGTACTGATCATGTAAACAGGGCCAAAGAACAAGTAGATCCAGATCAGAACCAGATCGATAACTAACAGCTAAGCCCTATATCGGCATGTAATGAGTAAGCCCTGGAAATTTCCAAACTGCCAAACAAGGCAGGAAAACTCTATTTAAGGCTGCCTCAGAGCCTAGCAAATCGGACTTCACCGATGGGCTTTGGGTACCAGCGCCTCGGAAGCTGAGACAATCTCCCACTTTGTCCGCAGGCTACCTGGAGTCCCAGGCTTGCAGGAAGGGACATAAGATATGCCGCTTCTTTGTTATGTTGATCTTCCAGTTATGGTGCACAACTGTTAGCTGTCAGGAAATAAACTACTTATGTTTGACAGATACCTGTGTGGTGTGTTTTGTACTTTGAGAACCCAGTGTCGGACCTTAGACTTACTCTGGCCAGCTTCACAGCCCCTAACAATATCGTTTTGAAAAACTCTCTCCCCCCACTTTAGACTCCAACCTTTCTCCTTTTGGACTTAACTGTGGTATTTTCTTATCTTCCCTTACTGAACCTAGTTTAAAGCCCTGCTCAGTAGATTAGCTATTTATACAAAAGGGGGGTCTTTCCCTTCTTCAGTAGGTGGACCCAGTCTTTGCTTAGCAATCAGTCTTCTCAGAACATCATCCTATTGTGAAGGAAGCCAAAGTCCTCCTGATGACATAATCCTTGCAGCTCGGCATTCACATCCAGGATAAATCTGCCTTTCCCTGGGTCCCTACCTAGAGAAATCAGAGACCACTCCAGGTTCTTCACTCTTTTCCTGAAAGTCCTGCAGTCACTTCTGCTATAGTCAGGGTCATACCTTGCAGTATCATTAATGCCCACATGGATGAGTAGCATGTGACAATTGTTACAGTACCGGATGATTCCTGACAATCCTTCTATAACATCTTGGATATGGACCCCTGACAGCTAGCAGTCCTTTCAGGATACCATGTCAAGTCAAGAGATGGGTCTCTCCACCCCCTTCAGTTATATATCAGTAATTCTAAATAATACAGTAGAAGAAATACTTTATTTTGCTGAAAAATACATCTTTGGGTGAACTGAAATTATTTAGTAAATTTCTGTCATTCAAGAATAGTGTCATTCAAGAATAGCGGGGCTGCCAGGCACCTGGGGGTGGGGCCACTCACGCGCAGCATGTACGGGGGCGGGGCCGCTCACAGGCCACGTGACTGGGGGCAGGGCCAAGCATGCGCCGCACTCCCGAGGTTGGCACCGGCATGTGTTGCGATCCCGGGCAGGGGCTGCCCAGGTTCTACGCGGCCGGGGCCGGCGCGGGCACATGTGGCGCCCCCAGGGCCGGGTCCGGGGCCGGGTCCGGGGCTGGGCCAGGGCCAGGGCCAGGGCCAGGGCCAGGGCCAGGGCTAGGGCCAGGGCCAGCAAGGGCACGCGCGGTACACCCGGGGGCAGGGGTCAGGGTCAGCACCGGCACGTGTGGTGCACCCGGGGCCGGGGCCGGGGCCGGGACCGGCCATGTGCCCGGGGCTGGCTCCTGCTGCATGCCCGGGGGTGGGGCCAGCCCAGATTGCTCTGCGGGCGCATGTAAAGGGCCCGGCGGGCGCCAGGTTGGGGACCACGGGTGTAGGATGAAGGGGCAGTGGTGCGTGAAATCATCTGTGAAGTCCAGGTTTTCAAAAGTTGAGAATGGTGTCCATTTAATTCCTCTTAGCATATCTTCAATTGTACATTGCATTATCTAGTCAATGGCAATGTTGAAGACGGTTTCAGACATGACTCACCCCTGACACGTACTCAAGTTTTGACTTTAACATTGCATGTAAAGCTGAAATAGACCATTTGGTGATGTTGATTATATAGAAAGGGATTCCATATATCTTCAGAATGAGCCAAAGACTGGTCCTGTGAATGCTAACAAAAGCCTTCTCAAGGTCTATGCAGTTTATGTTGCCTTTGCCATGCTACACATTGTTCTATTATGTTTCACGGAGAGAAGATCTGGGTGTTGCATCCAAACCGTTACCTTAAACTGGCTTGCTCTTTTCTGAGAATGCCATTAACTGCCTCTAATATACATGGGATTATGATCTTACACAATATTTTGCTCAGTACAAATCAATATTTGATGGTTTGAATGAGCTCTCTCTCTCTCTTTCTCTCTCTTTCTCTCTTTATGCGGGCGGGAGGGTAGCTGTGGTGAAATTAAGATCTTCTTCTGCCTCCTGGAAGTTTGTTTCTTCATTAGGTGGCTCCCTGTTCAGCAATATTTTAAATATTCTATATGTCAAATGTCATCTTCATTTTTCTGTTGTTAATAAGTGGCATTACTGAGAGTGTTTGTGTCTTCTGTTCAATACCGATAAGCTATGTCATTTTATAGATGTTTCCTTGTTCACCAAAGCAGCTGCATCTTCTGCTTGTGTTGCCAGATTATCAATATAATGCCTTTTCGCTACTCACAAGGCATTTGAGCTCCTGAAATACCTTGCTATATGACTTGTGTTATTTGTCCTTGAGCTTCTGGGCTTTTGTGTCTAAAACTTTTTTTTCTTCAGGACTTGTATGGATCCCATGTCATTCCATGGGTGAGTGTAATCCACTCCTGTCTTCTCTTCTGCCTGTATCCTAGAAAATCTTCTCTACTCTGTTTATAAATTGCTGTAACTTTGTCCCACTTCCTTATGATTTCTTCATCTGCATTTTCCTCTTCATCAAGTTCAGCAAGTGCTTGAAATCTGTTCTTCAACTGCAGAATGAAAGCTTTTAAAAAAAAAATATTTCAGGGGACTTTAGTTTGTCAATAGTTTGACAAAAATGTCATAATGTCTATGCCCCTTGTTTGGTGGACCCACACTTCTCAGTCTTAGCTTGATGGAGGTTATCACAGAGTGGTGATCACTGGCAACAGCTGCATCCCTTCTCATTCTCATCTGTCAGTGAGCATCACCATTTGCATTGATCATCATATGGTCAATCTGGTTCTTGTCTCTGCCATTTGGAGAATACCAGGTCAGCTTGTTAATTTCAAAGGGTTGAAATAGTATTCTGCCAATGATATTCATATTGAAAAATAAACAAGACTCTCATCATTTTCATTCATGGTACCACAACCATATCTTCCCATTGCTTCATTATTGTCTGTGTTGTCCTTAGTAACCTGCCAGTCAGGTCTTGTATGATTATGGTGCCCGTATTTCTCTAAGCCCAATATGGGACACCGGAGGGTGGGGCCTGCAGGCACTCAGGGCTTCAGCCCCATAATGGAGGGGAAGGAGGAAATGAGATAGAGCAGGGGCTGAGCCCCATGGCAGGAGCTGCTCAGGGACAGGGCTTCAGTCCCACAGCAAGGGCTACCCTGGAATGGGGCTGAGCTTTTCAGCCATGGCCACTCAGGAAAGGGGTTTCAGCCACGCTAAGGGGGCCACCTGGGAACAGGACTGATTGCCATGGGAGAGCAGCCCAAGAATAGGGCTGATCACTGTGGGGCAGAGGTGACAGCCTGAGAATGGGGCTGAGCCATACAAAGGGTGGGAGCCACACAGGAACTAGGCTGAGCCCCACTGTTGGTGGGTCCTACCCAGGAACCGGGCTTGAGCCCTGTGGTAGGTGGGGGCCACCGAGAAAGTAGTTCCAGTGGTAGGGGTGGGGGAAAGCCAGAGGTCAGGGCTTCAGTCCCATGTTCCTGAAAGGCTGGCAGACTTTCCCCCTTCTTTAGGGTGCATAGGGAGGGGAGACATTCCTACCTGGTTTCTCCCTTGGCTCCCTGCCTGACTCCCCAGCACACCACCAATCACAAATAGGTGGCTGCACTGGCCAGGTACTCGAGAACCAGCAGGGGGCAAGCAAATATGGGACATGATGCCTGCCTGGAAGACAACTTAAATGCAGGGCAGTCCCAGTATAAACAGGATGGATGGTCATCCTATCAGTGATGATAGATCATGTTCCGGTACTCTCTGTCTCCACCTATAATGTAAGATAGAATTTGTCCTTTCTTTCTTCATCGGTGTCATTTGTTGATGCATAACATTGAATCAGTTTGGCTCTAATAAGTCTGAAGTTCTTCCACTCAAGCAGGGAATGCTCCACTCCTGTCTTCAAGAGGATGGCAACACCCTCATGGTGTCATCTATCATTCCATCCAGAAAACAGCAAAGTTTCTTCCAATGCTGCTGTAATCTTCCTGATCCCATCTATCCTCTATCTCTGACTCCCAGGATGTGTGCACTATAGTGTCTCATTTTTCTGCTGTGACCTGAGCTAGCTTCCCAGTTTCATATGTTGTCCATATGTTCCAAAAATAAGTTTTGTTTTTGTCTTGCAGTTGAGTCCTTCAGTCTTCATGCCAATGGTTCCCTTTTGGCTTCCACCACTGACAGTCATATGGGTCATTGACTCCTGAAGGCCATCCCACATAGTAGTGGTTGACTTCTCTGTTGCTATTTCCATAACATATTGTGTGTTTTGGAACAGAGTAGTTAGCCTTGTGCCCAATCCCCAACCTGGAGAACCAGGGTGTTTGTTTTGCCTGGCTCCTTCCCCAAAGACCAATCTGACATAGCTGAACCTAGTAGAAACAGAAAACTCCTACCGACACAGATTCTGGGGAGTGTGGGAGCATGCAAGCTGTTCTGCCATTGCAAGACATAGATACCAGAGGATAGGGACTTCTGTGTGCTACTCTAAAGTCTAATAAGGATGAAAAACAAATCAGGAAAACTACAAAGTGACTTTGGTATCCAAAAACCATCTCAGATCTTAACACCTTTCATTTCAAGGTCAAGGTGAACTTCAAATACCTTCAAAAATCCATATCACAGTAGATAAAAATACATATTAAAATGCATATATTTTGCCCTTAGGGAGAAACACAGCACCAAACATGCTAGTCATGTTGCTTAATACATTCCTGGGAGATGCTTAAATTCTATGTGGAAGGCAGGCATAAGCATCTGAATAGAATGTAATTCTATATAAATCTGAACATTCATTAAAATGCAATATATTGAAAAAATTGAAGGAAAAGTATTGCAAGTTTAGTGCAAATGCATCAAAAGGAAAACTACAGATAGGACCAATCAACTTAGTGATAATGCTGAATCAGGATATAAGGGATGAAGAGGGAAGTTAGGAATTCAGTACTGTGAGATATAGACATTATGTGACGTGATACAGCATTGGATTCAACACTGCCAGAAATGCAAACATTGTAAATAAACTAGATATGACTATTGCAGAAAAGAGAGGTTTGAATAAGGGTTGGAAGACTGTGAAAAGAGACAGCAATTTTTCATTGCTTTGGGGGGAAAATGAAAAATTAATGTTAGATGAATCCTAGGCAGGAAAAAATGAAAACTAAGAACTAACTTTAGATTTGGCTGTTGATTTCTCAGTGGATTTAAATGTGTATAGTTACAAATATATGCTGCCAATGATCTGCAGTTTACTATTCTACAAAGAGTAACTGATAATGTTATTTAATGTGAGTTATATTACACTTCCAAAGGTATTTTATTATATTTATGAATGATTTAAATCACTTTGGTGCTCTTAATAAAGTTATCATTGGTGCAGTGATTTTGGGTATGCATTATCTTTACAGCCACAACATTACTATCCCAATGGGCATGCATTCAAAAATCGACTAATGCATGCACGTATACAGAGTTCAATAGCAGAGAAATCTAATTTTATATTTCTTGAATTTAGGAAACCCAAATGAATGATGGATTTATTTCTGGCTTTTCTCATATTTGTAGAAATTCCTCAAATGTTAGCTGGAATTGCTGGAATTAGGAAACAGTGGCACAATTTGAAGAAATGGAGACAACATCTTGAAGGTAATTAATGATTTAGTTCAATATGAGTTTTATCATTTCATATTGCTTGACAATATACTGAGTGGCTTCTAGGAATAAAACAAGCAACCACCACCAAACTAACCATGAATCCCTTTACGATATTTTAATATACAATATTGACCTTGTGTCCAAAAATCAATATGATCTATTCCAACAAATAAAGACCACTTTACCATCTAATTGGAATTTTACCTGTTGGTCTCTTGTTAGTCACAAGAGAGAAGTTTATTACAAAATGACAGTAAAGAGAAACTCGAAGGAAACACTAGCTTAAGGGTCATATTTTGCTCTGTTATATTAAACCCGGGCTTACTTAAACCAGGTTTGTCAAAATAATATAAGGACTAAGGAGATATACCTAGCTCATAGAACTGGAAGGGACCTTGAGAGGTCATTGAGTCCATTCATCTGTCCTCACGGTAGTACCAAGTACCATCCCTGACAGATTTGCCCCAGATCCTAAATAGGCCCCTCAAGGATTGAGCTCATAATCCTGAATTTAGCAGGTCACTGCTCAAACCACTGAGCTATTACTCCCCCCTAAGTCTCACACTCTGTCTAGATTGCAGAGTTTTTCCAGGGTACCAGCGGTATCCCAGAAAAGCTCTGCCGCTTCCAGGGAACACATCTGCTTTTTCGGAACAATTTTCGAATAAGCAGGTGTGTTCTTTCTGCATCCCAGTGAGAGGAATAAGGGATGTTCTGAATGGAGTTTTTTCTGAAATTTGGCCCAGTGTAGATGGCCTCTTCTGAAAGAAAAGCGGAAAAAGATACGCAAAGTGCAGTTCACAATTTGCTTATCTTTTTCTGAAAAAACTCTATAGTCTTGACATAGCCTCAGAGGAGTAGCCATGTTATTCTCTATCTGTAAAAACAGGGAGTTCTGTGGCATGTTAAAGACTAACAGATTTTATGCCCAAATACATATATTAGTCTTTAAGGTGCCAAAAAACTCCTCATTGTTTTTGCAGGTTTGTCATAGAAATTGAGTCAGATTATTTCTCTGGTAGAGCTTCAAAGCCCTTGGTTTTATTCTTGAAAAAGGACTAGTTTATTTAGATTGTCATTATCCCACAGAGCTCACAGTCCCTTTCTGATGTATTTTTATAACCCAGTACCAGGATACCTGGATCCAGGACTGTAGCCTCTTTGTGAGACTGCAATACACATAATAAATAATTAATAACTTGCTAGGCCTGGTGATGGCAGTGATAAAGAGAGGTCTATGGTTAAAAAAGAAAGTGATATATCATCTGCAGTTTTGCATTAAAGTGTGGGATATTGTGTCACATATAGCAGGCTTTGCTTGAGAGGGGAAGAAAGCTTATTTTTAAAACAAATACTAGTATGGTGAAATGGGGGAAAAGTTATCTTCTAGAAATAAAATACAAGAGAGTTGCCTATTGTTCTACAGCACAAACCCATTCAAAATATGCTATATGCCTTCTGGATTTTTTGCTGAAGATGAAAATTCATTAAAAACTTTAATAACCAGTGTATTCACATCAGAGGACAGATGTTTACATGCATGCTTCACTGCATTGTGAATAATGTGACAAATGCAATTGCTTTTCATGATGTTGGATTGCTTGCTATGCAGAAATTTAAACACATAATGAGGTTTCCCCAAACTTACAGGAACATTGTTTTTTTATGATTATTTTTCATGGGCAATAACATTTGTTAACTTCAGCTCCTTGTTTTCCATCATTATCTCCAGTTTTCTACTATCAGCAGTAGCAGCTGTTTCACTAAGCTTTTCTTAGGAGCCTAATATTTTGTTTGCATGGAAGTCACTGGGCAAGTATTAAATTAATGAAGAATGTCTTCTTAGTAAAACTGTAGAAAAAAGATTATTATTACATATTTACTTATTTATAAGTGAAAGTGTATCTTTTTATTTTTCTGATTTTTTTCTTAATTATTTCAGGACAGTATATTGTAATCCTACATTGTATCTACATGATGTTCTGGGGGAAGAAAAAACATATTTCCGATTCCTTCCAAAAGACTTTGTCCTTTATTATTATGTAGCCTCTTTAACATCAAGATAGTAGGACCCCTAAACCAAAGGGATGTTATAAAATAAGATGTAAGGAGAGACTTGGCAGGAAATGAGAGCTATAGACAGGGCAGGGCAAAGGCATGTTAGATCTCTGTCCTCTAGCCATCTCTTGACTTTTTACCAAACCCAAAAAATAGGATTCCATTCCCAGTTAAGGGATGGGGGCATTATTATAACAAGTGTGTACTAAAAATGAAAATGGTCACCTCCAACTGTGGAGAAACAAAAAGATATAAGGTCTGGCTACACAAGTTGAGTTAATGAAGAAGGAAATAGGAGGCACTTGTGCAGAGGCGGAGAAGAGACTGAATAATAAATTAAGATGTGCTCACAAGTTGAAGTAAAGTGATGCCATCTCTCTCAGCAGTTATGTTAGCCTGTAATTTGGGAATGGAGAGGAGAAGAGAGAGATTGAGAGCACACATGCACACACAAGCACTCTCTCTCATTTGTCCATTATGGATATGCATGGGAAACCTGCTTGTTTGCATTTTTCTCTTCTCCCCATTCTTTGCCTCTTGCTCGTTCCTATCACTAACATGTTAATGTAAAGCTGCATCATCAAATAACATCAGGACCTGTGAAAACAACAAACAAAATTGGTGAGTTCTAAGATAAATCCCAGCACCTCTGTCTCCCTATCTATCTGCCTGTGCTTTTATCACTGGTGACACGTGTGTTTAATTAGTATCTGGAAAAAATGTTTTAAAATCTCTAATAATTTTACTAGTGTCATATCCTTATAAAAATCTCAAACTAATTATATTTCAACACAATCAAATGGCCCATACCTATTTTATCCAACAGGTATGCAACATTCTTTGGCATGTTTCTCCCCCAGGGTGATAAGGGAAAGAATGTCCTTTTCTATCTGTTTAACAAGAATAACTAGTTTCTTAGGTTTACAAATCCTCAAAGAAGTGGGGGAGGGGGAATTTTGCTCACTGCCAGTTTTATTGTTATTGTATTGGTTCCTCTCTCTTAAAATATATTTAAAAAGCACTCCTGTTTATATCCTTTCCCCAGTGAAATGCAGAGCTTACTGCACTTAATGCAGATGTAAAGTCCTGCAATGCAGAAGTTGGATAGTAATCTTCCAAATCCACACAGCATGCAGTATCCTTAAAGTACAGAAATGTCACTTATTTCCCTGAAGAATCTCTCAGACACTCACAACTATCTCTGCAGGGTATTTATCACTTTTCTGCAAATTCAAATGTGAACGTAGACAATATTTTTTCTCAGTGTAAATTTCTATAAATCAATTGATAATTACATGCATCTACTTCTTTGAATATGCCCAGATTAAATTTGAAAATATCCACATATGAGGCCATAAGTAGAGATCTGTGTTCACATAAGATATGCTATGAGTACTTGTAAAATCTGATTTTGTGTATGTGCACTGGCATATTTGTGCACTTGAAGAAAACAGGAATTGTCAGAAAAAATAATCCTAATTAACTAAAAGTAAACTAGTAAAACTGCCTTAATTCTCTGTAGGGACACTCTCAAACTGAATCAAAGCCACTTTAGTTCTGATGAGTGTCCCTACAAGAATTAAATCAGTATAAATAATCCACTTGAATTGCTTACATTTAGTTAATGAGAATTATTTTTTTTGAGTGTCACCATGCAGGTAAACCCTGGAGGTAAGTAAGTACATGAACTTTTGTTTGTTTACAATAGAATATGATAATGAAATGATGTTGTGACCCAAGAGACTTGATGGACCACACTGAGAATGCCTCACTCAATCCCCCACATTGTTTGTTTATTCTATAATTAGATTCAACAAGCTAGTAACAAAACACCTTGGCTATGTCTAGACTGCATCCCTTTTCCGTAAAAGAGATGCAAATTAGACACATCGCAATTGCAAATGAAGCGGGGATTTAAATCCCCCCCCCCGCTTCATTTGCATAAAAATGGATGCCGCTTTTTTCCGGCTCGGAGCTTTGCCGGAAAAAAGTGCCAGTCTAGATGCAGATCTTTCAGAAAATAAAGCCTTTTCTGAAAGATCCCTTATTCCTTTTTTCCACTTTTTTCCGGCAAAGCTCTGAGCTGGAAAAAAGCGGCAGCCATTTTTATGCAAATGAAGTGGGGGGATTTAAATCCCCGCTTCATTTGCAATTGTGATGTGTCTAATTTGCATCCCTTTTACGGAAAAGGGATGCAGTCTAGACACAGCCCCAGTGTAATACCACATTGTCCAAAGACCATCCCCTTTACGCATTCTAGCCTTTGGCACCTATTTAAACAACCATAACTAATATGTTGAAAGGCTATTAAAAATCTATTCATCATGAATCAAGTGCTTCCAACTGCAAAGGATCAGATACATTACTCCCAAGGTCAATGAATATTTCAGATCTTATTAAAATATATTCTAATAAGCCAATCCTTAACAAAACTAAAATTTATTCATAAAATGGAAAAGAGTTAACAGATAAATATGCATACAATTTTATGTAAAGATCTTAGGTCAGTTTTATAGCAGACTTCATGAGGCTGTTGATTTTTAAAAGTGTATTTGGAATCAACCTGTTGGGTTACATTCCTATACGAAGTGCAGGTATAGAATCTATTAGTTTCTCCATGAGAATTCCAGGATAATCCACATGTCTACCTGGCACCTCTGTCTTGTATCTTAAAGTTTAAGAAAATTGGAGATGGCAGGGTCAGGCCCAAAACTTCCTTTA
Source organism: Pelodiscus sinensis (assembly GCF_049634645.1). Taxonomy (NCBI): domain Eukaryota; kingdom Metazoa; phylum Chordata; order Testudines; family Trionychidae; genus Pelodiscus; species Pelodiscus sinensis. Next base: position 257,072,974 of record NC_134711.1, read on the forward strand.
TTGTTGAAGGAGGTTGGGTGCTGATAAGCAACTTCACCACATGAGTTTTCATGAAAAGCCGGTAAACAGTTTGTGATCTCTGTTCAATGGGTCCTTTCTCAGACAATAACATTAGCAATAACCATCAAAACTGTCAAGAGTTTACAGCTGTCTTATTGTGTGGAATTAAAAACTTCAAGGAGAGAAGAGGACAATACTATTATTATACGCCAAGTCAACACTAAATGATAATATCCCCTTTTGATAGCCCAGTCAATAGAACACAATAATGAGTCATTCTAAGACAGGAACAGGATTTATTGTCTATAAGGTAATTAGATCACATTGCTAGATTTTTAACAGGATGCAGGGAAACAGATAAATGTAGCTCTTATTCCTATTTAGCTCTGATTCTCTAATAATACAGGCAAATGGGTTAAAATTTCTAGGACACTTAACATGGCTTTGAAAACTTATTGTGAGGAATGGCACTGTTCACTATTGCACTGCCTTTGTGATGAGTAATTAAGGTTTGCTTATGGGTCACCCAACTTGCTGATTGTTTAACCTTTGCAGACCCTGCATTACATGTACTTAACCTCAGACTTTCAGAAGAGCTCACTACCCAACACCTCCCACTGAAAACAATGGGAGTTGCTGGGAGATAAGCCCTTTTATATATAACTGAATGAACATGAAATATGATGTAAGTATGCAACACTTTTCTTAAAGGTGTTTATGGTGTGACTGTAGAGAATCCTAAATCTATCAGGAGTTTGCTACTTATAAGTTAATAAGAACATAAAATCCAGAACTAAAAAGAAGCAAATATGAATCTGTCATATGCTAGAGCAAAATGGGGTTTGGAAATGGACTGAAGTGACCTCATAACAAAAGCAATGTTATTTTAAAAATACTTGTTTACCAATATAATGTCTAATAGAACTGTTGAGAAATACTACCAATACCTTCTCCATTTCCAACTGGAGATAAACCTATTGGTCTGCCTGAGTTCTCAGAAGGCTAGTCATTTCTTTTATGCACAGCATTCTCTATTGTGTAAGATCCATGGATAAATGCTGGACATTGTTTCCTCTAACTTTTTCCACCCTTGAGTGGATTGAATTTTCTTTTGGGCAGGTTGAAATGTCTTATGTGCACCACTAATATTGTATGGCGTGGTGCCTAAATGGGGTTGTATGTGGATGTGCAGTGTATCTCAATACAAACAAAAAACCTGGGTATAAATATATATCCTAAACAGTCCATAGATATGGAAGGCAATCCATTAAAACAAAGGATAATTAACAAGGAGCAATCCTTAAGATGTTTATTTAATATAAAATCAAATAAAGAAAACTTACACTACCCTTGGAAGCTTCAGGGGTAGCCACGTTAGTCTATAAAGTGCCACCAGATCATTTGGGTTTTTTTAAGTTTATCCTGTACAGACTAACAAAACATGTAAATGGTATCAGCTTTCATGGGCACATAAAGAAGTGGGCTGTGCCCATGAAAACTCGTGATACCATCTACATGTTTTGTTAATCTATAAAGTGCTACCAGACCATTTGTTGTTTAAGAATACCCTTGGAGTACATGTATTATCATCCTTTTTAACAATTTAAGCCAGTAAACACAGCAAAGTTGGGCATACTACAAATAGCTATATAAATAAACCAAAGACATGGCCATTAAATAAAAGTCTAAACAATATACACAGCTTTAACATTCTAAAAAATCTATGAGTCAACTAGAAACAGTCATGCTCGCCTTGGAAATATTAATACAATATTTACTGACACTAGAAAGGAGTCAAAGGCATTCACTCAGGCTTATACACTTTCTCCGGGGAATGTTTATGACCTATGCTATGGCAAATGAAACAGATCTGTAAAACAGATAAAAGTTCAGGTTTGAAATTTTCATTTTGTTTGTGTCACTAACTCTAAGTAGAAGTCTCCAAAGCACTTGTCCAGAATCCAACTCCAACTGAAATGCCAAACAAATTAAACTGGATCCATGGTGAAGTTCTTCTAGTTTTAACATTTTACCATATAGTAACAATTGACACAGGATTTTTTTTAAATCATTAAGATCAGAGTTTGCAGATATGTACCACACTAAAACATATTCCATTAAAATAATCCTTTCTATTCTTACCTTAAACTATTAGTACCTATGTAAACTTTGTTTGAAACATAATCATGGAAATATCATGAGCTAGTCCTTTTGTTCCAGTATTCCAAAGCAGCCTCAAAGCTTTTAACCCACCTGAAATTTTGGCACCACCCCATCAGCCTGCCCCTAGTCTTATGTCTGCAGCCCAACTAGGGCTGCTATGCTGAGACCAACAGTCTAGGTCTTGCTGCATGGGGCAAAGTTTAGATGGGACAAAGTTAAAACACCCCATCAAACTCCTCTCTGTCCCCACCTCACTGCACAGATTATAGCACCGCTCCCCATTTCCCCCACCTCTCTCTCCCAGACCAAGAAGCTAGAGGAGCATGCTAGGTTTCCTCACAAGAAGCTGCAGGCATACTCAGCTACTGTAAGCAGATCACTGTAATCAAACCTCTCCTGTGCCGTACCTACTGCATATCTCCAACTCCTCTCCTCTCCAGCCCTCTCCCATCCCAGCCACGTACTTACTCTCTCCCTCCTTATGTCCCCTTCCATACCAGCACACTCATTACCTGGAACAGGGAGTTTCTACTGCTGAGGGAATGCCCCTCCAGAGCCTGGAAGCTCTCTGTAGCAGCCATAAACCTCTGGGTGCAGCTCAATTTGTAGCTGTGTAGCCATGTCGCATACAGGGAACTTAGGTGCTGGATCATATGTAAGAAAAGATATGTGAAATTGTATAAGCAGAATACATTTTGGTAGAGATTTCTTAAAATAATATAATGGAATAAAGATCAAATAGATTATGTAAAAAAGATAGTTTCAATGTTTAAACATATAGTGTTGCATTGTATTAAAAAGAAAATTGGAAAATGTGGGGTGGATCCATCAGGTGGGATAGGAAATCATGGCAGGCATTTTCTAAAAGTGTCAACACTTATAAGGCTCACACATATTTAACAAGCTTGATTTTTACAGATTAAGAGTAAAGGAATAGGGCTATTAAATTGGTTCTGGGAGCAGAACATTTAATCTTGGCCTTGAAGTGTAGGAGTGGCAAAAAGAAGTATACAATTACAATTAAATAAATGTCAGAATTCACATTGAACATACAGTACAGATATTTTGGGGCTCAATCCCTTAAGGTGTTGGGAATGCCTGTCAAAAATCATCACATAACAGCGTGTCTACATTGGCCACGGATGCTTTTCCGGAAAAGCATCCTGCCCATGTAGACGTGCTTTTTCCGGAAATACTTATAATGGAAAACTGTTCCGTTTTAAGCATTTCCGGAAAAGGGTGCCAGTGTAGACGTAGCCGTAGAGAGAACCAACTGGATCAAGGGAGAGAGGGAAATACAGGGTTGCTGTCTTACCCTGCACAAGTGGGATCTTAGAGCTGGTATAAATATTCCTGGGAGGATAATCCCAAATAAGAGGCATAATGAACTGGGAGCTGATGGATGAAGAGATTTATAGTTTGCTAAAAATACTGAGACGTATGTTTTATTAAGTCCATGTTCAATGAGGTTAAGTTATTATATATTTGGTGATTAGACTTTTTATTTGAATGTATTATCATTAGCTCTGGGTATATAAAATAAAAAGGCAACTAAATGATTCTCCTGACATGCAGCTTCTGACATGGTTGTTGGAGCAATTATAGGACAGTGATATGCCTCCATGGTCCAGGCCAAAGTGATAGAGATGTTCACACAATGCTGGCTAAGGAGAGATCAAACAGATACCAAATAAATAGTTAAAAACCTTTCTCAGGAGAAAAAGAGCTTTAGCTCCCATGGGCTGTCAGAGGGACAAGTCCACAAAGAATGGTTCTTTGGAGGAATCTGAAGGAAAGTGGGAATCTCCAGATCCAGGAAATGGCAAATATTAGGATGGTTAATTGTTTTTAAGATATGAGTTCTCTTATACCCTTTGGCTCTCAAATAATTCTTTGCTGTAAGGAGTCTGCCTGCTTATTGGTTACTGCTGTCTTCAAAAAAACAGAACTGTAGTGTCTGTAAGTCATGCTTGCTGATGTAATTGATCACAAGGAATTTACTGTAGAAGAATCATGTATTTAGGGATGGAATCACAGGTAACAGTATGAGGCCTGAGACCTGAGTTCAAAGAAACCAGGAATGGTCAAAGGTTCAATTATCATAGAAACTTTAATATGAGGATCCTCCTTTAAAACAATGACAGTGTACAAGTTCTCTTTCCCTGGTGGTAGTTTAGGGAAAGTATCCAGGATACAGAGGATGTAGCCATCAGTCCATCCCAACAGTCCATAGATCCTTGTCTATTCTGTCAGCCTCTTTTGGCCATTACTGTGACCACAAAAGCTCATGATGCCATCTACACTTTTTGTTAGTCTATAAAGTGCTACCAAACCATTTGTGTTTTTTTTCTGTACAGATTAATTTGGCTACCCGCTGAAGCTTGTATCCTTAAGGCCACTCTAAATTTAACATATATACCAAAATAGCACAAACTTTCCAAGATCAAAGAAGCACAAAGCTGTAAACCAATGTTGTTGTTTTCCCTCTGATTTGCACAATCTGTATATCACAATTATTACTTAGTATGAATAACGAAACAGTGGAGTTGATTAAGGACAGAATGATCTACATTTACTACTTTTACAACAGCATTAAACCTATGCTGAAGACTGGAGAGTCTAAAATGTTAATACTAAAGTTTATAGGACTTAAAATTATATTAGTGAATTATTAATTATTTACAGTCATAATTTTTAAAAGAAATATCATATTACGAACATTTCCATTTGCAAAAAAGGAAAATAAATATAAAATGAACTTTAGATAATACTGCAAGGGAAAAAGTATTCTAATGGTATTATTTATTTAACTATCCCTTACATTTATTAACTGCCTCACTGCTGATTCTACTCTGCAACTACAAAAATTGAACCCATATAAGCATATAAAGTTGGGTGAAATACAATCTCTTTTTATCACATTTTTTTTATTTTGACCTGTGAGTCCTTCCAAAATCTCTTTTGTGAACTTTAGCAAGTTTTTAATTAAACCTAAAACCATGTGACTGTGTTATTTGATACTTCAAATATTTTACACAGGTCTCCCATTATATGGAATTTTAAAACATGTATGTTATGGACAGCAGAAAAGGAAACCACATTCTGTCTGAACAGATCTAGAATATATGACCAGTCAACAGACTCAATTTGGAAACACAACCAGGATTAAAAAATGATTTGAAAATTATCTTTACCTATGGAAACTGAGAGGTTCAGCAGTCCCCAGGTCAAGGTGGGGCGAGGTCTCTGTGCTCCCAGAATGGGCAGGGACTTGGAGGAAGGGGTGGAGCCAGGAAAACCAGTCCTCCATACCACATGGAGAGTGGCATACTCTCCCCAGTCCTCAAAGCCCTACAGAGCATGCAGCATAGTGCTGTGGTGGCAATTTAGAGGGCACAGGGCTCCAGCCACTGCCGCAGTAGCAGCAGTAATGATCAGGAACCCTGCGCCCTTTTGAATTGCTGGTCCTGAGGGAACTGTCCCTTTCTCCCCCTTCCCCATTCATGATCCTTTCTCTACATAAAGTATACCATACCCTCAGCTGTGTCTCTCAGGGTATGTCTACACTACCCCGCTAGTTTGAACTAGCGGGGTAATGTATGCATACCGAACTTGCTAATGAAGCCCGGGATTTGAATTTCCCGGGCTTCATTAGCATAAAGCCAGCGCCGCCATTTTTAAAAGCCGGCTAGTGCGAACCCCGAGCCACGCGGCTACACGCAGCACGGGCTAGATAGTTCGAACGAGGTGTACAGATAGTTCGGAATAACTACGTAGTTCGAACTATCTAGCCCGTGCCGTGTGTAGCCGCGCAGCACGGGGTTCGCACTAGCCGGCTTTTAAAAATGGCGGCGCCGGCTTTATGCTAATGAAGCCCGGGAAATTCAAATCCCAGGCTTCATTAGCAAGTTCGGTATGCATACATTACCCCGCTAGTTCGAACTAGCGGGGTAGTGTAGACATACCCTCATTTAGGTGGGATAAAAATGGAAAAAGCTCAAGTAACGTTATTCTCGGGCCTTTCCACATGTATATAAACTCTGATAATGCCATACAGAGTTCTCTTTATATGTGAGTTTCCAATCTAATTTCTTGCTGTACAATTCTTGTGCTTCATATTGATAATTCAGTGTAGCTCTCATAGAAGGATGTTGATTTTTAGACAGGAAAGCATCTCTTTACAGGCAACTATGAATTAGAAACAAGTTGTAATGAATGTTAAGAAAATGAATCTTTCAATGATTTTCTTCCTTTTCCCACTTTTATACCTCCAAAGAGACAACAAATGGTATTATACTTAATATCTTTAGGTACTGTTCTGCTCATTGTGAATCCAAAGGATAATGAACTGTTGCTAGTATAAGGAATTAACAAAATCAGAAATAATTAAGTGTACATTCTCCTAAATAGTCTGATGAGCAATGACCTAACAAATGTTTGCACTGATACAGAACGTCTTTTGTTATAATTGCTATCTGAGAGAATATATTAGCCAGAATTTGTTCCCTGACCTAGGGACAAACAGATGCCTGGGGCACCTGGATTTATGATTTTGGAGGGGGAAAAACATTTGCAGGTTTATTTATGTACATAGAGTCCAGTAATACACACACTAACAATAATTAGGACTTTTTTATGACCTCTGGGGCCAGCATTTTACAGCACCAATGCAGAGTTCTAAGTATAGATCAGTGCTGAGTTTTCATCTACAACAGAATAGCAATAAATGTTTATCTTCAGTTTTTTCAGTCCATTTTGTAAGTGTCCCTGTAACTGAAATTTGACTGATTTGGATTTAGGCACTTAAAACTGCATTTCAATGCCTAGAAATTTCATGATAGAGTTTTGAAAAGCACCGGCATCTTTGAGAATCTCCCTTTTAGCTGCCTAATTTTATATGGCCTCGTCTGAAAAATGGGATTCTTAAAAGTTTCTGTGCTAAAACTTTAAAACCCAATTAAATTTGGTTTACCCATTTTCATTTATCAAAAGCTTTATTATTCCTCAAAGTCTTAACACACTAAATAGAAATAATTTTAATGTTTGATGATGATGATCTACCCTTTTCCATATGCGTCTCCATTATATTCTGACTGGATTATTACCTGCTGTTGGCTTCAGTGCATTGGCTTTCCATAATGCAGTTTGTGGATTTTAGCATCTCACTATCTCAGTGCCAAAAAATATTGAGTGCACATTATTCCTTGATATCACTCACTCCACTAGCTCACTATTGAATATCAAGACAAAGTTATATAGGTAGAGTGAAAAAAAATAGAGAGGAAATCTTATTTTGTTAAGATAAGACCAGTTACTTTGTCTGTTGCTTTTCTTTCTTTTTTGGCACATGCTTTGGAGATGTGCTTCTAAAATATCTAAATTCTAAACGCTGAATTTACAAAAGGTATAGCTCTTTATTGCCATCATATTATGCTCACCATGTGTTTTATAACTTTATCTTTAATTATTTATCTGGTCCTAAAGTGAGGCATATTGGTGTGTAATTCTTAAGAATATCTTCAGTGCATATTTAGAATATGTATAATATTGGTTCTTCTCTCCACCTAGTCTTGTACAGTAGTTGCTTTTAATGAGAAATTGCAGATTTTTGCTAGCAACTCAGCTACCACCTTTGTAAGCTCCTTCTGAGCTCTTGGAAGAATACTTTCATGTCCTAATAACTTATTGCAATTTAAATTATCATTTTTTAAAGGGGGATATGTTCACTTGTCTAATAGTGGAATTACTCAAACTTGTCATTATAATTTACATTTAAAATGCTCTGTCTTCCGAGCATTTGCATACTAGCTCATCATGAATTCCTTACCTAAATTTCAGTACTTGTTACTTAAACAACTGATGTTACATAATAACAAATCTGCCTTCTGCATTTTTAGCTCAACTTGCACTATACTTTCAGACTAATATTCCTAAAAGGATAACACCCCAAGTTTATGCCTTATTATGGAGAAATGGCTGGATATGTGTGTTCTTGCTTTGGCTTGGGAGAGAGAGATAAATATTTGAATGAATTTTAATTTCTTCTCCCCAAAGGCATTATATTGGGATATTTGTGGTTAAGTGATATGAACTTGGTGGAACTGTCAGTGGTGGCTCCATCTTTATTTTTCCAATGGGATCTGTAGTGATTCAACCTATTATATGAGGGCTACATCTAGACTGGCATGATCTTCCGCAAATGCTTTTAACGGAAAACTTTTCCGTTAAAAGCATTTGCGGAAAAGAGTGCCTAGATTGGCACGGACGCTTTTCCGCAAAAGCACTTTTTGCGGAAAAGCGTCCGTGCCAATCTAGACGCACTTTTCAGCAAAAAAGCCCTGATCTCCATTTTCGTGATCGGGGCTTTTTTGCGTAAAACATCTGAGCTGTCTACACTGGCCCTTTTGTGCAGTGTTCTTGCGGAAATTCAAGCGGCCAGTGCTTTTGCGGAAAAACTTGCCAGTCTAGACACAGCCAAGATGTATATAAATGATGTGTTATATAGATGAACAGTAAACACATTTTTGTGGACTTCACACTTAACAAATGTGCTTGACAGATAGACTAACCTTCAAGATAAGTGTTTTTGGTGAGGATGTTCCTCACATTTTACTGTATTTCCTTACAATAACACAAACACTGGTATGACACAAATTTTATATATTATACTACATATCACATTCTTGATAAAACCAAAATGCAGTTAGTATTGGGAAATAGTGAGAAAATGCACTGATATGTTCTCTAAATCCATCCTGTAATATGATTCAGCTATGCTTAAATACACTTAGTATAGGAAATACATGAAGAATACTAAGGAAGGATTATCTAACGCAAAACTAGAGCCTCGTAAGAGAATCACTCCATATTTTTTTCTCTTATGGAACTAAATAATGAACTGCATCTGATAATGTTGCATTGATTCTGCACATGACAAAGAGTAAGGCCTGCTGATTTCTAGGCTCAACCCTTGGACAAATCATTTAGGGACTGTTTTGCAATGTAGTACAATGTTAAGTACTACAACGTTCAACATAACTTTTAGGCACCTTGCCATCAAATGAAATTAAAAACTCATGTTAGGTGTCCAGATACTCTCCTACACAATTAATATTGCATTACATTGTGGCAGTTCTATGGCCTGTGCTAAAAGGTCAGACGAGGCTTTCACAATGGTTCTTTCTGACCTTGAAACTTATCCATCAAAAGAAACAGTGCGCGGGGGGAGGCCAGTGCCTAAAAAGGTGATTCATAGAAAGCAACATCTTGTGCAGGGAGGTGCCAAAGCTAGCCAGTAGTAGATGTCAACAAGAAAGGTGCAGTCTAAGCCCCACCCTTCCAAAAGGAGTTAGGTACCTTAGTCCAGTCTGCTGCATTCCCCCTCCACTAAGAATTTACAAAAATCAAATCATGACTGGTGTTTAAACACAGCCAATCTTTTCAAAAATAAAAGCAGTGATGGTGTACCCCTTTTTGCCAATAGCCTTCTAGTGAAGGGAGTCACCCAGAATGTCTGAGATCAGGTTCAAATACCCCTTCTTCCTCATGTGGTGCAAGGACTAGAAGCCAGGTCTCCAACCTCCTTGGTGAGTGCGCTGCCCACAGATCGTAAGATAGTTAAGGGAAATAATTTCTTATGTTGAAGATATTCTACTTATGAAATACTTGACTATTCATTGGGCAAATAAATGGTAGGAGAGAATCTCTAGTTTGGTGGTTGGAACACTCTCCTCAAAAATAGGAAGTGTTGGTTCAAGACATGCTGCATATCAGCTGAGACATGAATTCAGCCCAGTTTTCTGTATTTTGTATCACTGCTCCAGCCACCTGGTTATTGGGTGAAAGGGAGACACTGGTGGTAGATATTTTAACAAAATATAATTGAATATATTTGTCAGATTGATCTCCTGAGAGCAAATGGGTGGGAGAGATGCTACTTTATAAATCCCACAAGGATTTAGGCTTGAGTTAGGCATTAAGTTGTTTGGTGGTGTCAAGCAGCTGTAGAGAAATTTACTTACCCAAGGAATCTAGGATCTTACAGGGAGAATGGGTGGTATTTGAGTAGGAAGTTTGAGAATATAAATTTTGAACTTTGACACCTAAATTAACAGTCATGTGCATATGTCTCCCTTGTGATTCTTGCCCTTAATGCCTGATTCAGAGTCCATTGCAGCAACTAGACTTCTAATAATTCAACAATGAAAACTTTATTAAAAGGAATTAGTTTGATAGGGAGCCTTTACAACTGTTTTCTGATTCATGCTCTTTGCTTTCATTGTTGAAATGGAGATTTCTGATGAGGCACCATAGTCTACTATATGCTTCTTCTCTAGACAATCACTTAAAATCTTTTAAAATAATTTAACTATTCTGGAGGTAGTTAATATAAAAACAAATGGCCTATTGCTGTGATCTATTATGCTCATGTGTGTATATATAACAAATATCAATATCTATCTAAATATAGATTTAGATATATATTCAAGGTTTGTGCCCGAAGGAGTCTGATCCAATGCGAGGGTTTTGGGGGGGGTTTTTTGGTCAGTTACAATCTTTCAATTAATTTCAATTAGCTTTGCATTATGAATCAAATTAGTAAACATTTATTGTGTAAATGTGAATTTCCAAAGCAAGTCTTAAATATTGACTACCCATGAAGAATGAAGACAATTACTCTGACTTTGAAAATGGAAAGAAAATAGTGGGTTACATCATTGTGTTCTTTAGAATGACCCGACTTACGTGACATAGTGCATTACAAACTTAGTTCAAATTTAAAAAATAATTGTTTGTGTCTGTGTAAGCCCAAGTTAAAAGTTGTAAACATCCTTTGAAGGCAGTGAGGACAGTAAAATATGAGCCCACTAATGTCAGCCAGTATTCGTTATATGCAATGACCTCTAATCAATTGGATTTGGTCAATGTCTTAATTAAATAATAAAGAGAAAAGATATTGTATGCATCTCACTGTAGACTATAATTGAATTCCAGCTAAGTCTCCACCAAGAAATGGGTTTTATTAATGAGCTATACAAATAGCAAATAATTTTATAAATCACTGCTTTGGCTTTGTAGGGCCACATTGCCTCACCAGAAGCTACAGGAGGCACAGAGCTTTAGGCAAGCATAATGCCTTCTGCTGCTCTGATAGCACAGCAAAGAGTTTATTTTTTAATGGAGCAGAAATTATATGCCACAGTTCTTGGTATGACACATTTGAATTGAAAACATAAAGCATTTAAGAATATAGTTTTAAATACATTGAAACTGCAATAAATACTGTTTCATTTTACATGACATAATCTATTGTATGCCAAATCATTTGTAGTCAGTTTAGAGAAATCTCAATTCATTATATTCAGGATATGTTGGAAAGTAAACACACTGTGTTTGTGGTGTGATCCTCCAGCAGTTCTTATAATAGGGATTTATTCCAATCAGATTACAAAATGACTTAGAGACATTAAGCATCATCATGATGATGACTTTGTAGCTTATGCCTAGAATACACATTTGAGTAGATCCGTGTCATTGGGAAGCAATTTTAATACATCTCTAACTGTAACACATACAGTACTGTCTGAGATCCATGTGAAAGGTTTCTTCATCTTAAAACTTGAACACAAATCAGCACAACTTACTCAGAAAAGGCCCAAATTCAGAATGGCAGGAATAATTTAAACTAGTGGATTCTGAAGTGAATTGGCAGAGCTGGCAAATTTGCATATTACCTGCCTGTGGTTTAGCTATATCTATAATATATATACAGCAGAGTTTGTGTGTTTGTTGAGTCTGTCCATCTGCGAGATCATTTGTAAGAACTCCTCCTAAATGGTAAGAACTAAGAATGTCAAATTTGTATGCAGCTTCCTATTATCCTAATTTAAAGCAAAGTTAGAATTTGATTGTGCCAGGAAAATTAGAAGTGCCTGGAATGGGATTGTTTTTCATAACACAGATAGGGAGGGGTCTGACAGGAGGGACAGTTGTATTTCTCAATGACCACAGGGGGCAGTAAGGGGACAGTTATACTGCAGAGTGATCAAAGGAAGGTGGTTTCACCAGAAAGACAGTGGCCATCTGGGGTCAGAGTTCTCCAGATTGCCAGCTACAGACCACAGTTAATTGGTCCTCCTGTCCCAAACCACTCTCCTCTGGCCCTTGGCCACAGCGCCAGTGGCCCTATCACTGCAGGCCTCCCAGGATCACTGTCAGGGACAGCCAGCTCAATCCTCTCCCCTCTCCCCCATGAGGAGTTGCAGGCTGAGGGACCTAGGTGGTGTGACCCTTCTCCCCTAGAGGACATATGGGCTGTGGGGGCAACATGGCCACACACCCCCTTCTGGAAGGGATGTGAGCTCCAACCCTCTTCCCCCTGGAGGAGCTGAAGGCTTGGCAGTGCAGTCCCAGCACCACCACCCTCAGGATGTGCCACCAGTTGGGCAGCATGTCCCCAGGCACTCTAGGAATCCACCATTTCTGGAGCAGAGTCACCCTCAGAACTGCTGGTGATCCTGATGAACCTCCCTCTAGAACTCCCAGCCCCCTGCTCTGACTCTTGCACCCTCTGCCCTAAGCCCTCACAAGGACTCAAGCAATTCTGGGAAAATCCTCTAATTCTTTCATATTTAAAAATAATAAGGTCACAGTTCACTAGAAATGTATTTCTGTTCAACGTGTTTTGTGTCCCCATACAGTGATTGATACATGATCAGTTCTCTCACTCATTTGGCAAATGCTCGTGGAATGAGGAATAACGGTAGTTCGAACTAGGAAGCCTAGTTCGAACTACCTAGTTCGTGCCCCGTGTAGCCGCGCTGCACGGGGTTCGAACCAGCGGGGTTTTAAAAATGGCAGCTCCCCGCTTATGCAAATGAAGCCCGGGAAATTCAAATCCCGGGCTTCATTTGCAATTGCGGTATGCCTACATTACCCCGCTAGTTCGAACTAGCGGGGTAGTGTAGACATACCCTCTGATACTTAAGACCACACAGGGAATGATGAATCATGGTCTGACATAGCACAACAGCTTTTACATCCTTATGATCAAGTCAACAGAGTAAGTCAGTGTCAGAATTAGGATTAGTCTGTTGCTCTCAGAATCTTTCTTGGTATCTGGGTCTTCATGCTATTGAGTGTGTCACCTTATTGGTACAAGATGTTTTGCTAGTTGCTCACTAGAGCCTACTAGGAAACTACCTCCACTGGTGGCTTCTACATCTGTGATTTTGATATGGAGATTTCCCCAAAAATCAAGAGGTAGATTTTCAAGGCCTAAAAGTCCAACCCTTGGAAGCCATGAGGTAGCTATGACTAAGCTATGAGTTAGGAAAAATCAGTTAGTTACAAAATATCACTCTGGGGTCTAAGAAAAAAGAATCAGTGAGGCTTATTTTAATGAATTATCTCTATACCATGTCTTTGATAAAAGAAAGTTGAGAGACTACAGGGTTTGGAGTCTATACTTCCTTACCACATATCTGTGGTCAGTCAAGAGAAGACCTACCTTTCTTGCTGAGCTCATTTCAAAATCCAATTAATCTCTATTGGCTACCACTGAAGGAATAGCACCAAAAATTTCTACATCACTTTGTATTAGTATAGTGTTAAAGTCTCCGAGAATGGGTAGTTAATTTAAGTAAGTAACTTAACAAGGTTAAACAATCTTATATGGCTCTTGTTCATTCATAGTGACTCCATTTCATATAAATCACATGATCAGTTTAATTTACTAGACCTCCTTTAGTGGGAGGCCACTCTAGGAAACTCTTCTGAAATAACCAAGTTTACTTAATAACTCCCATTTTAAAAAATTAAAATAACATGTCCCCACTCCAGGGAAGCCTCAAAGTTAATCTGAGGCAGTCATCTCCATTAATGAGGACATACGACTTTGTCTTAGAGCCCCAGGAAGTACTGCGAGCATTTCAAATTACTCTGGGGAGATAGTTATTTTGAAATAACAGCATCAGGGCATCCACACTTATGCTATATCAAAGTAACTATTTTGAAATTAGTGTTATTCCCCAAGAAAAGCAGTCCAGATTTCAAAATAAGCAGCCCATTATTTCACAATAATAGGCTTGGTAGTATGAACACTCTTCTTATAGTGTGTGTCTAGACTACATGGCTCCATCAATGGAGACATGTAAACTAATTTACGCGACATAGTCAATGAAGCGGGGATTTAAATAATCCCCGCTTCATTAAAATAAAAATGGCCGCCGCACTGTGCCAACAATCAGCTGATCTGGCACAGGGTGGCAGTCTAGACGTGGATCGGTCGACAAGGGAAGCCTTTGTCTACCGCTGTCTTATGCCTCGTGAAACGAGGTTTACAGAGCAGTCGAAAAAGGCTTCCCTTGTCAACCGATCCACGTCTAGACTGCCGCGCTGTGCCAGATCAGCTGATTGTCGCCACAGTGTGGAGGCCATTTTTATTATAATGAAGCGGGGATTATTTAAATCCCCACTTTATTGACTATGTTGAGTAAACTAGTTTACATGGCTCCATCAACTGAGCCATGTAGTCTAGACACACCCATAAATTCAACGTAAGGAGGGTTATTTCAAAATAAAGCCCTAGGGCCTAGTAACACGGCTTTCCACTTTCACCAACTTGTCCAGGGTAACTTGTCATAGGTCTAATTCTAGTAATTTACTGCAGTCTGTCACAGAGTTGTCTGATCTTGCATAACCTACATTTTAGATCAAGTTACGTATTCTTATAGCATTCATAAACAAATAAGTTAGGATCACTGTAAAGATCTCAGAGTATCAGTAGAGAATATTGATTGAGCATATGTAGTGGTCAATTGCGGAAGAACTTTGTATGTGCTAGTTTAGGGGTGGTGAGGCCTGCAATCTTTCCCCCCCCCTTTCCCTTTTCTCTATATATGATGAGCCAGAAGCAAGGCTTTGGGAACATTCGCCATTGTAGCAAGAACGAATTGTAGATAAGGAAGAAAACGCATAAACAATTCTGTTTACCCTAACGTACTGATCACGTAAACAGGGCCAGAGACCAGTAGAACTAGATCAGAACCAGATCGATAACTAACAGCTAAGCCCTACATCAGCATGTAATGAGTAACCGCTGTGTGAAAGTAGAAAGAATTATACTGTAAGAGAAAGATGAATTATGCTGTAATAATTGAATAAGTTGAAGGAATACTGTTTGTCTTTTAAGAGGAAGAAGAAAAGTATGCTAATGTTGTTTGTAGGTATGCAGATTCCAGAGTGCTAGCCAGAGTTAACAGGAAAAGGAACATTAGGGCTACGTCTACACTGGCCCCTTTTCCGGAAGGGGCATGTTAATTTCAGCGATCACAATAGGGAAATCCACGGGGGATTTAAATATCCCCCGCGGCATTTAAATAAAAATGTCCGCCGCTTTTTCCGGAGGATCGGGGCCAGTGTAGATGCTCTTTTCCGGCTTTTCTAAAAGCCGGAAAAAAGCGGCGGACATTTTTATTTAAATGCCGCGGGGGATATTTAAATCCCCCGCGGATTTCCCTATTGCGATCGCTGAAATTAACATGCCCCTTCTGGAAAAGGGGCCAGTGTAGACGTAGCCTAGGTGTTAGGCAGAAAGCAATTGAGATAACCAGGGAAATATGGACAGGAGATTGCTGTGTGCTTGATGTTGAAATGAAGATACTTGACTAGTCTCACACTAATTATGTGAAGTTTTGCCCCTCTTCTTAATTTTGTTAACTTGGCTTTCTTTTGACTGTATAAATCAAGGGGTTTGAACCTTGTATGGGGCTCACATTTTCTGGGTGAAATTAGCAGAGCTTTGCTAATAAACAGAGCGGTCTGACAAATCTGTGAGTCCTGTCTGACTTTGACACCTGGAAATTTCCAAACTGCCAAACAAGGCAGGAAAACTGAATCTAAGGCTGCCTCAGAGCCTAGCAAATCAGACTTCACCGATGGGCTTTGGGTACCGGAGCCTCGGAAGCTGAGACAACCTCCCACTTCGTCTGCAGCCTACTCAGGGTCCCAGGCTTGCTAGAAGGGACGTAAGATATGCCGCTTCTTTGTTATATTGTTCTTCCATTTATGGGGCACAGCTGTTAGCGGTCAAGAAATAAACTACTTGTGTTTGACGGATACCTATGTAGCGTCCTTTGTACTTAGAAAGCCCAGTGTCGGACCTGAGACTTATTCTTGCCGACTACAGCATATAGATCCTCAAAACTGTATTCCTGTAAGTGCCTTTTATGCATATTTGGTCATTAGAATGTGGAGAGTTATCTCAAAGTTATCAAATCTGCCTGTAAGTACTGACAGAGACAAACATGTCAAATCCCGTAACACACGTGGAAAACCCCAAAATCACAAGCCTACAGGTTTTCACTGTCAAAGACCGCCATATACCCAATAACAACCCTTTGAATGGCAACAAAGGTCATGTCATGTTTAAACATAAGTAGGGGTGACAGATTTAGCAGGAAATTAGAGGGCAAATAATGGGCCAGGATCAAGACTAGTACTAGTACTAGTACTAGTGTATATCACTGAAAAAAAACTCCAGTTTTTTCTAATAATAGAAACAGAACTCTAATTAGTCTTGGACATCAAATATGGTTCTATCATGAAACTAATGGGGTTTTTTATGCACCAGCTATGTGTTTTGTCATGTATGATTGATCCCAGGGTACAAACAAGACTGCTGTATCCCCTATACCTCTCTGGATCAGGGTACCTCTCACACTGCTCTGCTAGGGTAAATCTACACAGCAGCATAATTTCAGAATAACTGATGTTATTCCAAAATAACAGTGCGAGTCTATACTACGAGTCTTTATTTCAAAATAATGTCAACCTGGAGGACTTCTTATTCTGAGTCATGGTAACCCTCATTTCACGAAGAGCAAGAGGAATCAAAGGAAGCATGTTCTTCCTTCGACTTCCTGATGGGTTGACAGCACCAAAAGCTGAATTAAGCTATTTTGACGTAAGCTACGCAATTGACATAGCTGAAATTGCATAGCCTGCTGTGTAGATGTACCCCTAGTGAGGAGTAGCCTTTCTATCTTCTCTGTAAAACTTCCATTAGCACATGAAGGAACACCCAACATTACATGCAGGCTCTCTCAGTCTCTCATGAACTATACAAAAACAGACATCAGCATGTACTTCCCCAGACCCAGCCTTGCACCTCAGAAATTTATCATCTTACACTGCTCAAAAACTTCTCTTGAACAATGAAAAAAACTAATTAATTAGTTAATCACCTCATCAAAGGATAGTAGACAATGTACCTCCCTTTGTAATCTAAGTAGATTGCCTTAGTACTTTAGATAAAATTACTGGTAAAACATTAAAATCAATGTATTACCTAGAGAAATTTAGAGTTTAAGTGATTATAAATGTTATGCACAGAGTTAAGTGTCTGTTACATAGGAAATAAATTGCAGTCTAAATCCTAAACTTTATCGTACTAAGACAATTTGAATCAGGCAGTTTTTCTCACCTCACTGACTATTGTAAATAGTTCACAGATCTTAAAAATCAGGTTGAACTTCATGCTCAGCCTAGGACCAAACTCTTCCCAATTCATGTCTTTTGTTCCAAATATTCTTGCTATCGTCAGAATAGTTTGGGAAGTACATTGATGATGTCACTGTCCCTTATTTGTTCTCTCTTCCAGTTGTTGGAAAGATAGGATTTAAGCAATCCCCATCAATTATGTGCTCCCTCAAAATTGTTAAGCAGGCCCCCCCTGGGAGAATAGATTATGAAACATGGCTGGATGATTATGCTGTAAAACTGTTTTATGGGGAACTATTGCCACTCAAAGGCTGGATTTGGGCATATCCCAGACTTTCAACATATTTTGGTAACAAGCATAGAAACTTTACAAAAACTTTACATAACATGGTAATACATATAGATGAAAAGAAAGTCATATTCAACAGGTCATGGCTTCTCAAATGACACCTCACCAGGGAATCTATATAAAATATATTATAATCATATAATAGTAGTGACTATGTGGGTATAGGGTATCATTTGATGTACAGTGTACAGTGTGTCACTACAAGCCTTCATTTAAATTGACATAACAAGTCCTATTAAGTAACTAATTTATTTTTTATGCCAGTTCATTAATGCCTTCTACAATAAAGGTGTCATTCTTTCCATGTATTATTTCTTCTCTGGGGTAAACGGGGTAAACTGAATTAATCCCATTTACTAAAACTGAGTCTTCTGGATTTTACATTGATGAAACTGAAAGCAAACTTGTTAATAGAATTAACAAGAATATAATATCACTTCCTCTCCCCTTCCCTCACAACAACACACAGGCTATGTCTACACTGCAGAGCTTTTCGGGGTAATAAATATCGGAAAAGCAGACATGTTTTTTCGGCATCCCTGTAAACCTCATTCTATAAGGAAGAAGGGATGCTCCTAAAGAGTGTTTTTCTCTGACATTTGGCCCCATGTAGATTGGTGAAATGTCGGAAAAGCCTATTTCAGAAGAAGAGGAGTAAATGATACACAAATTGTCAACCACAATTTGCATATCTTTTTTCGACTTTTTTTTGTAGCCTAGACATAGCCTCAGTTTTCATTTTCCCTTGTACTTCCTGCTCTTCCTTGTCTATTTTGATTGGAAGCTCTTTTGGACAGGGACAGTCTATTATTCTTGTTATGTATGTATTTGTTGTCTATTATCTTTTAGAAAATACAATAAATATAGTAAATAAGATTAATCATAATCCACAAAGTAAGTAAAGAGGCCTAGGCTAAATGGAGAAAAGGGGAAGAAACATCTCCTCAGGGTCTACATTACTCATACACTTCTACAGAGACATCCCCATTTGCTTTGACGTTTTCAGACATTTTCTTGTGGAATGTCAGTCATTCATTAGTCATATCACTGAGTAAGCATCAAGGCTTTGTGGGGATCAAAACTGCCATTTTTGAAGGATTATGTTTTTAGCAACAAAACCGAACATTGTAACCATATCTCCCTGTTACCATCAACCTATAGGCATCTGGAATATGTTCATGAACTAAACTTTAGTGAGATTGCTTCAATTTACCATCCAATATCAGATTGTTCCTTTGATTCACCTCTTACAAATGCTCCCAAAACATATGAGCTAATGTAGCATCAAGGATATTATATTTGCCATTAATAACAAGATTTATGAGGCTCATTACCATTAATGAATGTGGGGATTATTATATAAGAAAAAAAGTATCTTTTACTGAATGCTGTAGTGTGAAGTCTATAGTTGCTTTTTTTAACATTGTTAGATACAGCTGTGTTCCATTGGACTAGAGATAGTCGTGTATGCAAATTCTGTTTGAAGAAACTCTCAAATTAACATTATTTTCATTATTGGCAGAATCAGAAAACCATACAAGGTCATTGCTGGCTGAGTAAATCCTAGAAGTTTTCTCCCAAATAATACAAATTCCAGAAATTATGGATCTCCCAAGTCACCCGATTCATATACTTACATATTTTAAAGATAGAATTGTTCCATAAGATTGTCTGTACCTGGAAGATTGGATGGAAGGAGAACTTTCTAATTAAATTTGTTCAAGTTTGCTTCATGGCCAATTTTGTGGGAGTTCTGGAGAAATTATGTCTATAATTAGATCCTACAATGCTTGTAAGGGGGAAAGGGTGTATCAATTATCATTCAATGTGAACCCAAAGTGGAGTCTTTTCAATCATATCAGACAGCCACAAAAAAGCAGTATGATAATTTTATAAATTGGGGAAACTAAATTCTCCCACAAACATCTTGGTTTGTTTCTAATCACTTCCATAATGATAAACCAATTAAATACATGACAGAATAATAATAGTATCCCTATTTTATATAGGCAGATGTGTTTTCTTGGGTGAGGTTTTTGTTGAAATAGAATCCAGGCACGGTTTTGTTTGTGTTTCTCGGTGAGCCTGTGAACCTGTGAGAATCAGAATGAACTTATCAAAACTGAGCCTTTCCTTCAGGTTGTGAGGACGCTGAAGAAAAAAAAAGAAGAAGCTTATTTGAATACAAGCTGTTTCAAACTTTAGAATGTGCATGGGTGGGGGTGCAGGAGTGAGGGTATCATAGACTCATAGACTCATAGAGCTGGAAGAGACCTCAGGAGGCCAATCAATCCAGCCCTGTGCCCAAGGCAGGACCAATCCCAACTAAATCAAACCAGACAGGACTTTGTCAAGCCGAGACTTAAAAACCTCTAAGGATGGAGATTCCACCACCTCCCTTGGTAACACGTTTCAGTGCATCACAACCTTTCTAGTGAAATAGTTTTTCCTAATATCCAACCTAGACCTCTCCCACTGTAACTTGAGACCATTGCTTCTTGTTCTGCCATCCATAGCTACTGTGAACAGCCTCTTTCCATTCTCTTTGGAACCTCCCTTCAGGAAGTTGAAGACTACTATCAAATCCCCCCTCACTCTTCCTTTCTGCAGACTAAACAAACCCAAATCCCTCAGTCTCATAGGTCATGTGCTCCAGCCCCCTTATCATTTTTGACACCCTCTGCTGGACCCTCTCCAATGCATCCACATCCTTTCTGTAGTGGGTGAGGGCCCAGAACTGGACACAATACTCCAGATGTGGCCTCATCAGAGCCGAATAAAGGGGAATAATCATTTCTCTGGATCTGCTGGCAATGCTCCTCCAAATGCACCCTAATATGCCATTAACCTTCTTGGCTACAAGGGCACACTGTTGATTCATATCCAGCTTCTCATCCACTGTAATCCCCAGGTCCTTTTCTGCTGAACTGCTACTTAGCCATTCAGTCTTCAGCCTGTAACAAAGCTTGGGATTCTTCCGTCCCAAGTGCAGGACTCTACAGTTGTCCTTGGTGAACCTCATCAGTTTTCTTTTAGCCTAATCCTCTAATCTGTCTAAATCACTCTGGACCCTATCCCTGCCCTCCAGTGTATATACCTCTCCCCCTTGCTAAGTATCATCTTGCTGAGGGTACAATTCATCCCATCATCCAGGTCATTAATAAAGATGTTGAACAAAACCAGTCCTAGAACAGATCCTCGGGGCACTCTGCTAGAAACTGACCACCTACCTGACATCGAGCCATTGATCACTACCTATTGAGCCCAATAGTCTAGCCAGCTTTCTATCCATCTCACAGTCCATTTATCCATCCATATTTTCTTAACGAGCTGGCAAGAATATTGTGGGAGATCGTATCAAAAGCTTTGCTAAAGTCAAGGTATATCACAACCACTGACTTTTCCATATCCACAGAGCCAGTTACCTCATCACAGAAGCTAATGAGACTGGTCAGGCACGACTTGCCCTACATGAATCCATGTTGACTATTGCTGATCACTTTCCCCTCTTCGAAAATGGATTTCTTGAGGATCCCCTCCATGATATTTCTGGGGACTGACGTAAGGTTGACTGGTTTGTAATTCCCTGGATTGTCGTTCTTCCCTTTTTGAAAGATGGGCACTACATTTTCCTTTTTCCAATCATCCGGGATCTCTCCCGATCTCTACAAGTTTTCAAGACAATGGCCAAAGGCTCTGCAATGACATTTGCCAACTCTCTCAGTACCCTCAGATGCATTAAATCCAGGCCCATGGATTTGTGTATGTTTAGCTTTTCTAAATAGTTCCTAACTTGTTATTTTCCCACCAAGGGCTGTCCACCTCCTTCCCATACTGCATTGCCTAGTGAATTTGTCTGGAAGCTGACCTTGTCTGTGAGGACAGAGGCAAAGAAAGCATTGAGTACTTCAGCTTTTCCCACATCATCTGTCACTGAATTACCTCGCTCATCCAGTAAGGGCCCCAAACCCTCTCTGCTCACCCTGGGTATGTCTACACTACAGCGCTAATTCGAACTAACTTAGTTAGAATTAGTTAATTCGAACTAAGCTAATTCGAACTAACGCATCCAGACTAAAAAACTAGTTCGAATTAGCATTTTGCTAATTCGAACTAGCATGTCCACACAGAGTGGACCCTGAACCGGGGTTAAGGATGGCTGGAAGTAGTGCCGGCAGGGCATCAGAGTAGGACTTAGAGCGTGGAGCTGCTGTCTCAGGCTAGCCGAGGGCTGTGCTTAAAGGGACCCGACCCCCACCCCGCTTGCAATGCAGTCCTGGCTTGGAGTGCCCGGAGTACCCACACTGGGCACATCACAGCACTCGGCCATCAGACCGGCTGCACTTGCCGCAGGCTGCGATCTGGGGAGAGGGGGCAATTGGGGGGCTGCAGGAGAGGTTTCACCCCCAAAAGCCCGCAGAGCCAGCCCAGTCCTTCCCATCGGGGGCTCATACCCCGTTCCTCCCTCACCTCCTTCTACTTACCCCTCCCTAGCCCCCCTTCCTGATGTACAAAATAAAGGACAATTGTGTTCAAAAATAGAATCTCTCTTTATTGAACAAAACTGGGGGAGACTGGGAAAAGGAGGTAGGAGAGGGGAAGAGAGAGGGTGGGAGAGGGGAGGGCAACTACAATGATGAGGGGTTTGGAACAGGTCCCATATGAAGAGAGGCTAAAGAGACTGGGACTTTTCAGATAGAAAAGAGGAGGTGGAAGGGGGATATGATAGAGGTCTATAAAACCACGAGTGGGGTGGAGAGGGTGCATACAGAAAAGTTCTTCATTAGTTCCCATAATAGAAGGACTAGAGGACACCAAAGGAAAGGAATGGGTAGCAGGCTTCAAACTAATAACAGAAAGTTCTTCTTCACAAAGCAAAGAGTCAACCTGTGGAACTCCTTGCTGCAGGAGGCTGTGAAGGCTACAACTAGAACAGAGTTTAAAGAGAAGTGAGATCAATTCATGGAGGTTGGGTCCATGGAGTGCTATTAGCCAGGGGGTAGGAGTGGTGTCCCTGCCCAAAGTTTGTGGAAGGCTGGAGAGGGATGGCACAAGACAAATGGCTTGGTCACTGTCTTTGGTCCATCCTCTCCAGGGTCCCTAGGGTTGGCCACTGTTGGCAGACAGGCTACTAGGCTAGATGGACCTTTGGTCTGACCCAGTACGGCCATTGTAAGCTCAGGGCTCAGGGTCGGAGGTCTCAGTGGACCACCTTGAATTTCATGCACACCTGCTCCTGGGTGGCCAGGTTGGCAGCTCTCCTTTCCTAGACAGCCACTTTCCTGTGCTTAGAGCAGAGGTCGTGGACGAGGTCCACGATGTCCGCACTAGACCAGGCGGGTGCCCGCCTCTTGCGGACCTGGGCAAGCTCCCGGGGAGCTGCCAGCCTGGTCCCGGGAAGAGGGGGAGGGCTGGGGGGCATCAGGTGGCTGGCTCGAGCTGTGCCAGGTGCAAGGTCTGCTGGCTGGGTGCTGGCAGGCTTGCACCTGGCACGGGCACCGTAGCCAGCCCATGCCTCTTTAAGGGGTCCGGGGCCGGGAGGGGGGCAGTAGAGTTTCCCTGGTATTGGCCAGAGTGGCCACCAGGGAAAGCTGGGGAGGGCTAGCCTCCCACTAGTTCGAATTAAGGGGCTACACACCTCTTAATTCGAACTAGTAAGTTCGAACTAGGCTTAATCCTCGTGGAATGAGGTTTACCTTGTTCGAACTAAACGCTCCGCTAGTTTGAATTAAGTTCGAACTAGCGGAGCGCTAGTGTAGTGCCTATCAAAGTTAATTCGAACTAACATCCATTAGTTCGAATTAACTTTGTAGTGTAGACATACCCCCTCTTATTGCTAACATGTCTGTAGAAACCTTTGTTGTTATCTTTCATATCTCTTACTAGCTACAATTCCAGTTATGCTTTTGCCTTCCTGATAACTCCCCTGCATTCTCAAGCAATATATTTATACTCGTCCCTAGTCATCTGTCCAAGTTTCCACTTCTATTAAGCTTCCTTTTTGGGGGGTAGCAGACTGGGAGGGTTGGAGGGATCGGGGTGGTGGAGTGAGGATGGGGGGGAGGCTCAATGCACAGTGTTCATGGTCTGTGTGCGGCTCAGAGCAGAGGAATTGTGAGGGGGGCTCTGATAATAGGATGCAGGATTCAAGGCAAAGGGTAGGAGGTATAGGACTCAGTGCAGAAGGCTTGCAGGCTGAGGGGGAGAAGTTTAACAGAGCCATGAGGGTCATTGATCCAGTGGCAGGTCCCATCAGGGGGGCTGGACAGCACCTCCCTAGTCAGCACCTCCTCCTGCGGGGGCCAGGGCCAACTGCTTCTCCTGCAGCTGCTCAGGACAGGGAAGGACTGGGGGCTTCCGTGGCCATCCCTGGCCTCCAGCTATGCCCTCCCTTGCAACTAGTCTGTGGGGAGGGGGCTACCCCCAGCCTCCAGCTGTCCTCCATGCTCTGCAGTTTATCCAGAGATGGGCAAGGATATGAGGCTCCCTGGGGATATCCGCAGGCTCCGGCTGTCCTCCCATTATGCATCTGGTTGAGGGGAAGTGTGAGGCCTCCAATGGCCTTCCAGCCTGCAGCTTTTTGGGGTTTGTTGGGAAAGGACTCCAGCTGCCCCCGCCCCTCCTGCTCTGCAAGGTTTCCCGAGTATCAAGGCCTCTAGGGCAGGCAAGGCATTTACACAGCTCCACACATAGCTTACAGCTGGTACAGATTTTGAGGCCTCCAGCAGATCCTTGGCCTGCAGCTGGTATCTGGGGTAGGTAATACCTCCAGGGGCTGCTCCCCCAGCCCTACAGCTAGTCTGGAGGGAGGTGAGGCCTCCAGTGGCTGCCCACCCCTGCCATCATGCAGCTAGTCCAAGGAGCTGAGGCAACAAGGGGGCACTGGAATATTCTTTCCGGCCTCTGCATTACTTCAGGGGGAAAGGTGGCAAAGAGTGGGGAGTCTCCCCCAATCTGGCACTGTTTGGGTTAGGGGGGCCACGTACTTGACCTGGTGCCAGCTGTGTGGAGCCCAATCCACAGCTGGCCAATCTGCTGATGGTGCAGCTGTCCCCAGAGGTCTCTCTGCAGTATATCACCCCCTGCACTTGCTGCCTCCCATGGCCACACTTCAGTAGTGTATCTCTCCTCTCTATCCCTTCCCTTTCATGTTCAGTAAAACATTTCAATTCCAAGTACTTCCCATTTCCTGGCACAACCAAACCTGTACTTTGCTTTAAGTTAGGAAAAGAGGGATCACACACCAAATTTGGTGGTCCTAGCTCTTACTGTTTAGGAGGAGTTCTTGAACAAAGAGATTCACAGATGGAAAAGCATACAGACTTTTCCAAAATATATGGATAGATGGTCAAGATATAATAGAGTCATTATCATAGGCTTGTTTAAATGCACTATTTATAAGACAGATAAAATCCTCCTGCTAGCAATTTGAAAAAAAATCTCAATTTTATAGCTGCAAATCACTGTAGAGCTATATTTCACTAAAGCTGATAAAAAAGAGAGCTCTCTGATGATATCAGATGTGAAATATAGTTGACTTCATATGTAAAGGAAAATGAGGATCTTTTTTCCTTGACATTTGACATTTAAAGTGTTGTCCTTTTAAATGTCTAGCAGACCCTTAGCTCCAGTTTCAAAATTAATAGTAGCAGCTCTTATTTATAGTTCTCAGAATTTGTAGTATCATGACCCCTCTAGTGCCTTAAAAGCTTTATTTTTACTAGAAAATGACTGTTTTTAGATAAGTAATAGATCAAATAATGCTGTTCATGAGAATTATATAGAGATGTAACTTTACATGACTGTAGGGTACAGCCTTTTTATATAAATAATTCAGCTACAATTTCTTCCCTCCAGCTATAGTGCATTGCGGATAAATCAGGCTTCAATATGTTTTTGAGTAAGTGATAAGTAGCAATATTGTGCAAAAATTAATTCTGAGGTTTAAACTGCCATGCTGGTGGCACTGACTTTCACAACCATCTTTTTATTTGTTTGATTAAGTGCTCACCTCTTTGAGTAAGGGTTGAACAATATAGCTAAATGTATAACCAATTGCTTCATTGAATGGGCAGCTTGCTCTTAAGAATGTTTGAGAGGCCAACTAAGCAATGTAACCAAATGTAATATCTACAGACGAAGCAGTACAATATAGAAAGGAAAGCTAATGTATTACCAATCCTTCTGGAAAACAGTTCTCATAGCACAGTTCACCTTAAACTGAAAATATTCTCCAAAATATGCATTTAAAACAAGCCACATTTACTTCATAGTTGTTTATGAGCTAAAAATATTCTATGTTCCACTCACAACTAAAATTTACCAATTAGCTCTTTTACCTTTCTGTGATACCGTGGAGTCCGTTTTCTTATTTCTGGATTGGATACTAAATTCCAAACCAATTGTCCATGAAGGTATATCCCATCCCACAACAGGCTAGGTAGGTTCCCACATTGGTAGGTTTTGTATTTTCCAATGAAAAGGCTGATTTTGTCTTTGCAGATATTGTGAGATGTATCTCTTAATAGAAGTAAGCAGCATTTTTTGAGAGAGACATAATTAACATAACTTTCCCACATGCTGGGTACACTGTCGTGCACACTACATCTAACATATATGAGTTAATGGGACCTGAATAGGAACAGCAAGTGAGATCCTCAGATATTTTAAATGAAATATAGCTCTATTGACTAAAATGGAACTAGGTCAACTAAGGCCAGATTGGAATCTGTCTTATTGTCCTTAAATTTGTTAGCATCACATCAAAAGTCAAAGTTATTACCTCAACCTTTAACTTCATCAGATTCTGTATGCTCTGTGTGCTAGTGGCATGAGTTAAACAGCATAATGCTATATTCAAATATACTAAATATTTATCAGGAAAAATTGCCAGCTTATAAAAATATAATACACAATGATGATCAGACATGATTTTTGAAAGAACATTGACTGAGATTGGCAGACTCTTTAAGGTTATGTCCACATGGCAGCTAGGGGTATAACTTTTGTGGACTTACCTCTGTTAGCTTGGATCAAGATAGCATACTAAAAATAGAAGCATGGCTGCTGCTATATGATTGTCAGCATAGGCCAGCCATTAGATTGCACGCCCTGCATTTTGGGCAGGATGGCACTCAGGTAGTTAGTCCATGTGACTTCTTCAATAACTGTAGTTGAGTATAATTCTGCCCAACTTCCTAAATATATACTTAGGCAGCTATCCTGAGCTACCATCTATATAGCTACTGCTACACTGCTATGTTTACCATGATAGCTCAATGAGCTCTACCATGTGTATATCTATCTGAGCCAGAAATTATACTCTTGGCTACAATAAACTATAGACCTACGCTTAGAGGGGGAGAACAAAACAGCCCAGAGAGCAGAAGGGTAGTTAAGCTGGCTTTAAGCCACCATTGTATCTTTTTAATGCTTGGTTTATCCAAAGACTTAGTACTTCTGAGGGAATTCTGCACAAACACACACAAAACAAAAAACCCATACCTGTTTCAATAATAAAATTTATGTGCACAGTATTTTTAAAATCTGAAAAATTCTGCATACTTTATTTGTCAATAAATACACGTGGAGGCTCCAGCATGGCAGTGGTGAACATAGGCCACTGGCTGCATGGAGGGAGGAGATTGTCCTGCATGCAAACCCCACTCCCCTGGACATTAACTCAGTGGAGAGGGTGCTGCAGAAATACCCTGTGGCCAGGATCCTCCACATCAGGTGCACCAAGATAACAAATGAGAGATTCAGAATTTCACACTCATACCCAGGTCTGTTCCCCAATTCAGGTGTGGCATAGGCAGACTCAGCCATAGAATCATAGAATTGTAGGGCTGGAAGAGACTCAGGAGATCAATGAGTCCAATCTCCTTCCCAAAGCAGGACCAACCCTAATTAAATCATCCCAGCAAGGAATGATCAATGTGTGGAAGGTGTGTGTGAGATCCAGGTGCGGGGTGACTGCTGACTTGGTGGGACAAAGGTGTAGAGGTAATGGATTTCTGAAGGGGGACGTGCAGATCAAGGTAATTGGGGATCAGCGGGGAAGATCTGGGGAAAAGGGAATGGGGTTTGGCAGGGGATTCTACATATGGGGGAAATAGAGGCAGCTTTAGGTGCTGGTGGGATGGGGGTTGGTGCGATAGGTGTCCAGGTTCAGCTGGGTGGGGATCAGGATGTGGGGGATTCATCAGAATTGTCCAGGTGCAGGGCAGGTGGCTCCTGTAGGGGGTTGAGTGTGGAGAGCTTGGCAGGGAGAGAATGAGGGAATGAGGTGCAGAGGGGGGGGATCTGCATACTGGGGGAGGAGGTTGTCAGAGATTGCAGATCAGGGTATATGTTCAGCAGATGGGTCTTGTTGCAAGGGGTCTCAAGATGCAGGAGATGAGTCTTGGTACTATGGGAGTTTGGATGCAGGGGACATGGGTGTGGCATTTGAGGATCAGTGGGGGGAGTCTAAATATAGGGGGTCCAGATGCATAGGGAACTAGTGCCCCATAGAGTCTCCCTCTGTGGCTGAGGAGTGATGTGGGCAGGATGTATGAGCATGAGGAGGAAAAGACTACACATCCTGTCTCAATCCAGCGGGGGTACAGCTAGACTGCAGGGCTGTGTCTACATTGGCACCCTTGAAAGTAGGAATAAGGGCTCTTCTGGAAAAGGGTTTATTTTCCGCAAGATCAGCGTCTAGACTGGCGCTTTTTTCCGACAAAGCTCCATGCGGAAAAAAAGCGGCAGCCATTTTTATGCTAATGAAGCGGGGGAGATTTAAATCCCCGCTTTATTAGCAATTGCGATACGTCTAATTTACATCCCTTTTCCGAAAAAGGGATGTAGTCTAGACGTAGCCCAGGAGTTTTTCAGGA
The DNA here is from genome assembly GCF_049634645.1 of Pelodiscus sinensis. Classification (NCBI taxonomy): domain Eukaryota; kingdom Metazoa; phylum Chordata; order Testudines; family Trionychidae; genus Pelodiscus; species Pelodiscus sinensis. The sequence continues at coordinate 257,101,867 of NC_134711.1, forward strand.
TTCTGGAGATATCCCAGAAAAACTCTTCTGCATCCAGGGTTGTGTTTGTTCTTCCGCTTGTGCAGACCTTCCTGAAGATAGAGAGGTTTCCGAAATGTGTCTTGCATGGCCTAACTTGCTGAAGTCCAGGTATGTTGTGTCCACCACCTATCTACCCAAACTAGTTACCCTGTGAAAGAAAAAAAGCAACCTGATGTTGGCATGATTTATTCTTGGTAAATTTCTACTGGTTACTCCTAATTCAAACTTGGAAGTTAAATTGCCCCAACCAGAACAGAGAGCTAAGCAAATAACTAATTGTCCATTCAAAGTATTGAGCTCAGTCCACTGTATCACAGGACCTACAGGGCAAAGACAACCTCATTACCAGGCCAACAGCCATATACAGTATAGAAAAAATTCAGACAAACTTTTTTGTCTGAAACATTCTCATATAATATAAAGATTGCTCAAAAGGAAAAAAGTATTAGTGTTTTTATTCATACATCACAACTGCAGTGTAATGATAGTTTAACCTACTTACTAGCCGCATCAGCATCCTTCAAGTTCTCAAGTTCTACAGTGTAGCAGCCACACTGTCAACTATTGCTTCAGCAATTTTTCCAGGTCCATTTTTGGCAGTCCATAGTCCTTCCAGCATAGAACTTTATTTTTTATATTTAAGTGATCACCCCACTTTGACTTACTGGCAGGCTGCTATGCCCAGCCTGCTGTTCTGTCCCTGACCATGTCCCTCCCAAGGGGGCTTAGCAGGGGTATGTGCTGCACACATGCCCACCAAAAATTGCTGCTATGCTGAGACTAGTGATACCGGAGAAGAGTTCAAAGTTGGAGACAGAGAAGAGCAGCCCTCACCAGCCAGCAGAAGATCAGGGGAGTCTCCTGCCTGGAGAATACCCATTCCCTGGAGCTGCTCCACAGTGCAGAATTCCCTTGGGGTCAATGGGGAGGGATTCCTCAGCTCCACTACAAAGCTCAGTGCTTTTTAATGCTATCTAAATGTTTTTATGGATTTTATAGACCGGTCAAATTTTAGTTCTTTTTTACTTTCTGGTAGGGAACTGAGAAGAGGTGTTTTGGAAGTGATGAGCCTTGTCGCTCAGAACTCAGTGGTAGCAGAGCAGCAGCTCGTGTTGTACTTTGCATGTTGAACTTGCGTTGTTGGCTCTTGCTTCCACAAAATCCCTGAAGAGTGATTAAGGTCAACACAGGCCCATCCAGTGGCATATTACTGCACAGGCCAGTGGTGCCTGTACCCAGAGGACCTGGCCAATTTGGGGGCCCTCAGGAATTATGGAGATCCTACCATGCCCTCTGCTCTTCCATCATATTCATGGCCCTGCCTCTGGCCAGGCCAGAAGCCAGAGCTGGGTCATATCTATCTAGGCAGCTCAGGTCACTATGGAAGCTGCTGCAGACCATCCATCTGCCTGTGGCAGGTACTGCAGTGTCCAAACGTAGCTGCTGGCCCATATTGCTGGTTCCTGGGGCAGGTGGAGACTGCAAAGGCTCAATGGCACTGAAGGGTATTGGGGGAAGGGTGTCAGGTATGGGAAGTGTTTAGCCCTTTTAACAAAAGAAAACTGCCTTAGGGACAAGTGAGAGCAGGAGAGGTGCATCAGCATCAGCCCCTGCTTAGCTGTCATAGGCAGGATTTGTGTGCAGCTGCAATTCTCCATCCTAACTCACAGATAACAGGTGAATACCATCCCAGGCCAAGGGAGCATGACTCGTGGGAGAGAGCAATTTCAGTGTACAACAAGGTGATGGCATTGCCCTGTAAACAGGGGTGAAGGTAGTAACAGATGCACTTGGGGTCATGTGCCCTTGCCACAACCCCATGTTTTTCAGCACTCAGCAATTCTACTCAGCCTATGAGAGAAGAGGGGGTACGTCTACACTACAGCGCTAGTTCGAACTAACTTAGTTCGAATTAGTTAATTCGAACTAAGCTAGTTCGAACTAACGCATCTAGAACTAAAAACTAGTTCGAACTAGCGTTTTGCTAGTTCGAACTAGTAAGTCCACATTGAGTGGACTCTGAACAGGGCTTAATGATGGCCGGAAGCAGTGCCGGCAGGGCATAAAAGGAGGACTTAGAGCATGGAGATGCTGTCTCAGGCTAGCCGAGGGCTGCGCTTAAAGGGTCCCGACCCCCACCCCGGACACACAGTTCTAAGGGGTGCCCCGCTTGCAAAGAAGTTCTGGCTTGGAGTGCCCTGAGTGCCCACACTGGGCACATCACACCACTCGGCCATCAGCCCGGCTGCACTTGCCGCAGGCTGCCATCTGGGGAGAGGGAGTAATTGGGGGGCTGCAGGAGAGCTTCCACCCCCAGAAGCCCGCAGAGCCAGCCCAGTCCTCCCCATCGGGGGCTCGTACCCCATTCCTCCCTCACCTCCTTCCACTTGCCCTTCCCTAGCCCCCCTTCTTATTGATGTACAAAATAAAGATAACGTTTCTTCCAACATTGACTCTGTCTTTATTGAACAAAACTGGGGGAGACTGGGAAAAGGAGGTGGGAGAGGGGAAGAGAAAGGCTGGGAGAGGGGAGGGCAACTAACATGATCAGGGGTTGGGAACAGGTCCCAGATGAAGAGAGGCTACAGAGACTGGGACTGTTCAGCTTAGAAAAGAGGAGACGGAGGGGGGACAGGATAGAGGTCTCTAAAAGCAGGGGTTGGGTGGAGAGGGTGCATTCAGAAAAGTTCTTCCTGAGTTCCCATAAAGAAGGACTAGAGGACACCAAAGGAAAGGAATGGGTAGCAGGCTTGAAACTAGTAAGAGAAAGTTGTTGTTGTTGTTGACAAAGCAAATAGTTAACCTGTGGAACTCCTTGCTGCAGGAGGCTGTGAAGGCTAGAACTAGAACAGAGTTGAAAGGGAAGTGAGATAAAGTGATGGAGGTTGGGTCCATGGAGTCCTATTAGCCAGAGGGTAGGAGTGGTATCCCTGCCCAAAGTTTGTGGAAGGCTGGAGAGGGATGGCACGAGACAAATGGCTTGGTCATTGTCTTCGGTCCATCCCCTCCAGGGTCCCTAGGGTTGGCCGCTGTTGGCAGACAGGCTACTGGGCTAGATGGACCTTTGGTCTGACCCAGTACGGCCATTGTAAGCTCAGGGCTCAGTGTCGGGGGTCTCAGTGGACCCCCTTGATTTTCATGCACACCTGGTCCTGGGTGGCCAGGCTGGCAGCTCTCCTGCCCTAGACGGCCACTTTCCTGTGCCTAGTGCGGAGATCGTGGACGAGGTCCACGATGTCCGCACTAGCCCAGGAAGGTGCCCGCCTCTTGCGGTCCAGGGCAAGCTCCTGGGAGCCGCCAGCCTGGTCCCGGCAAGAGGGGGTGGGCTGGGGGGCATCGGGTGGGTGGCTCTGTGCCGTGCCAGGTGCAGGGTCTGCTAGCTGGGTGCTGGCAGGCTTGCACCTGGCACGGGCACCGTAGCCAGCCCGTGCCCCTTTAAGGGGTCCGGGGCCGGGAGGGGGGCATAGAGTTTCCCTGGTGTTGGCCAGAGTGGCCACCAGGGAAACCTGGGGAGGGCTAGCCTCCCACTAGTTCGAACTAAAGGGCTACACAGCCCTTAGTTCGAACTAGCTAGTTCGAACTAGGCGTTAGTCCTCGTAAAATGAGGTTTACCTAGTTCGAACTAAGCGCTCCGCTAGTTCGATTCAAATTCGAACTAGCGGAGCGCTAGTGTAGCGCATAGGAAAGTTAGTTCGAACTAACGTCCGTTAGTTCGAACTAACTTTCTAGTGTAGACATACCCGGGGAGAAGAAAGGGAATGGGGTGAGGGGCGAGAGTGGGTGAAGAGAAATGGGGGAATGTGGAGAGGGGCAGCAGAAAAGAGAGGTGAGATGGGATTAAAATAAGGAAAATGGGAGAGGAGGAGCAGGGAGCAGGGCTCCATGACAACAGGTGTGTGTGGGGGGGGGGGGGTCTAAAAGTTATTTTGAGCACAAGTCCCCAGTAAATCTTAATTTGACTCTGGGTGCACCATTAGGTGGAATTGGAATGGGATGTAAAAGTTAGTACAGTTGGACCTCTCTGGTCTGGCACACTCAGGACCTCACCGGGCCCAAACAAGGGAATTTTCCAGATGAGGAGAGGTCCCCAGCACACCTCCCCTCACCTATGCCAACCCTAGCCTTCCCTGGAAGGCTGCCATGCTGCTGTGGCCCTGGCAGGCTAGACTGCTGCATCCCTGGCCCCGCTACTGGGGCTACCATGTTCCCAGCCTGGCCTGGCTGCCACATCTCTGGCCCCAGCCCCACTACTGGGGCTTCCGCAGCCCTGGTCCCAGTCCCAGCAACTCCAAGCTGCCAGCCCTCTTGCACCTGGGGCTCCCAGCCAGGACTCTGGTCTGGGAAAATCCATGGTCCTGCCAGAACACGGATGTTGCTGGACAAGGGAGACCTGGTTTTTGGAGGTTCAACCCATACTTAAATGTGGTGCCACATATTTCAATTAGCTTTGCGAAAGCTATATTGTTCAGTAATCATTATTTCAAGTTTCTCCTTGCAGTACAACCATTGTACAGTCACTAGAATTAGGAACGCTGGAAGGGATAAGCAACAATACTATGGTGCTAGAGTTGGGATGAAATCTTGTTGCACGTGATGGGCACTATACCTGTCGCTTATTCAGTATAAATGCAAAGTGCAGTAGGAGCTGAACTATTTTTTGCCTGGGATCTGAATGCAGCGATCTGGTATACACTAGAGCTGAACACATGGGAAGTAACAGTAGCAGAAACACCACCAAAGCACAAGGAAACTACAACAGCAAGAAAGCCCCAGAGGCTGTCAGAGAAAGTCTGTGTAGCAGAATCCTGAGAAAAATCTAATGGAAATGATAAGGTGGTGAATTATAGTGACTCCTACTAGATCAGGGATGGGGAACCTCCAGCCTACAGGCTGTATGTAATTCATGAGAGTAAGCTGCTGGCAGGATTTCAGACAGTTTGTTTAACTGAGTATCTTCAGGCACAGAATCTGGAAGCTCCTAGTGGTCGCAGTTCACCATTCTCATCCAATGGGAACTGCAGGAATCAGCACGGACCAGGAGTAGCAAGTCAAAGGACAGTGTAGGCAGTCACAAGAGCACGAGGTTTAAACAAGCATGTAACTGCCTCAGAGTATGTCTACACTAGCTCGTTAGTTCGAGCTAGGTAGGCAAATGAGGGCAACCAGAGTTGCAAATGTAGCCCAGGATTTAAATATCCCGGGCTTCATTTGCATGTTCCTGGACGCCGCCATTTTTAAATCCCCCTTAGTCCGAACTCCATGCCTGTGGCTACACACGGCACGGAGTAGGTAGTTCGAATTAGAGATCTTAATTTGAACTACCATTACTTCTCATGGAATTAGGATCTTTAATTTGAACTACCTACTCCGTGCTGTGTGTAGCCATGGGCACAGAGTTCGGACTAAGGGGGATTTAAAAATGGCGGTGCCCGGGAACATGAAAATGAAGCCCGGGATATTTAAATCATTTACAACTCCGGTTGCCCTCATTTGCCTACTTAGCTCGAACTAACGAGCTAGTGTAGACATACCCTCAGATAGTATAGTAAACAAGCCTGTAATATTTTTAAAAGCAGGACACATTTTTCATTCTGGTTGATAAAGTGCAACTTAAAAATAACAGCCATTACCTCAGAGCCCAGATTTTGCAACCATTACCATTTTTAATTTTTAATTTTCCTACTAAAATATTCAATACAAATGAGCTTCTCTCTTTTCATCTATTTTCCATTATTTAAATACTGCAAAAAACCCTGTTTATAGTCTCTGTTCAATAACATCCTTAAGTAGAGAATTGAAGATTGCATAGAACTATTTAAAAGTATTGGGAGGTCCTTTTTTGTACTAATAGGTCTCATATATGCACAATTAAAAAGTGTTTATTGCATTAGGTATGACATTATCAGTATTTATATTAGTAAATTTACAATGTATTTTAGTACTTCAGGAGTCTCAGTTTGTCCTTGTCTACAGTAGCCATGGAGGAAGAAAGACCCGTCTAAATGTTTTCATTCAATCGTCTTTTGAACAATCAGGACAAAAAGGCTCTTGTAGCAAAACCGAGGTGTGAGGAGAAAAGGAATGACATAGGTTGCAAATAAATGATAGATCTAATATTGTTAGGATCAAAAGAATGTAGTTAATCTTACATTAAAAACTCAGCGTGTTAAAAGCATAGCCCATTTCTTACTCTGATTATCTACAATGCACCGGCAAAGAAACAATAAGGTTATGAACTACAATCGCCTCCCACTGACTCAGGTGTTCCTTTTTATCTGTTAAGTGAGCTTCATTATAATTTCTATCTACTTAAAAAAACTGATTTAGAATTGCAAAAGGCAATGCTAATGTGCTATTAGGAACCAAATCCTTTCTTTTTAATTAGGGTGAGCATCAAAGTTATTAGTTCTAACATATGTTTAAAATGTTTGGGGGGCTTGTTTGACTCTTGGCAGTCCCTGAATGCTCAAGTTATAGTAATGTAGCCAAACAAGTTTTTTTATCCCTCATTGGCAAGAGGTAGTTCTGGTCTTAGTACAATTATCTGTGCCTTTCTCATTTTGAGAATAGACTACTGTTATGTGCCCTACATAATGTTATATGATCTCCTAATCAATGGTACATTTTGAGATTATTTGTAAGCCAACATTAATGTAAAGTGCAGCTGCCCATTTAGGTTCTAATCCTTCAATCAGATGTGGATGGAAGAACTCTTGTGCCCCACAAACTTCAGTTTGACACTATGCGGACATGAGGTTTGCCCACACAGTACCTAACTGAAGTTAACGGATACATAAGCACAATAATCTGCCTGCACAGATGTGATTACTTAGTAAGAGGAGAATTATACAGACGATCCATTACACTAGTGTACCTCCATCTGTGCTATCTGATTCTCATACACCCAATGGACTTTAAGGTACTGGATTCAACTACAAAGTGAATTTTTATAAATGTGACCAGCAAAAATGCTTTAATTACTGGCATCCTCTAACATACAAAGAACGGGTTTTCTGGTAAGGCATTTTCCTTGAATTTGAAATTCACTTCTTCACACACTTTGCCAGAGCCCATGTTAATTACATTTCTGAATGTGCTGCAAAATTTCTCTCAAGTTTTAGGGAGAGTGATTTATAAAGTTAGGCTGCTAACATATAATTATGACAGACATTTCTACTCTAAAGGTGATTTTTAACTTGGCATGCAATATAACAGAATATAAATGTTTTTCATAATTTTTTATATCAATCTATCTAGGCCCTTGTCCTGAAAAGGTTTATGCATGTATTGGACTGTCACCTTTTGTATTGTATGTTCATTTATACAGGTTGGACTCCCTGGTCCAGCACCCTCGAGACCTGACCAGTCCTGAATGAGGGAATTTGCCGGATAAGGGCAGGTCACCTGACTCTAGCCCTTCAGCCCGCTGCCTGTCTGCTCCCCACTCCTTTGGTCTTGTCAGGCATCTTGGCTCCAACCGCTCTGCTTCTGTTGGGCTACCACAGCCCCAGCCAGGCTTCCTCTCCTAGGCTGCTGCTGCTGCTGCAGCCCCAGCTCTTCTGCCAGGAAGCAGGTAGCCTCAATCACACTGCCACCACTACCCAGGCTGCTGCAGTCCCACTGCCCAGGATGCTGTAGCTCCGCTGCCACTTGGGCTAATGCAGTCCCGGCCAGAATTCCCCCTCTGGGCTGCCATAATCCTGGCCCCATTGTTGGATGGCAGGCAGCCCAGATAGAGCTCTGGTGCCACCCTGGCTGCCCCAGTACTGCCCTGGCTACAGCGGTTTGCCAACTCTCTGGGCTCCCAGCTGCTGGCCCTCCTGTTCCTGGGGTCTATCATCCAGGAACATTCATGGTCATGCCAGACCATAGATGTTGGTGGATCAGAGTGTTCTAGATTAGGGAGGTGCAACCTGTACTTTATCCCACCTCATTATAGAATTGTACATTTAAAGCTCCTACAAGTATATATGGTATAAAATAAAATATAGACAAACTAACAGTGAATGAACCAAAATGTTCTGTTATAAAGCCCAAAGCAAAATACAAAGGGATTTATTGGGACTGGATTTTTTTTTTGCGGTCAGTGGGGGGACTTTGAGGGGCAATATGATATGGAAGATATCCTTGGATAATGATGACTCAAGAATAATATAACAAGGAATGTAACTTCTAAGTTACTTATTTGACCGTGTTTCTGTAGTAGTTGAATTACAGTTCAGTATGTTATATATAAATTTGTTATATTAAAATGTGTAAAGGTATCAAATGTTATATCTTAAGTTTGACTCTTGCAATCATGTGTATGAAGAATAGAGAATCCTGAATTCCCAAACAATAGTGGTAATTAAGTGATTTTTGTCATTCCTGATAAGCCAAGAGTCTGCATATTTTCTTTTCAGATATTGAACTTCCTACAGTAACACCTGTGTACACCACCTCTATGACAGATTTTGTAATGCACTGTATTTAAGGCTGACAACCCTCCAGGGCTGTCCTGGAGTTTCCAAGAATTAAAAATTAATTTTAATTAAAATTTAGATCACGTGATGAAACTTCCCGGAACATATCCAACCACATTTGGCAACCCTACTGAAGATCACAAAAAGGCTTCAGAATAATGGTTGTTTTTCTTTGTATAAGAGTAGATTAATGCGAGCATATTAAAACTGTTCAAGAATTTCCACTAGCTGAGTGCAATTGAAAGTGCTGAATAGTCTTGGTTAAATCATAAATGGTCATAGACCTTGTTATTAAATGTCTTCCTTTTCTCATTTGTCCAGCTGCCAGCACTGAAATGTAAAATCCCTGATTTATCTGTTTCTGAATGTGACACAAGAAAGACTGCTTCCACACAGAACAGTTTTCTCCTACTAACACTCTAAGGGCGCGTCTAGACTGGCAAGATTTTGTGCAAAAGTAGTCGCTTTTGCGCAAAATCTTGCCGCCTGTCTACCCTGACTGTGAGTATTTGCGCAAGAACACTGACTTTGTACTGTACAAAATCAGTGGTTCTTGCGCAAATACTTTGACGCTCTCGCTCAGGGATAAGCCCTCTTGCGCAAGTATTCTTGCACAAGAGGGACAGTGTAGACAGGCAAGTTAATTTCTTGCGCAAGAAAGCCCGATGGCTAAAATGGCCATCGGAGTTTTCTTGTGCAAGAGAGCGTCTACATTGGCTCAGATGCATTGCACAAAAGATGTCTTTTGTGTAAAAGTATCTGTGCCAGTGTAGACTCTCTCTTGCGCAAATACTTTTAACGGAAAAACTTTTCAGTTAAAAGTATTTGCGCGAAATCATGCCAGTCCAGATGCAGCCTTAATCTTCCCACACCTGATTATGAAGCAGCGTGTCAGACCAAGAAACTGGTTCTGAATGCAGAGTACTAATTCATTTTTTCAGATGCAGTAGTGACATGAGGTACTTAGTGTGCCTCTATAGCATTCTACATTTTCAAAATGTGATGTACAAACACCATCAAATTAAGCTAATATTTTCAATATTACATGAAACTAACAGTGGCACTCAAATAGTTTTTGCAGTAGGGATGCGGAGCTGCACCATTACTGCACCCCTGTTTGCTGCTCTCACTACTACATAGAGCTAAGGTTGACAGCTGTGACTCTGGATGTGGGGTTGGTGGCAGGAATCATGTGGCCAGTGGTGGAGCTTCTGACTGCACAGCTGGCAGCTGTGTATCATTAAAATACCCCCAGTGGCCAGGTGGGACCCCAGACTGGCAGCAGAGCCCCCCAGGCATGAGGATTGCATCCAAGTGGGACTCATGGTGAATTGGGACCAAGGGCTGGCAGCCAAGTGAGACCAAGGTCGAGCAGCAAAACTCTTATGCATCAGCGAACCCAGCTGTCAGGACCCTGAGCAGCCAAGACACAAGGTGTCATGGGGGTGGGATTCTCAAAACCTTGAGGTATAGTAGCACCCCACACCCACGCACTTACTTCCCACACCTATGACAACTAATGTCTCAGGTTGGACACCCAAATATCTGAGACATCAAAATTAGTGGCTACTTTCAAAAATAATAGAGTTAACCAATTAATGTGTTAGCTAATAGTTGACTACAAAACAATAACACTTGTTGAATTAATTAACAGAATTAATTAACATTTCATTATGTACGTTACATCACCAATGATGTCAATTCTTTTGATTTTATTCTCAAAAGTCTCTTCACGTTTGAATTTTTTCTCTTTAATTCCCAGTTTCTGGATCCATGTGATTCATGTGATCATTTTAGTTTCCCTATATATGTTTATATTTTGGATATATGAGGGATTTGCCTCTTTTATAGGACTGTTTTTCTTCTATCTTCACCACAGTATGAGAAAAATAGGTCTCCATGAGTATAAAAAAATCCCAGATCTTACACCAGAGTCCCACTTTAGGTACACAATAATGTTAATAGAATGTAAATTGTTTAAACAAACAGAATTAAAGTGCTTTTATTAATCTACCTGCTTACAAAAAAAGACCAACCGTTATTCTGATCTAGCTAAAACATTCATATGATCTTCAGTGACAGGTACTAGTATGCATTATACAGGTGGCCAAGACATATTGAAGTGGGAAGTTCAATATCTGAGAAGAAAGGATGCAGCCTTTTAGCTAGTCAGGTATAACATAAGTCACTTAGCAATTGCTACTATTTGGGTATCCAGGAACTCAGGTTTTCCTACCTTGATATATATACTTGCAAGAGGTTTTAGATGTTTTTATATACATTGAGATATGCATCAACCTGCTAATTTTTTTTCCAGTTTTGTGACAAAAATGGATATAGAGGATATAATCAAAAGGCATAGATCAATAAAAGGAAGATCAATAGAAATAAAATTACCAATCTTCATTTTTTCCTACAGTGCTCAATAGACTACAAGGATATTTTGCAATATATTTATCTTGAAGGCGATAAATATTTAGTATGGAAAAATGTGTATTAAATTGGAATTGGGTAAAATTCAGCTAAAGGGAAGTGCTTTATTCGAGTTTGAAAGCAAACTGTATAATATTACATTTTTTTCTTTTGGGAAACTTAAGAAATAATAATGCTAATAGCTGGTTTTGTTTTGCCCTGTGCAGCAAACACCAAAAATGATAGATCATTTAAAATATTAGGGGAGGAAATTTACCTGGTGGAATTCATTTAATGTAATTAACTCCATTGCCTCAAGACTAGCCTCTGATATCCATATGCTGATTAGGGCCTTAAAAAGAGTATTCTACTGAAGTCAATTGGCACTATTTATGAAGAAATGTGCTACACATTGTGGAAAAGACAAAACAGTATGGTCCTTAATCTCTTTATTTCGGATGTTGGTCATTTTCAGCAATAACAGTGAAAGGACGACAATTTGTTCTGCATATAAGTAATGAGGGGTCTAAATGTGTTACCCTTCACAATGAGAGGCATTTTAGAGGCACGGAGATGAGATTAGCATCTCCAGACAGCATGACACAGGTTGAACCACTCTGGTCTGGTATCCTCAGGACCTGATTGATTCTGAACCAGGGAATTTGCTAAACCAGATGAAGTCAAGGCTCCCTTTTGTAGGCCGGAGCTCCCCTCCACTGGTCAGCTGGGGCCCCCTCTGCTGGCTGGATGGCCTTGATTCCCTTCTTCTCCACCAACTGGCCATTCTGATAATAACAGAATATAAAATGTTTCTTCAGCACACATCTACAATAAGTTTACAGACTAAAAAATAACCACAATGGTTTTCCTAGAACACAAAATTAACACGGCTCAGAAAACATAAGAAGATTATTCTATAAATTTCCCCAGACTTACTGTCAAGGTCTCCACTATGAGTTACTTATAAAAAGCCAGCATTTTCTTTATAGAATCTTAGGCGGTTGTTCCAGTAAAACAATCAGAATGAAAACTCTCTGAGTATATTGTTGTAATAATTGAACACCGGGAAGTGACTGGCAAACGCATATACTTTGAACCTGGACTAATACTAAATAAATCCAGCTACAAAAGATCAAATGGCTTATAATATTATAGAATGAGCTGTTCCATGTATATTGAAAGAATTCTGAATTGCGAGTGAGTATATTTATTCTAACATAAAAAGAGCAGTTCATATAATGTCTTAAAAACAAAACTAAAATATTAATGAAAAAGCATGTGAAGTGCAATTGCATAGACTATTTCAATGTGCTGTATACAAATTTTAAAACTTATATTGAACAAAATAATTTTAATCGTTTTTTCTTCCTCTTTATATTCATGACAATTGTCAAAGTGGTATAAAATGTTAATATGGCTTTCAGTTTAAATTAAATTAAATTACCTTTATGTAACTGGGGATAATGGAATTAATTTATTTATAAAGTGTTGTTTTGTTGTTGTTTTTTCAGGACTTCATAAGTATTATACAATAACTGGTGTTATCATATAAATAAAGGGTTAAAACTGGTAGGAATACAGGCAATATCATGAGCATGAGCATTTTGATTAATCTAAAGGTATGTCTACACTACCCTGCTAGATCGAACTAGCGGGGTAATGTAGGCATACCGCACTTGCAAATGAAGCCCGGGATTTGAATTTCCCGGGCTTCATTTGCATAAGCGGGGCTCCGCCATTTTTAAATCCCCACTCGTTCGAACCCTGTGCCGCGCGGCTACATGCAGCATGAACTAGGTAGTTCGAACTAGGAAGCCTATTTCGAACTACCTAGTTCGTGCCGCGTGTAGCCGCGCGGCACAGGGTTCGAACGAGCGGGGATTTAAAAATGGCGGAGCCCCGCTTATGCAAATGAAGCCCGGGAAATTCAAATTCCGGGCTTCATTTGCAAGTGCGGTATGCCTACATTACCCTCCTAGTTCGAACTAGGAGGGTAGTATAGACATACCCTAAGTTAGTTATATGGTTCATAGGTGGGCATTGGCTTATTTTGGAGAATTGCTTTAGCTGCTAGCAATCTGGTGAGCAAAGAGGCAGAACATATTTATTCTGTTAAATAATCTGGTCCTGGTGTGCTGTTAGTGAATTCCAATGTGAACATACAAAACATTGCTGGAACCACTCTTGTATGTTTCCACCAAGTTTAGTAAATGGTGGGTCAAGTGAGGTGTTTATCAAAAGCTGATGATTAATTGATTCTGTTTATACTATTCATATGAATATATTATTTTTGGATTTGAAGTTATGAGTTATTTCCTATGCACTTGTATTTCCAAAGTTTGCTTGTGGGAGATGTCAACAGGAGGCTTGGCCAATCTATTGTTAAGTGTTGTTAAACCATGATATGCCCACATCTTGAATATTGCGTGAGTCGCCTCATCTCAAAAAAGATATATTATCTTTGGCAAAGGTTTAGAAAAGGGCAACAAAGATGATTAGGGGTTTTGAATGCATACCAAATGAAGAGAAATTAAAAAGACTTGGATTTTTCATCTTAGAAAAGAGGAGACTAAGTGGGCATATAATAGAGGTCTGTAAAATCATGACTGATATGGAAAAAGTGAAAAGGAAAAGTTATTTACTTTTCATACAATATAAGAACTAGGGGTCACCAAATGAAATTAATAGGCAGCGTGTATAAAACAAACAAAAGGAAGTTTTTCTTCACTCAGTGCACAGTCAACTCATGGAACTCCTTGACAGAGGATATTGTGAAGACTAGGATTTTATCAGGGTTCAAAAAAGAGCTAGATAGATTCATGGAGGTTAGATCCATCAATGGCTATTAGCCAGGATGGGCAGGAATGATATCCCTAGCCTCTGTTTCTCTTGAGGTAGGTGACAGGAGAGGGATCATGTCATGATTACCTGTGGTACCTCTGGGGCATCTGACATTGGATACTGTTGGCAGTCAGGATACTGGGCTAGCTGGACCTTTGATCTGACCCAGTATGGCCTGTCTTATGTTCTTATGTTTCTAGTTAAGTGAATCAGAGAACTTGACTGACAATCGACCTTAAATGGTGCCAATCCGCATTTGATGAGTTTGCTTTGAATATGAGAAATATTTGCCACACAACAAGGACTGAATCGTGTACGTACAGGTGACTTGCTCATTTAACAAACTCCATCTGGGGGGCATACTGTCACACAGGAGAAAAATGGAATTCCCTCCACATGGGCAAGGGTATAAAGACAGTCCTGAGATCATCTACATTTTGTCTCCATTCCAGCTTATCACTACTGAAGCATCTTTGCTATGAATCAAGCCTGAAAGGACTGATGACCCATCCTAACAGAGGATGTATTCCAGACAGTTAATCTAAGACAACAAATTATTCCAGCTCTGCTACAAACCTGCACCAAGATCTTTGTAGTTGGTGTATGTAATTAGATTCCCTTTAACAATTTTATTCTCAACTTTCTTTCTTTCTTTCTTTCTTTCTTTCTTTCTTTCTTTCTTTCTTTCTTTCTTTCTTTCTTTCTTTCTAGCAGGGCTGTATTAGCAGTAAAGAAGGCTAAAGGGTGACACCCAGATGGACTTGATTCTTGTCATTTTCATCAGCTGCTCAATATTCAGAGGCAGGACATGATCAAGGATATTCAAAGCCAAACACAGCAACTGCCTGCTTCAGTACTGGTTCAGTTTTGGAAGCTTTCTTGGGACAGACACATTATCAGAATGGACAGCCAAAAATTCTGAAGCATGCTTACCCAGTAGCAGCAAAAGTTACTTTGGCACAAAAAGATTACTGATGATGGATGTCGTGTTATTGGATTTTAAGGGGAGAAACCAGATCACTGCTGCACCTACGGGGGGGGGGGGGTGTTTGCCCCCAAATCTGTACAAAGGCGGCAATGTGAGGTGTCAAATGAAAGTATATGTCTACTGATTCTATGTATGCTATTCATGTACTTGTGTGATATCTGTATGTGGAGTTATGAATATGGACTCTGTGTTTATACTGGAAATGTGCTCTGCCTGAGACAGAGCAATGGGCTCTAGACTGCCTTTAGTAAAGAGCAATTGTTCAGTCAATGAATATGCTAATTGGCAAGGCTCCAGGAACAATGGTTTTCAAGGTGCCCAATACACACCTGAGGGATTCTCTGGAGACCTTCAAACCAGCCAATATCATGGCTGCTGACATGGGACACAGGGATAGGTCACTTGGCCATATGACCCACTCCAGCTTGGAACATACCAGTGATGGATATAAAGTGCCATGAGGCAGACTCCATCTTGTCATCAATTCTGCTACTGATCCCAGATACAGCAATGCAAAGGACAGAGAGCCATAAAGGATTGCTGACCCGTCTTGACATAGGATGTATGCCAGAGACTTTTAAGCTAGCAGTTTGTAACATCTCTGCTGAGAGCCTGCATCAAGAACTTGATGAATGGTGCATGTAATGTATTTTCCTTTAACAACCTTACTCTCAACCTATTCTTTCTTTTATTAATAAATCTTTAGATTCAAAAAGATTGGCCCAGCATGATCTTGTGGGTAAGATCCAAGGTGTAAACTGACCAGGGATTTGTGGCAGTTTTTTTGGGACAGGAAAGACATGTTCAGAATACGTGAGATTGGGTTCTAGAACCCCTCACCTGTGTGTTAGGCCCGGGAATGATTGTGGCACAGGGAGAGCTGGAGTATCTGAGGGGTTTTGCTCGTGAGGCTTCCTGCTGTCTGGATTGGCAGCTGAAGTGCTCGGGGTGACTGATTTGTGGCCTATTTGGGAAAGGTCTCTAGTCTGGGGCTGTAAGCAGCCCTGGTTTTGAGCAATTCGCCCTGAGCAGATGCCCTCAGCAGTGCCCAGACCCATCCTGGTCCATCACATGGACATACAGTGAATAACCAACCCAACTACTTTAAAGATATAGCTAGAGATCAATCCAGGTGATGCTTGATATGTGTGTCTTTATGATTTATCACAATGAAAGATGAGTTTAAGGGGATGAACGGCTAACTGTTTTAGACTCATAGACTCATAGACTTTAAGGTCAGAAGGGACCATTATGATCATCTAGTCTGACCCCCTGCACAATGCAGGCCACAGAATCTTACCCACTCCTCCTAGAATAATCCTCTCACCTATATCTCAGATACTGAAGCCTTCAAATAGTTTGAAGACACCAAGATGCAGAGAATCCTCCAGCTGTGATCTGTACCCCATACTACAGAGGAAGGCAAAAAACCTCCAGGGCCTCTGCCACACTACCCTGGAGTAAAATTCCTTCCCGACACCAAATATGGCGATCAGCTAAACCCTGAGCATGTGGGCAAGACTCACCAGCCAGACACCCAGAAAGTTCTCTAGTAACTCCTATCACCCCTCAATTGACCTATATACCAGTGATAATGAATGGTCAATTAGTTACCAAGATCATGTTTTTTTCATATTGGTCCACTAGGAAGAGAAGGGCATCAAGGAGTAAGTTTCAATGCCCTCATATGGAAATAACAGAAGAGTTCAATCCATTTGTGAAATATGCTTCCTTGGACTACCACACCAAATGCTGCTTCTGAATGTCAAGTTAGAGCTCACATTCCGAACATGGTCCGGAACCCCACTAAATTTATACTTACCCTGTCAGAATTAATGACTAGGCCTCCTGTAAAACAAAGTCACGTGTCCTGGGATTGTGTGAAATTAAAAACTTCAAACCCCTAGTCTATCCATGGCTTTAATTAATACCTTCTTCTGTCTTATTTACTATTATGTAATTGTCACTTTTTAAATCAGGTCTGTACTCTGTGTCCTTCTCTGAGCAAGAAAATGAGGTAATTGTTTCCCAGCAATCATGCATCTGCCCTGTTGTTTGCAGGATTCAAAGTCATACTCCAACTAATCCAGTCACAAACATCTAGAATAATGTTTGCATACAATAAATGGTGACAAGCACATTTATTTTCCTTTTTGTCCCTTTTCCTGCTTCCTAGGCTTAGCATACCTCATAGAAGCAGTGTTCCCGAAAAAGTCATGAATTACAAAACTGACCTATTTCCTACAATCTATTCCCATGGCAGGACTCAACAGTGTTAGCACAGCCCAGTTGCTTTTGAGTACTACAGGGCATTTGGAAAACTTTAGCATTTTCTCATTACTCTGGTCTACAATTTTTTAGAAGTCGTCTGCTTCAGAGATAAAAAGTGCTATTTATTATGTATTTTGATGTGCTGAATTCACATATGACAATTAAAACAACTGATTGGCTACTGTTTCCAAGATATTTAATCTTTTACATTTTACGTCTATGTATATTGTGTAGATAGTAGAGTTTTAATCATAAATTGTAAACCTAGGTCTTTTCATGTGTTTATGGTTGCTTTACATGATAATATTTCACCTGCCCTGTTTATGTAACACTTTAAAAATCAGCAAAAGGGTTATATAAATAAAATTTATTATGAAACAAAAGGCAAAAAAATTATTATGTACATAGTTTAGTCCTATTCAGTGTCTACTCGGTGCTTCTTGGCTTGTCTCTTGTATTCATTAAATGGAGCATCTCTTGTCACTGTCCAGCAATAGTCTGCAAGCATTGATGGGCTCCATTTGCCCTGATAGCATTTCTCCATTGTTGCAATTTCCTGGTGAAATTGCTTGCCGTGCTCGTTGCTCACTGCTCCACAGTTTGGTGGAAAAAAATATAGATGAGAGTGCAAAAAATGTATCTTTAGTGACATGTTGCAACCAAGGCTTTTATACGCCTTGAGGAGGTTTTCCACCAACAACCTGTAGTTGTCTGCCTTGTTGTTTCTGAGAAAATGTATTGCCACTAACTGGAAGGCTTTCCATGCCGTCTTTTCCTTGCCATGCAATGCATAGTCAAATGCATAATCTCGAAGAAGTTCACGAATCTGAGGACCAACAAAGACACCTTCCTTTATCTTAGCTTCACTTAACCTTGGAAATTTTCCACGGAGATACTTGAAAGCTGCTTCTGTTTTGTCCATGGCCTTGACAAAGTCCTTCATCAGACCCAGCTTGATGTGTAAGGGTGGTAACAAAATCTTCCTTGATTCAACAAGTGGTGGATGCTGAACACTTTTCATCCCAGGCTCCAATGACTGTCGGAGTGGCCAATCTATCTTGATGTAGTGGGAATATTTTGCATGACTATCCCATTCGCAGAAAAAAACAGCTGTACTTTGTGTATCCAGTCTGCAGACCAAGCAAGAGAGCAACAACCTTCAAATCGCCACAAAGCTGCCACTGATGTTGGTCATAGTTTATGTACCTCAAAAGTTGTTTCATGTTGTCATAGGTTTCCTTCATATGGACTGCATGACCAACTTGAATTGATGGCAAAACTTTGCCATTATGCAGCAAAACAGCTTTAAGACTCGTCTTCGATGAATCAATCAACAGTCTCCACTCATCTGGATCGTAAACAATGTTGAGTGCTGCCATCACACCATCAATGTTGTTGCAGGCTACAAGATCACCTTCCATGAAGAAGAATGGGACAAGATCCTTTTGACGGTCACGGAACATGGAAACCCTAACATCACCTGCCAGGAGATTCCACTGCTGTAGTCTGGAGCCCAACAGCTCTGCCTTACTCTTAAGTAGTTCCAAATCCCTGACAAGGTCATTCAGTTCACCTTGTGTTATGAGGTGTGGTTCAGAGAAGAAGGATGGGAGAAAATGTGGGTCCTGTGACATTGATGGTTCAGGACCAGAAGTTTCATCCTCTTCCTCTTCCTCGTCTGACTCAAGTGAGAATGATTCTGGTGCATCAGGAACTGGCAGTCCTTCTCCGTATACCGGGCGTATAGCTGATGGAATGTTTGGCTAATGCACAGTCCACTTTTTCTTCTTTGACACACCTTTCCCAACTGGAGGCACCATGCAGAAGTAACAATTGCTGGTATGATCTGTTGGCTCTCTCCAAATCATTGGCACTGCAAAAGGCATAGATTTCCTTTTCCTGTTCAACCACTGGCGAAGATTTGTTGCACAAGTGTTGCAGCATATGTGAGGGGCCCACCTCTTGTCCTGATCTCCAATTTTGCAGCCAAAATAAAAGTGATAGGCTTTCTTAACCATAGTGGTTATACTGCGCTTTTGTGATGCAAAAGTCACTTCACCACAAACACAGCAGAAGTTATCTGCACTGTTCACACAAGTACGAGGCATCTCTGCTCACTTTGGCTAAACAGAAATGTGTCCCTTTGCAAAATCAAACACTGACAAATAAGAGAGCACGACACTGTATGATTTCTAGAGCTGATATAGGGCAATTTGTTCAGCAGAGTGATGTAAGCTTTGTTATGATTGCATCATCCATGACTTTTAGGAATAACATGATACAATTCATATCATGTATGACGCAATACCAGCTTTAAATTGCATCATTCATTGTTTTGCCTAAAAAGCAAGTACTGTCCAAACCCAGTCATAGATTTATTCATAGATCCAGTCAAAGATGTATTTTACTAATTTCTGGTTTAAATTGAGATCCCTTCCTTTTATAACTCACTTATCCTCCGCCATTCGCAAGTCAAAGGTCGTATATACTGACCCAATAGCATATGTTGAAAACTAGAGCCAATCAACAATTTTAAGCAACATTTTTGTTCTCAGTGACCCAGAATTAGCAAAGTTTGACTACATTTATTTCAGAAGCATTTTGGCTGTAGAGCAGTGTTATCAAAGATGAGAAACTAAATCTGGAAAACTCATTCCAATTGGGGGTGTGTATGAGAATATCTCTGTGATTTAAAATAGTAAATCACACTTTCAAAATTTTGCTTTTCCAAAATTGAGCATGTTTAAATTGAAACAAACAAAATTTACTATTTCATAGAAAATGATCTTTCTGCTAATAACCTTTGGAAATGTCAGATTAATGAATCAAAACCAGAACAAATTTGTCCTGCAAACTGATTTATTTTCAGTATGATTTGGTTCTGTTTTGAGCAAATAAATCAAACTTTTTCGTAATTATTCTATTGTCTGTTTATGGTGCAAAGAGAGTTGAAAAACTAGTAATGAGATTTCTGTCGAAATGTAATCTGTAGCAACTCAACCTAACTTACTTATTTTACAGTGCTTTAATATGAAATGTAATACCACTTTTATCTCTGAAGTATGAATAAAATGAAAATCTTTGAAACTTTATTCTATTTTTCTCATAATATTGGTGTTACTATACCAGGAACTTAGTCTCAAGACACTACTTTTGTTGCTGGTTATTACCTAAAATTCAAGGTGGCTGAGCCAAAAGTTCCCAAATGACTGAAGTTTCAGACCTGCCACCAGCTCTATGCAGGCAGACACCTCATGACTTCAATAGGACTGCATATTGGCCCAGTATTTGACTTATGAATTCCAGGATTGGGGCCTAAGTAAATGTCATTAATTGCCTATTTTTTAATTTCTTCATCATGATTTGTTTGGAATATTATTTGTTTATACAGATAATTCATTCAATGCACGAATTTACTTATTAACATATTTAGGTGTACCACATTTTGGTTGTCTAGACTACAGGGTTTTTTTTTTTTAATTGCCTTTTTTCAAAAAAAAACTTCTCCTGCATCTAGACTGTAGCCGCGTTCTTTTGAAAGTAAATCAAAAGAATGCATTTTTTCTATCACTGTAAACCTCATTTTATGTGGTATAATGCTTTTTTTTAAAGTACTCTTTCGAAAAAAGGTGCTATTGAATACAAACTGTGCTTTTTCAAAAGAGAGTGTCTAGACTCTCTTTCAAGAAAAGCAGCTTGCTGTTTCAAAAAATCTGCTTGTAGTCTAAATACCCTTTTTCAAAAGAGGCTTTTAGTCTAGACGTACTCTTTAATAATAGTTGCTTCCTAACATTTGAAAATGGGTCTGTTCACTCATGCAGTGAATAAGGGAGAATTTATTTTTTGAATTAAAAAAAGTTCTGTCATTGTATAAAATTATAAGATGGATGTGGCTATGACTTTTGGAATACTGAACCAAAGAACAAAACAAATGTTGCTGTACAAGACTCATGTATTATTTCTGAAATTATTCCATGAGTAGATTTTTTAAAAAATTGACATTCACTATTTTGGGCAGAATTGATTGTCTTTCCAGTAGACAAAGATACTGTTGTAACAAATGATTTGGCATTTGTTTTCAGTTCATTATTACAAAGAGGTAGTTTAGGCCTTGAAGAGATGCCAGCAAATTGCTACTTGATGATTGTCAATGCGTGAATCTTAACGGGATGAGGCAAGGCATTTTGATAGTGTTCCTTCAAGTGGGGCTTCCCTAACTGTTTTAAAAATTGACTTTTCAAGTAATTTGTCATCTTTTCCTTAACTGACACTCGCATGACAGACAGTGTGAAAGCTTAGTATGTTTGGTCAAGGTCAGTGGAAAAAGTAACTGCCACAGTATTAATGTGGATTTCTCCTCTGACATGCCTTGTGGCATCACTGATTGCTTGGAGGGACTAACACTGCCTCAATATATTTCACTTCAACTGCTGATACTGATTTGACAGTTCTTGACTTCTGGGATAACACATCTCTCTCTCTTTTTTTTCCCTTTTCTTAGACACTTTTTTATTTTCTTCCCTTTCCTTGTTTTTGCCAGCACTCCCTTACTCCCTTACAGAGGCTTTCCAATGTAAGTGAGGGGGAGGGGGGAAGTAGGACCATGAATGTTTTGGGTACCTTTTCAGGTGTTTTACATAGATTAAGTTTAGCAAATTTTTCTTGTTTTTAAGCAGGTCATCAAAGCAGTATGTGATTAGAATTAGTGAAGTTTTTCTCTTTGGGTACATGTACACTGCACGGTTATTTCAAAATGAACTATTCTAGAATAGTTATTCTTAAACAGTTTATTTCAAAATAGCAAGTCTACACTGCAGGGAATCCTCAAAAATATCTCGAGGAAGGCTTCCCTAAGGTAGATATGTTATCTTAATTTAGAAATCCAGGAGTCAATGCGGAGGAATAACTTAGAATGGCCCTGGTGAGGGGCTATTTTAAAATAGCAGCAGTAGAGCATCTATACCCACCTTATTTCAAAATAGCTATTTCAGAACAGGCTTTATTCCTTATTGAAAGAGGTATACAGATTTCAGAATAAGCGGACAGTTATTTTAAAATCATTTCAAAATAACGGAATGGCTGTTTAGATGTGCACATTGTTATTTTGAAATAATTGTGCAGTTAAGACTCACCCTTTATATTTAAAGTTCATTATTAGACTGAATAGCCACACTTCATTTGGAACTTGACACTGTTTGTGGATGGTCTGAATTAAATATGAATTATTTACCTTTCACATCTACACTCTATGCTCTTTGCTCCAAAAAGAGAATACACATTTTGTGCGCTTAAAGAAATGTTAATTGACTTTTAGCATTAGGATTGATATTACCTATGAGACAGACTAAAATGTGCTATGATCAACCTATTAAACAGACACGTAAAGCTATTCACGGTACTGTCTGTCACTTCTCATCACTGACTCATCCCTCGGGGACCAGAGGGCTTGAGGAGTTGATAAACAAGAAGTCCAAAGGGAGAAGTCTCTTTTTCCTTGACCAGGAGAAACAGCATCCACTCTCCCTACCCTTTGGAAGTGTCAAAATGCCACTTTAGTTGGGACTTCTTTTTGGGGGACCCAGGAGAGAATATTTTCCCTTGCCAGCAAATTGTCCAAGGTTGCATATTTTTGTTTTCTTTTTTATCTTCCCCACAAGGCTTTGTTATGGTGAATAGGGAAGGAAATGATGCTATAATGTCACAACTCATTATATAAGTTTGAGGCAGATTTTTAGTGCGGGTACTCCATATGGAAGGGATATACTGACCAGATTAATGGCTTGGTACAGGATTTAAAGAAAGAGTTTGTTGAAGGAGAAGAACAAAGGGACTAGGGAGGAGGACTTTTATGACTGGCATAGCAGGGAGGCAACCCCTTTCCTTTAGAGCCTGTGTTAGTCCTCACATGCATGGGAGAGATGGTGAGGTCCCGAAATGGATTGGCTGGGGGACAGTGTGGAAATGGGGAGGGCTGGCAGAAGCCCCAGCTAGCTATTGACTTGATAATTGTTAACTGCACTGTACACTTCTGTCTGCTGGGTAGTCCCTAACATCTACTAATAAAGGTGAGGCCTGACCAAATCATATCCAGTGTTTCCTTTTCTCTTTTAGCATAGCTAGACAATATATAGTCCCCCAGTCCTGAAAACACTTAAGTAAAAACTTAACATTTGTGAGTAGTCTTTTCACAAATACAGATTCAGCAAATCACCCAGGCAAAGTACTTCAGATTACACCTTAATGAGCGCTTTAATGAATTCAAATAGATTTAACCATGTTCGATGTTTTACTGCATTGGGCCTTCTCTATACATGTGAATCATGATACTAAGTTTCACAGCTGTTCATTGTAAGCTATTTAGAGAAGGAACCGTTGGGTTTTTTTAAATATGTTTCAAATCAGAGTGAAGTCATTTTTCAAAATATGAACTCCCAGTTAGATCAAAGCTTCTCAAGTACAGTTGGCCTATTCTGTAAACAACATCCACCCTTATTAAAGACCATTGCTGAAGTAGAGTTTTATTGCTTGTTACCGAAATATGGAACACTTATTTGTACAGAATAGTTTTATTACTAGAAAATGTGATGTGTCACTGAGAATATATTTTTTCCTGTTATTTCTGTTCATAAGTACACCCCCAAACACATGTCTAATTTATAATTCTGTAAAATCCAATGAATAATGATGGAAAAAGTGTTTTATGGAAAAGGAAATTGGTATTTCAGCCATTAATGAGGATATAGAGTAGCAGGAGAGTTAATAGGTAAACTGAGGACTCTGAGTATAAAATATAACTATATAAGCAATAAAAATAATTCTCATAGTTGATTAAGTCTCGATTTATTATGATTAGTAATTTTTCCATGCAAATGAGATATCATTTAGTTAATTTTACATATAATAGTGTCCTAACTTGTTAAAAGTGGTTCATAGACTTGTTAAATAGTATCTGAGTATAAAATACAAGTATGTAAGCAATAAAAATATTTCACAGATGCTATTAAAGTTTATGAACCACTTTTAGCAAGTTAGCACACTATTATATGTAAAATTAATTAAATGATATCTCATTTGCATGGACAAATCTCTAATCATGATAAATAGAGACTTAATCAACTACGAGTGGTGACTCAAATATGTGCCACAATGGATGTTGAATATTAGACCATAATATCAAATGCATTCACAATTAATATGCTGACCATAATAATATTAGTATATGAAAAAGACTAATCCTCTTAAAGCTTAAATTATGAATCTGAAAGCATATAGAACATGAGGAGCTCATGTTAGGAGCTCTAGTGCCTGAAAGGCAATAGAGGAGGAATTATATCTCTACAATGCAGAGGCAAGCATCATAACTCCAGGGATATGAGGGGAACACACTGAGCAGAGACTCTTGCTATATTTTCTGAGATGTTCTCTTCACTCTGTGCCATTCTATGAATATGCCTTGTGGCACAGGTGACCATGCTCTAATCACATGCTGATGCTCCATCTGGAGACCTTCTTGCTTCTGGCTACACTCATTTTCCACATTCACATGAGAAACTTTCACAGTTAGGGTATGTCTACACTACCACCCTAGTTCGAACTAGCGGGGTAATGTAGGCATACCGCACTTGCAAATGAAGCCTGGGATTTGAATTTCCTGGGCTTCATTTGCATAAGCCGGCCGGCGCCATTTTTAAATGCCGGCTTGTTCGAACCCCGTGCCGTGCGGCTACACGCGGAACGGGCTAGATAGTTCGAACTAGCAAGCCATTCCGAACTATCTGTACACCTCCTTCCACCTGTACACCTAGTTCGGAATGGCTTGCTAGTCCGAACTATCTAGCCTATGCCACGTGTAGCCGCGCGGCACGGGGTTCCAACAAGCCGGCATTTAAAAATGGCGCCGGCCGGCTTATGCAAATGAAGCCCGGGAAATTCAAATCCCAGGCTTCATTTGCAAGTGCGGTATGCCTACATTACCCCGCTAGTTCGAACTAGCGGGGTAGTGTAGACATACCCTCTCATAGTAGCATTCTATATTTACTATCACCACCAGTTGATGCCAAAGCTTCCGACAGAATTGCCAGTCTGCTGGGCAAGGTGGGGGACTACTGCTCCAATCTTCTGGCAGAAGGGGCAGGGCTGGAGGCTAATCTCCCCCAGCTCTTCAGCTTTGTCCAGCCCATATCATCAATGGTTCTGAAAGTGATATAAAGGGCCCATGGCTCTAAACAGAGTACCTCATTCCACGAGAAGTAACGGTAGTTCGAATTAGGATCTTTAATTTGAACTACCTACTCTGTGCCGCGTGTAGCCGTGGGCACGGTGTTCGGACTAAGGGGGATTTAAAAATGGTGTCGCCCGGGAAGATGCAAATGAAGCCCGGGATATTTAAATCCCGGACTTCATTTGCAACTCCACTTGCCCTAATTACCCTACCTAACTCGAACTAATGAGCTAGTGTAGACATACCCCCACAGATCTCCTCATATTCTCATTAGTCCTCTGCATCTTATTTTCTCTTTTCCTTCTGCTTGGGTCTGTGATCCCTGCCTCCATTAATACTCATATTTTATACTGACACTGTGTTGTGAGGCAGAATGACAATGAACAACTCCCCTGAAAATTAAATATGGGAGATATATCTCTAATATTATTTTTTCCACTGAAGAAAACACTAAATTAAATATTTATTTAAAATATGCTTCTAGGACACTAGCTTCAGTCTATGTAAATAAACCCCAAGATTAAGAATATGTGCTCATTTTTCCATAGTTATAAATATGGAAAACTAAATCTGAGTACTTATACACTTTATGAGTCTGTTAGATTCAAAGAAATAATAATTCAGATGACAAAATACTAGAGCAATTACTTAGCAGAAGTAGTAGTAAACACTGTGACTGACCGGGCCGGGTCTGGGCACAGCTGAGGGCGTCCACTCAGGGTGAATTGCTACAATTCGGGGCTCCTTACAGGAGACCTTTCCAAACAGGCCACAAACCAGTCCCACAGAGTGCTTCAGCTGCCTGCCTGAAGCCTCATGAGCAAAACCCCAGCAATATCCATGCCCCAGATGGCCCCTGGCCTCATACACAGGTGAGGGGTCTAGCACTCAATCTCACCTTCCCCAAACAAGTTCTGTCCGGTTCCAAGAAACCAGCCACAGATCCCAGGCCAATTTACTCTCTGGATCTTACCCACAAACCATGCTGAGCCAATCCTTTAGAATCTACTATCTAAAGGTTTATTGCTACAAGGAAGAAAAGCATGAGAGTGTAAGGCTGTTAAAGAATCAGACATTTACATGCATCGAATCTCCCAGATCTCGATGCGGGCTCTAGCAGAGATGTTATAGCTGCTGGCTTTTAAGTCCTTATTGCAAATCCTATAGCAGGATGGGTCCACAGTTCTTCCCAGCTCATGATTCCCTGCGAGGTCGCATCTAAGGTTAGAAGCAGATCTGAAGACCACATGAAGTCGACCACATGGCCTATTTATACCTCCTTCCTGGTTTCTTCCAGGCTGGTTAGAGTCACATGGTCAGTGGCCAGGTGTGTCTTTGGCCTTCAGAGGCCCATTGTCCCCTGGAGCTTTGCTCATTAGCATGTCCATAGGCAAACATTCCTAGCCCATTACTCAAGCTCATTCAGAGAGAGTTCCAGTCTCCATACAGAGTATAAATCCCTAACACCACACACAGACATTATACAGATATATGAAGAGCAGATACAGAATCAGAAGAAAGTAAGCTTTTGTTTGACCCCTCACATGGCCCCCTTTGTACCACTTTTGGGGTGAACACTGCTGCTCCCCTCACAATGCAATAACATGACACAGGTATTATTTTTTTCTCTATATGCCTTCCCCTACTCCAGTTCTTTGCAAGTCTTAGTTATTTCTGACTACTAGATAAGATTCATGAAATACAAAGAAACCTATTTTGTAAATTTCTGGGAGACAAGAAGGGGGAAACGATAGAAAGGAATAAGCAATACAAAAGGTTAATACTTGGGAATACTCTTTAGACTCCATCCAATTTCTTTACATCTAACTCTATTAATGTTCATCTTTACTCAAAAGCTTTATGTGACAGTGGAAGGAGACATTCTAAATAGAAGACTTATGTGACAGTGGAAGGAGACATTCTAAACAGAAGGTGATTAGAGAGAGATTTTGTATTGCTGCCAAGGAAGGAAACTTTGAAAAGACATATGAAATGATTTATGTGCAGACATGAGGCATTTTTTCCCTCCAGAAACTCTTAAGATTTCTAATCCTTCTAAGGCCTATAACCCAAAGTTATTTTTACTGTTTTGGTTTTATTAATATTTTGTCAGTTTTTATTATGTTTATGGAACTTTATTAAAGTTAATGAACTAATTCTTCATGTTTATTGCCTTTTGCTTTCCAGTACTATGATGGGCAGAGATTAAGCAAAGGCCAATTATATTACTATGCTTTTTGGTTGGGTTCTAATAATGTCACCCTTATTCTACCTCTCTTTGGGTTAATGTTTGGTAAATTATAATGGTTGTAATTTTTCCTTCATAGTCTGTAAAAATGGCAAGCCATATTATTAGCCAACTTCGTAAGACCTTTGTCATTTGTTAAGGCTTATTGAGAAAATATTTTGCATGTTCTTGTTTAGAATTGTAGTATGTACACTCTACAGCATCTTTAAGTCCAGTAGAATGAATCTTTGAATCTGGGCTGCTTTTGTAGTTGTAATCTATGCTCCGGAGACTTCCTAAGAGATGTGGGTGGGTGCGTTATAACTGGTCTTTGGGTGAGCTCCTTTCGGGTAAGGTTGCAGAACAGTGTCAGTTACAATACCTTATTTCCACATACTCCAAACTTTCCATTATGTTCCCCTTTGAATAAAATTTCCCATGCCTGTAAACTGCATAGCTTTTTAAGTGTGTATATCTTGGTTTAAAGAATTATAATCAATCCAGCATTTGGGTATGAAAGACAATTACATAAACAGCAATAGAGGATATAACTTTTAAGTAAAGCTGTTTGCAATATGATCATGGTTAAAGAATTACAGAAAGTCATTTTCTCTAGTCATGGATAAAAGAACATTATGCTTTTATTTCTCTTTCGGCCATACTGTGAAGAACAGCCCTCAAATCTTCCTCAGGACTATTTTTTTTTGCGACATCATCTGTTCTTTTTTTGAATATAGAAAGTTTATTAAAATATAATAAATTGTAGATTCAGATGAATCATTGTCTTTGTCATCCATGCTGATTTGATAAACTTTGGGGCTCAAGAAGGAAATTGTCCAGCTTACTCCTTTTGGTATTTAAATCTTGGCGATAGAGATTTTTGTTCTTACACTTGTTGATTAATTCTCGCTGGCTGTGTCTACATTGGCACCCCTTTCAGGAAAAGGGATGCTAATGAGACCAGTCAGAATTGCAAATGCCGCGGGGGATTTAAATATCCCCTGTGGCATTCGCATGAACATGGCTGCCGCTTTTTTCCGGCTCGGGATTTTGCCGGAGAAAAGCGCCAGTCTAGACGGGATCTTGCCGAAAATAAGCCCTTTTCCGGAAGATCCCTTATTCCTACTTTCAAGGAATAAGGGATCTCCCGGAAAAGGGCTTATTTTCCGCAAGATCCCGTCTAGACTGGCGCGTTTCTCTGGCAAAACCCCGAGCTGGAAAAAAGCGGCAGCCATGTTCATGCAAATGCCACAGGGGATATTTAAATCCCCCGCGGCATTTGCAATTCCGACTGGTCTCATTAGCATCCC